>NC_081569.1:89408635-89552258 GCF_022355385.1 Mustela nigripes
ACTCTTAATCTCACAAAACAAACTGAGGGTTGCCGGGGGGAGGGGATTTGGGAGAAGGGGGTGGGATTATGGACATTGGGGAGGGTATGTGAGTTGGTGAGTGCTGTGAAGTGTGTAAACCTGGTGATTCACAGACCTGTACCCCTGGGGATAAAAATATATGTTTATAAAAAATAAAAAATTAAAAAAAAATAAAAAATTAAAAAAAAAAAATAAAACAAACAAACAAAAAAAAAAGACTTTGTATGCAAAGAAAAAAAAAAATTGATTACTGAGAGCCTTGTCTTATGTATTTGTTGCAAATATTTTCCTATTTGGATACCAATATTTTTTCTAGTGGTTTTTAATCTACTGAATCTTACATGTTAAATCAAATGTATCAAATATTTTGCTTAGTATTGATCCTTTATGCATAGAAATTTCTTGTTCATCATGAAATTGACTAGTCAACCATGTTTCCTTATAGATTTTTATAGTTTTTAATACTGTTTGTCTCTTTTGCCATTTGGAAGTTAATTTTGCTGAGCACCATGAAATATGATACCCAGCTGGATTTTTTTCTCAGTATTTAACAGATTTTCCAGTGCCATTCATTAGTGAATATAACACCTTTTCATTTTGTGATGATTGAAATATTTTATATTTAAGTTTCGGTCTTTGGAATGTATTTTTATTTATTACCTTGTTGATGCTTTTGATAGAATTGTTCCATTTTAAGTTTGTATATATTGCTAATATTTTTCAATATCTTATTTGAAAAGTGCTTTGTCATTCTTTTTTTTTTTAAGTTTTATATCTAAATGGGATTCTATACTTCTCTATTTAGAATTTGTTAAATTTCCCTTCAAAGGAAAGTTTTGGATTTTACAAATGTAAATGATAATATGTAAATTATGCAAATTATCTGTCATCTTTGAGAAAATTGACATCTCAGGTATTCATTTGTCCCACTCAAATTATTCCTTCATTTTGTATTATAAGTATTTCTTATAAGAAATCTATACTTCACCTGATGTATCTATCACCCACATATTACTTGTCAGTTTTAAAATTTACTGTGTTTACATTTTCTAAGACCCTTGTTTGGGGTGCCTGGGTGGCCCATTTGGTTAAGTGGCTGACTTCAGCTCAGTTCGTGATCTCAGGGTCCTGGAATCATGCCCCACATAGTGAGCGGGGAGTCTGCTGCTCTTTCTGTCCCTCCCCCTGCTTATGCTATCTCCCTCTCTCTATCTCAAATGAATAAATAAAATCTTAAAGGGAAAAAAAAAAAGACTTCTTGCTTTTCCTGATCTTCTTGTTACTCAGTTTTTCTTTCCTTTCTTAGGTTTTCACATCTTTATTTTTGATAATCAACATTTTTTCACAAATGATTTCCTTTTGGACTTATCTATTTCTGTGTCCTTCTAGGCTTACTGCTTGCTTTCTAGGCCTGCTATAAATGGTTATACTGGAACCTCCCTTAATGGCTCTTCTGGTTGGAACAGTGAATCAATTTGTTTCTTGGGCCATAGGTTTTATTCTTTCTTGGCTTCCTCACTTTATTGCAGCAGTTTTCAAATACATCTTACGAAAGTTTTGGGGAAGAAATCTTGGTGAGATCTTCCATATCTGGAAATCTTCTTAATTTGTAGGTTGGCTTTAAGACATTGTTCCACTTCTTGCCTGCCCCGGTGTTGCTGACTAGGGTCCAATGCCCATGTGGCATGTTTTCATTTCTTCCTCTTTAGAAACTTTAAGAACTGTTTAATTTATTCATCCAGTCAACAAATAGTGACTATGTGCTATGTTTCATTTTGTGTGCTCAAGACAGGACATTGAACAAAGTAGACAAAATTCCTGTTCTCACATAGTTTACCAGAGCAAGGAAAAAAAGACAAGCAATTTTCTAATGAACAGTTCTAGGAATAAATCTTTTTTTTTTTTTTTAATTTATTTGACAGAGTAAGATCACAAGTAGACAGAGAGGCAGGCAGAGAGAGAGAGGGAAGCAGGCTCCCTGCTGAGCAGAGAGCCCGATGCGGGACTTGATCCCAGGACCCCAAGATCATGACCTGAGGTGAAGGCAGCGGTTTAACCCACTGAGCCACCCAGGTGCCCCTAGGATTAAATCTTCTTATAAGCATGTGTTTAGCATTCAGCAGACCCCTTCAACTAGAAATGTTTTACCCTCAAGCAATAGGAATTCTCTTGTATAAATTTTTAATGATTTAATTCACATTTTTTTTTTTACTGAAACTTTGTCTTGTTAGAGGTTAAACTTCTCTATTAATTTTTTATGACTCTTGTGCCTACTGTCAGATTTTCTACTTTTTTGTTTCATTCAAACATTTGGGTCACTTTATTGATTTTATCACATAATCCTATGGATTTTCTCTCATTTGAACATATTGTGTACATTCATTCTTGTCTCTTACTATTCACTTATCATAGTGTTATATTAATTTTTATCCATGTAAATTTATTTTAATCTTTTGAGGGCTACAAATTGAGGATTTCTTGTAAGGTGTTGTCTTTTTTCCTTGGATGACCTGAAAAACTTAGTTGTATGTTCAGATTTTAAAATGAAGTATAAATCAAATTGGGAGCATTGTGCCTGATCCAGTCATACTTACTAGTGAACTTAGGTTGAGGGTAAGAAGATAGATTGCTGGCTGCTGCAATGGGTCAAGAGACCACTAAAAATCAGAATATGGAGATTTTTGCTGTAGAGTATGAGTAACCAAAAGCTTACTCTAATCCTTGTAGTGTTTATTATCTTTGTTGTGGGAAAACTCATAATTTTTTGCCTGTGGAAGTGCAGAATGGATTGCTGCCAGACACAGCAGTGTGTGTGTGTGTGTGTGTGTGTGTGTGTGTGTGTGTGTATTTGTCTCTTTGCTTGGGTAGGAGGAGCACATTACTGAACCAAGTAAAAACTCATAATTCATCCCTTTGTTTTCTACTCTAGATTTCATTTTCCATTGTACTTAGCGTTTCCAGGTGTAACTTCTTTTGGAGTGGATCTTCAAACCTGTTTTCCTCATCCATGTAGATACATTCTTTTAAAATTGACTTACTGTCAATTTTATGACTGGGCATATGAGGTAAATGCATGTGGTTAGTGTTAGTCTCTTACTGGACTTGTAATTTAGGAAAGTGTGGCTTTTGCTGTCCTTTTTTGTTGTTTTACAATTTTTAAGTGATGGATGGTGTTTGTGGCCTACACATCTTTTTTTTTTTTTAATAAAAAGCACAATTGAAGGGAATATGAACCTCTGTCTATGAATTAGAATCAGTGGAAAGGAAAGGAAAGAAATGAAACATTTATTCATTTTCAGTTATTTGTTAGATACTGGACAAAGTATTTCATTTAACTAACAGCAATCTTGTGATCATGTATTATTGTAACCAGCTACAATTTCTAAAAGGCATCTCCAAAATCTGATACCTTACTGGTGTGCCATGTGGCTTACTTAGAATTTGAAGTCATATTGCATCCTATAATTATTTTCCTGCATCCTTCCATCTTTTCCCAAACAGCTGCCACCAAATTGGAAGATCCTAAAGGGCAGGATTTTGTGCAGTTAGTATCGTTTCTTAAAATACTGAGCATAACTAGCAACAACAAAAAATTCTCAGCAACTGTCCCTAAATAAAAAGTAGTTAATAATTTAGTATTTTAGCCCCACAATGCTGGACTTCCTCAAGTTTAAATAACCCAAGATTAGTAGAATTGAGGAGTTTGCAACTATGTATACATTATCTAGCTTATGCTTTTTTGTGTGAAGAAATGGTACGTTCTGATCATGACTTCTCAATGTAAATAATTTGTAATAATTGGATGAATATGTTAAAAAATGAAAAATGTACAAGCAATTTATGTATGCCCAGTACAGAAGACAGCTAGAGATCCAGACAAAACAAATAATACAATATCCTTATTTAGTACAAACTTAAGCATATACTATATAAATGAGATGCAAATGTAAGTCAGTAATTCACTAATAAGTGGAGTAATATTCTTTTTTAATTTCTAAGTATATGTGATAGAGGAAACATATATTATAAAAGCAGAATAAAAATTTAGGTTCTTTGTCCTTCTTAATTCATAAGTGTCCCCTGAGGAAAGGACTACAAAGTCAATTAATCTCACAAAACAAACTGAGGGTTGCCGGGGGGAGGGGGTTTGGGAGAAGGGGCTGGGATTATGGACATTGGGGAGGGTATGTGATTTGGTGAGTGCTGTGAAGTGTGTAAACCTGGTGATTCACAGACCTGTACCCCTGGGGATAAAAATATATGTTTATCAAAAATAAAAAATTAAAAAAAAAAGAAAAAATTGTGGAAAAAACCAGTGGTACTGACATAGTACAAAAAGAGGGGGAGACTTTAAAAAATATTTCTTCTCAACAGTAAGACTCGAAAGAAAAAGGGATAAAATTCAAGAACTTCTTGACTTCTGAGTAAACGTAAGGTCTGGAGATTCATATATAGTATTTAAACTTCTCAATAAACTACAGCAAAGTTAATATTGCTCTTTTATATTGATATATCATGACATTATCTCACTCTAGCTAACAATATCAGATATCAATATGAAATGCATGTAGGAAGATTGGTAAGGAGCAGGAAAAAAACTGATTTTGAAACCTAATACCAATATGGTCTCTGGCATTAGCTGTAAAGGCTGAACAAAAGTCTTCAATCACTCAATAGCCACATGTGAAAAATGCAAGAGCAATCCCTTAAAAAAATCATTGTGAGGATTAAGCACATGCATGTTTGAAAAGCATTTAATAGAGGGCTGAGTAAGGATAGGGATGCAATTAGTGACGGTTAAAATCTTGCAAAGACATTTATGTCTTTTTCTTCGTCCTTCATTCTGAAATTAATGTTTATTAATAATATTGAACTTGAGTTATTCACACCCTCCTGTACACCTCTTAAAAGACAAGAACACTTGTTCTTACACTCAAAATGTTCTTTTTCCTTACTATTGACAGTCACTTCAGAGTTAAGGTTTTCTGTGCTCCATCAGTGTCCCTCATTTTTCAGTTTTCTCCCAAACCCATTTTCTCCTCTTCTTGATGGGTCTTTGAGGAGCCTAATACTCACAGTCTGTGCTCATCATCCTGGATGTCGGGACACTTGAAACACCCTACGGAACGTGTTGAGATGGTAAATGGGTTTTATCTCAACATGCCAACTTTGAATGACTTGGAGTGATGGCATCAATCAAGGAGAAAGAATGAGAGAAAGCTCTAAAACCTTTGGGAGAAAAACACTATTTGCCACAGAGAGGTGAGGAGGAGTACCATACCTGTGAGATCATTGACATCTCCACTTGGATATATGGTAATGTTTACCTTGAAAGAATGCAGAACCAGGAACCTCACCCAGGATGAAGAAGCAGAATGAGAATGGGCTGTAAATTCCTAGAATAGGGAGACTGCTAATTTTACCTTAACCATGGTAAAATTTAATACTCTAGGACAACATTTTCTTAGCCTTGAGTTTTCAGATCCTGCAAAATGAGAATCTTTGCTTCCATGTAAGAAAATTTTAGGGTAAAGTCACAGTGAAGATGCTATGCGAAGGGAGCAATGTTTTTATTTTTTTGTTTTTTGTTTTCTTTCCTTGCCTGTAACGTTAGGCTCTGAAACATAACATTTTTTTGATAAATCAGTGTATAAGTTGCTTAATCAAGTGTATACAGTGGAAAGACAGTATCTGAGAAGGGTCAGGAATTATTTGGCATTAAGATGGGAACAGAAAATAAAAGGAGAGGGAATTAGATATTATTATAGACAGATTTTAACACCACTTAATTTTGGAGGGGAGGACATCATCCTTTCTTATTTGTGTTCCAGGTGTAGGAAATAAATTTTATAAGACTATTTCACGTCCTTAGGTGCCTGGCTGGTTCAGTCAGTGGAGCATGCAATTCTTGGTCTCAGGGTTGTAAGTTCAATTTCCATGTTGGGCATGGAGCCTACTTAAAAAATAAATAAAATTAAAATTTAAGAAATAAAGAGTATTTCATGTCCTACTTAATATGTATGCCTTAGTAGTGATATCAAAGCAAAGTGAAACTTTTAAATTATATACTCTCCCCTAGTAATAGAACCAAACAAATGAACTAACACAAAAATTGTACTGGGAAAGCAATTAGCAGTTTCCAAATAACATCACATTCTTTGTGTGTAAGAATCAGTCTATTTAACTAATAAATTATAGTTTATATTAATTATTACCAGAACAGGCATCTTCAGTATTTTTCATTGATTTTTGTGATCGGTGTTTTTCATTGATTTTTGTGATCGCTAATGAAGATATATATGTAATGTGATCAGATTACAAAAGCTAATTTAACTCATTGAGCAGAGGATTTGTATGCATACATTTTAATCATGGTGTTGTTTTATAATATCATTTGTAAAATGATACGCTTATAACAGTGCCTGGAACATGGCAAGTTCTCAAAACATATTTGTTAAATGAATGAGTGATTTGTTCTCTTAATTTCTTTTCTAATTTTTAATTACCTTATAATGTTCTGAACAGAAATGGACATTACCTCTAAAACTAATAAACATTTGGAATAGAGATGTACATTTCCTTTTTTGAAATGTCAGTTCATTAATTCTAGAAATAATTATTATATTAGCTATTTCTTGTATTAAAAATATCTTTAGGTTGTTAGTGGTGCTAATGGTCTTATTGCAGATGAAGGGAGAGAGAGAGATCAATGTGAATCAAGAAACAGATGGAGATCATATGATAGTTGTCTTTCTCTGCTTGACTTATTTCGCTAAGCATGATACGCTCTAGGCTTAAGTGGGTAGAAGAATAAATGAAACAAGATGGGATTGGGAGGGAGACAAACCATAAGTGACTCTTAATCTCACAAAACAAACTGAGGGTTGCCGGGGGGAGGGGGTTTGGGAGAAGGGGGTGGGATTATGGACATTGGGGAGGGTATGTGCTTTGGTGAGTGCTGTGAAGTGTGTAAACCTGGTGATTCACAGACCTGTACCCCTGGGGATAAAAATATATGTTTATAAAAAATAAAAAATTAAAAAAAAAATAATAATAAAATTAAAAAAAAAAAATAGAGCTAAAAAAAAAAAAAAAAAAAAAAAAGAATCAGTATGAGAAAAAGAAATAAGATATGTCATATAAGAAGAATGAGTGATACAGACATTGAGAATAATCCAATATTTTAAGCAGAATCTAGAAATGAAAACATGTATATAGACTTGATCTTATATCTATTGAATATATATGACTGACTAGATTTGCCATTCAGTTAAACAATTTTTTTTTGGCTCAAAATAGCACTGTGACTTTGTATACATCTATTAAATAATAGAAATCACTTTGTTCTAAACATGTAGTCTAATGTTGGGCAAAAAATTACTACGGATGATATGTTATCAGAATTCAGCATCCATATTTAAGCATAGATTTTCTTTTTGTAAGTAGAAGATTGGTCTAGACTATCTTAAGAATATAGAAAATCTGATGAAACTCAGTTCAACAAACACTTCCAGAGTTTATAGAATGTGTTAGGTACTAAAACTGGAGTAAATAATAACTAAATTCTGCTTCAAGGAGATCCTGAGCACTAAGTGTAAAAACGAGGAGGCACGGACCAGTGTATCAGCTGAGGGGATTGTGAAGTGTTTTTTGGTGTATTTTGAGGTTTAAAGTAGGAGCAGCATGTGATGAGAGAACATAAAAGCAGAGTAGGTTAATAAGGGTTTGAATGCCTTGCTTTGAAGAAAGGTAGAAATAGCACGAGTACCCTCCTGTTACTCCCATGGCCCATGGATGTGGGAATGTAAGGAGCAAAAACTCAACATCCAGTGTTTGGGAAGCTTAAGTGGAAGAGAGAGTTCAAACCAAGTTTACAGATTATATTGGCCTCCTGTGGTGAGGAACTTTGGGCAATTAGAAATTGGAAGGGTAAAAATAATGTTGAGAGCAGTATGTAATGTGTAAAGAGTCTACATAGCAGCATCACATTGTAGAAACTGTGTAGTGCCACAAAACTCTTGTTTTCTGATCTCTCTACATTCTAATCTATGATAAAATGTAGTAAATGGACCCATTTTACTCTTCTAACTGACATTTTATTAGAGATTCAACTATCCCTGAAAATGTGGGCCTTCTCTGTAAGCAAGCTCTTAATACAAAGTCTGTATCTTTAACTGTTATAATTCTCAACATTTTAAGAATGCCTCAAAATGTTAAGAAGTCAAAAGGAAGAGAGAGAGTTATGGAAAGACAGAAAGAGGGAGGGCACAAAAATTCATTTTATAAGCCTGGAATATCTACTTTCTGGGACAGATTACACAAAGGGTAACCTCATTATAAGCTAATTAAATATTCCAAACCCATTTGTCATTTAACAGATAAAAATCAAAATTCTACTTATACAAAGATATGTGCACTTATATTAAATTCCCCAATGGTATGAGCAAAAGAATATATAACTAATTTAAAACTAAATTATCAAAACAGCATGATCTGTGAATGACTTTTATTACAGGAATTTGGATTATTATATAATTATATCATGTTTTTTAACTAGGAATTTCTGGGAGAAGATTTTTTTTTCCTGAAAAGACTAGCACATTAAAAGTTTTACAAATTTTAATTTCTCGATTTCTTGGGAATTATAAGGATAATTAGTTTCTAAAAGTGAATTGAAATAGACGTCTTATATTTCAAGACATTTACTTTTAATTTCTTAATAACCTCGAGGTAGGAAAAATATTTCATTTTCAGATAATGATATCCTGATTGTTCCCAATTACACATACATAGGCACATATAAAACTTGCAATTTTATGTCTGTATCTTCAGCCACATGCCAAAAGTAGACATAAATACATTTACAAATTAGCTAGACAAAATCCAAAAAGATCTGTTCTCTAGGAGGTACTAGGTATATTTTTAATGATTTGTGCTCTCAAAAAGGTATATTTTTAATGATTTGTGCTCTCAAAAAGACCAACCAAAAGAACACCAAACTGCATTCTCTGTCCTCTCTCACTCAACAGAGAATATATCTGAACATCCTGAAGGAGATATCTAAGGGGACAGATTCAAGGATAACCCAGAGAGTGCCATTACCAATGCAGAATAATGTTTCATATGTGTACAAATCAGACTCAAAGTAAGCAAAGACTGCTCATTGGCAAACTGGTCTTGTAGGTACCGGACACATTTATTCTTGAACCTGTTTATGGCATGACAAATAGCCTAACCCAGAAGTTAAGCAGGATACAGATGGGACCAGCAGAATTAGCTAAGAACAAGAAACAAAGTTTAAAAACACAAAATAAGAGCAGGGTGAGAGGGGAAGAAAAGAATCAGTAAAGAAATTTCTGTTGCCTAATGGATTCATTTCAAGAACCAGGAATATTCTCCTGCCTAGGCTTAAAGAACTGATGAGGCAAACTCAAGCTATACCAGTTAAACAATTGGTCCCTGAGACTAAGTCTTCTTGAACTTTTTGGAGAGACCTCTGGAAGTATCAGACTATAATTTTTTAAGGTGAACATGTATCAAAGGTTTATTTAAGTCATTAATGAGGGAACCAGTAGGATGATAAACTGGTTCCTACCCTTTGTTTCTCAGTAAACCATGTATTATCATGCCTGATATGGTGGCCTTTTCCTTTTCTAATTACCTTCCCTATTTTCTCAATTTACTGTCTTTGAAGCATAATACTCTGTCTCCCCTACTCTTATTCAACATCGCTGTGAGTGTACTCATTTTATCAAGTGCATTTACCGCATTTTGTAATTGTCATTTACACTGTAATGATGGCAGTTATCTCACTCTTAAGAAAGGCTTCTCTCAGGAAGAAAACCGTAAAAGACTCTTAACTATAGAGATCAAACTGAGGGTTGTTGGATGGGAGGCAGGTGGGGGATGGGCTAGACAGGTGGTGGGTATTAAGAAGGGCACTGGTTATGATGAGCACTGGGTGTTGTATGTAAGTGATTAATCACTAAATTCTACCAAACCCAATGTTACTCTATATGTTAACTAGCTAGAATTTAAATAAAAATGTGAAAAAAAGGAAAAAGAAAGACTTGTATGTTCTGTACAATGGTATTTTAAATGATTGTATCTTTATTACCATCTGAACAGTATTCCACTTAATATAGATCAGTATACTTTCAGAAACAAATGTGTAAGTTCACGTGTTGATGAAAAGTTTCATGAAGGCAGTTGTATTGACCTAAATCTAGAAAGGGGTGAAGAGTTGAAGAAACAGAGGAACCGCCCTGCAGACTAGAAGAAAGACCTACCCAGATATGTGCAAACTGAGGAAACCAAGAGGAGGGGGTTAACTGAAGAGGGGTGTGTGTTCAAGTGATGAGAAGTAAGATAGGAAAGTTGTTTCTCATCCTTAGAAATGACTGTATTCATAGTGCTGGTCACTTATGCAGGTAAGATTTCAAGCAAGATTCTGGATACTAGTATGAATTGGTCATATAGTTCACCCAGATCTGTTTCAAATTTATGACAGAAACAACTATTTACAACAATTCATAACCATTCTAACAATTCCCTCCCTCTGTGAACACAATTCAGAGAGCCAATGCTTTAGAGCATGTCTTCTAATGCTTTCTAATTATGATCTCATTAGTCTGGTCTATAAGGGACTACCCTTTATATATATAAATAAATAAATCTATCTATCTATAATTTTTTTAACTGGCAGTTAGTGTTAATTTAACAGTAGCAAGTTTTGAATTAAATAGAATGGTCAACAGGGTGGAGAACATAGTCCTTGCCCAAAAATAGATTGTAATGAAATTGGGGATGTAATAAAAGCACATAGGGAACCCTCAGACCGATAACTATAGAACCCATATGAATGGGAAATTTGTTAGGGCTCCTGGGTGGCTCAGTTGGTTAAACGTCTGCCTTTAGCTCATGTCATGATCCCAGCATCTTAGGATCCAATCCCTATTTAGTGGAGAGTCTGCTTCTCCCTCTTCCCTTCCGTCTCTCTCCTTGTGCTCCCTCTCTCCCTCTCAAATAAATAAATAAGTAAAATCTTTAAAAAATAAGTGAATAAGTGGAAAATTTTGTGTGCAGATGAAAAGTGTTAAAGTCAGCAGTAGGAAAATAAATCTGTAGAGATCCAAATAGATCAGGATATACAATTCTGCCATGAACCAGGAACTGAACTTCATGTTTGTCTGCATCACAATATGAAATCCCTCATCAATCTCAGAATCCTAATTACTCATGTTTCTCAGATGATGAAATTGACAAAGTCATTAGCTCTATCAGTATTACTTAAATAGTATGCAACAGAAAAACCAAAAAGTCTAGACTTTTTTACTCTAAATTCCAAGCCCCCCTACATTACCTATATTTTAAGACTCTTCGTAACTTAAAAACTCTTTGAAGTGATAGTATTTTTTTTGTTTTTGCTTTTGCTTTTTATCTAGCACGTACAATAAGAATGAGATTTTAGCAGAAAGGAAACAGCAAAGAGGGCATTAAGACAACCTGAAGATGATATCTGAATCCTAGACCTTTCTGTCTGACCAGAGAGGAAATCAGTGCTATGGTCTCCTAAGTTTGGGGATGGTGTTTTCTTTTTGTTTTTTATTTCTTTATTTTACCTAGCCTGTAATTTATTCTGCTGAAGAATCCAGGAGAAAGGACAAAATCTTGCCTTCCATCTCCAGATTAGAAGCTGGACTGCGTCAGCTCTAAATATCATGTCACATTAAATTGTAATAGTAGATCAAACAGTTCTTTTAATAAAGACATAACTGGACAGTACAGAGTTAGAAGACCCAAGTTTAATCTCCTTAACCTCTGCTGTGCTCTTTCCAGGGCTCTCACAGGAGGGTCCCTCTGGTATTCATCTCACTCCTGAATGCAGAGAACAGGTCCCTTGACACCAAGTTCCTTGCAAAGGCTGTTGCCTTATGTGAGCTTGAGAGAAATAAGTAAAACACTTTTGATTTATTCTTTTGATCTTTACAGCAGCCCTAATAGGGGAGTTTTATTATTATCATCTCATTTTATAAACGAGAAAATGATACAGAACCCTTTATCATTATGCAATACTTCTTGTTTCTTATCACTAGATTCTAACTCTTAACTCTCAGCCATCGAATACCATTCCTCAGTTCTGGCATATGGAATGGTGCGTTCTGGTCTTCTAGGTTGGGCAGGAACATGGCAGGTGCTTTGACTCCAGTCTACCTTATCTACAAAGATTGCTGTTACCCAGTTTTCTCTTTAATTTCTTGCCATGGAGAGTTAATTTCCTTCTTAAAACTACGTAGTCTAGTTGTACTTTAAAAAGGAAGCATTAATGCTAATGTACAGTTGTCCCTGTTCCTTGGGTATTAGCCCAGGCCTTGTTATGTTAAGAGAAAATTTATTTTCCTCCTAAGTCTGAGTTTACAAGTGTTGCTCCTGGTAGCAGAACTTCTCAGAGCTTGGCAAGAGAACGGATGTTTATGCTTATATTTAGTAGGGGATCAGTTTGAAAACACTAAAGTTTTTCAAGTGATATTTTCAAGTTAGAGAGCAGAAGCAGATTACAGAGAATCTGAAAACCTAGGCTAAACAATTGCAACATGATGTTTGAGTTGCTGGTCACACCTTTAAACTATGAGGTACCTTTTATGTTGTCTTCTTTTATATCACTGTTTAATCTGTCACCAAGTATTATGAACTAATGTCTCCAAAATATATCTAGGTGTTGAAAATTAATCTCTCTCTTTGCTTCTACTAATTAATTCAGACATCTGTTATCTGTCACATAGATAATTGTAATAACCTTCTCATTAATCTTTCTGGTATTAACAGAATTTTATGAGAATCACATGAGTCAATACACACAAAACTCTGTTCATGTATATATAGTAAGCACCCAATAAATGTTATCATAACTATTTCTTCTCTATTAATTCTTCCCATTGAAATCAGAGTAATCATGTCAATATTTAAATTTTATTAAAGTAATACAGATAGTGATTCAAAATGCAGATTGTTACAGAAAAGGAATATAACATTTCCCTGGTTTACCATTCCCAAGCCATAGTCCTGCTGTACAGGCAGTGCTGTTTTACCTGTTATTTCTCTCCACATTTGTGAATAATATTTTTACATTATAACTCTTTATATTTCAAATGTACCTATTTTTTTAAATGTTTCTTTTTTTAAGATTTTTTTATTTATTTGAGAGACAGAGTGAGCAAGAGAGAGAGAGTTTACAAGCTAGAGGAGGAGCAGAGGTAGAGGGAGAAGCAGACTTCCTGCTGAGCAGGGAGCCTGATGTGGGGCTCGATCCCAGGACCCCGGGATCATGAACTGAGCCAAAGGCAGCTACTTCACTGACTGAGCCACCCAGGCGCCCCACCAAATTTACCTTTTTAAGTTAACTTCTCATCATAGTTTATTGCGGGTTGGCTCTTCCACATTTTTTTCTCACTTCCTCTTCCTCTAGTCCTAATTTTTATTAAATATTAATATCATTATTAAATCTGTAATAATCACTAATATTCTTTTGGTTATAAAAGTAAGCATTATTCACTGAGACCATACTTCCTTATCTTTACAATCCTGTATTTTTCCTGGATGTAGTAATATATTTACTTTTTTCTTTTGCCTGGTTTTCTTTGAATCCACCTTTATTTTTTCCAAAAGATCCAACACATATACAACATGCATATGTCTACCAATGATTTCACTATGTTCTGATAATTACTTTATTTTGTTTTAGTAAACTAGTTAACTAATTTATGAATGAGAGTTACTACTTTCCATGCCTTCAGTTCTTTGGTTTTTAAATATGTTATTACTAATTTTGGCTTCCATTTGTTTTGATGCTAGAACTTCTTTTTGTAGTTTTCCTATGTTGGACCAATTTTTCCTGGATAATGTATCTTTTATTCTCTTGTTTTATTCCCATACTTTTCTGAGTCACAGCATCTATTAGCTAGCTTCCAACTAGCATGTCTAAAAATGTTTTGTTTTTCTTTCACTTTTGATGGCTAGTTTTGCTGGGTAGAAAATTTTTTCTAGGTTAAAATGTACTTCATATAAGTTTTTTAATTTATTGCTTCATTGTTTTTTAGCTTCCAGTTTTGATATTATGATATCCAATGCCATTTTGATCTTAAATCTTTTGGTATGACTTGTTAGTTCTCTGTACATTTGGGAATCTTCACTTAAACTTGGTTTATTTTCTTTAGTTCTGGGAATCTTTTATAGCTATGAATATAATTATCTTTTCCCCTCTGTTTCCATTATTCTTTACTTCACAAAAGCATATTTATCTTTCTCTTTCTATTTAATACTTAATGACATTTCATTTTAATTCCTGGATACAGTACTCAACTGTATCTTCAACTCTTTTTTTTTTTTAACTTTTGATTTCGTTTGTCTTAATTTTAACTTATAATGGAATTGTTTTTGTGTCTAGTTTACCTTTTTTTTAAGATTTATTTATCTTAGTAAGAGAGAGCACGCAAGCAGGAGGAGGGGTAGAGTAAGAGAACCCTCAAGAAGACTCCCACTGAGCAGAGAGCCTCACACTGTGCCAGTCCCATGACCAATGAGATCATGACCTGAGCCAAATCAAGAGTTGGGCACTCAACTGCCTGAGCCACCCAGGTACCCCCAGTTTCTTTTTTATATAGATTTCAAATGCTGACTTATGAATCAAGTTAAAGATTTATTTACTTATTTGAGAGAGAGAGAGAAAGAGAGTGCACATGAGAAGGGAGAGATCAGAAGGAGAAGCAGACTCCCCGTGGAGCTGGGAGCCCAATGTGGGACTCAATGCTGGGACTCCAGGATCATGACCTGAGCTGAAGGCACTTGCTTAACCAACCTGAGCCATCCAAGAGCACTTTATGAGTCAATTTAAACAAAGAACAAAGCTGTCATTTTTTTAAGAGGTGGAGGAAATGTCATCACTTCATTATGTTGGCTTTGGTAAAGAATCAGGAAATCTTACTATTTTATATGGAAACTATTGTCTAAAACTTTTGTTTTGGTTCTTTAACCTCCCATCCCTTCCTTTCTAGTGCAATTTGCCATCAAGTTTTAAATTGATGTTTTGTTTTGTGTGTGCAAATTAGATATGTCATTTTGATTTTTCAAGCCTGTGGCTCTTTCTTTTCTTTTCAACCATCACCGATGTGTTAAAGTATATTGACTATTGTTGCCCCTTTGGTTATCTTTGTTTTCTTGCATTAATTTCTTATTTCATCACTTTACCATCATTTTCAAAGGGTTTTGTGAGGTGGTGGTATGCAGATAAGACATTGTTTTGAAGATTAACTATAACCAACTCATGGTTTCCAACCCTAAGAAATTTTTTATTGCCGGGGCACCTGGGTGGCTTGGTCAGGTAAGTCTCCAACTCTTGACTTTGGCTCAGGTCATGATCTCAGGATTGTGGGATTGAGCCCTGTGGGGCTTTGCACTCAGTTTGAAGTCTGCTTGTCCCTCTCTTCTCTCTCTTTCTCAGATAAGTAAATAAAATCTTTTTAAAATTGTTTTAGGGTACTTGGGTGGCTCAGTCAGTTAAACGTCTGCCTTCAGCTCAGGTCTTGATCCCAGGGTCCTGGTTTAGGGCCCTGTGTTGGGCTCTGTGCCCAACAGGAGTCTGCTTTTCCTTGTCCCTCTGCCCCTCTTCCACTCATGTGCACTCTCTCTCTCTCTCAAATAAATAAATAAAATCTTATTAAGAAGTTTCTTGTTGCACTGTAAATACTGTGCAGATACCTCAAAGGCCACTCATACCTTTTAAAACAATGTTGTACCATACCTCCCTTACCATGAAGTTCTAATCTTGGCTGACTTCCTTTAGTCCTTCAAATGCCACTCAGGCCTTTTCCATTTGGGACATTTTTGCATGCTGTTCCTTTAGTCTGAAGTGTTCTTCTGCTCTCTTTTGACCAGGAATGCACTTTTCCTTCTGCCATACCAAATTTAACTGTCCTTCAATCTAAGAAGTATTTTCTTTCTTTTTTTTTACTTATCACAGTAAATGCCCCATTTGTTTGATTTACCACGCAACCCTAACAATATAGAAGATAACCAGTCTGTCATTTGTGAAATATATACCAAATGATAAGAACGACACGTTCTGATATTGACTCGATATGGCATTTCAGTAGATTTGTTGTTATATAAATTACAAAGCAGTATAGAATAATGATTAAAAACATAAAATTGGAGCCAGACTTCTTGGGTTTAAATTTTGGTTGTTCTAATGCCTATCTATATGCTTTTGGGCATGTAATTTAAGTGCATTGATTTCCTCTTCTATAAACTGGGGAAAATAATACTATGTAACTCCTAGGGTTTGTAAAAATGAAATGAGCTAATACACATTAGGTGCATATGTTTGACATGTTGCAAGTGCTATGTAATCGTTGGTTGAAAAATTTAGTTCTGATTAGCACTGAGTTAAACAGATCAACTTAGCAAAGGTAATTTACTATGATCCCATAAGTAGTTCCATAAATATGAATTAGCTTTGCCTAATTCATAATTTGAAATTAAAACACATATAATCAGAGCAAAATTACCCCTACTTACTAGATAGAAATTAATTAGGATCAATATCAAGTTTATTAATTTTGAATTATATGTAGGCTGTTTCCTCTCACATTTGTGAAACTTAGTGTCATTTTAAAGCTTTCTCTTTTATGTTAGCATACTAACACTTTGCATAGCAAATAAAAGGAGAGCTTTTAAGATAAGCTCATGATGGCAATTGAATTTCTCAGCTGCACAAAAATAGATCTGTGCATTTATTTCTTATTTTCATGAAGAAGTAAATTGTAGGCAATACTAGAAAATGAATGTAAGTGCATAAAAATATAGAAACGTCTTAAAAATTACTGCTTATGTTACTCGGAGACATACATATATTTGAAAAGTATGTATTATCGCTTCTCAGCCTTTTGGCTAAAATCAAGTGTGAAAAGCATATATTTGCATGACCCAGAGAAATGTCAAGCCAGATACACTGTAAAATAATAGGAGCAAGATGTACTGGAGGAAAATGAAATAGAAATGCAAATATGAATGACATATTAATTTATTAGTCATTCCCTGATAGTATAAGCACCATATGATTTTAAATTTTACTTCAGAAATTTAAAAAAAAATTAACTTTCTAGAATTATGACAACAAATCCACAGGTCAACTGTTTGTTTTACAAATTAAAACTTCACTAATTATGGGTCACCTGGATGGCTGAGTGGGTTAAGCCTCTGCCTTCAGCTCAGGTGGTGATCCCAGGATTCTGAGATCAAGCCCTGCATCAGGCTTCCCCACCCCCTTTCTGCCTACCTCTCTGCCTACTTGTAATCTCTGTCAAATAAATAAATAAAATCTTCAAAAAAAAAACTTCACTAATTATGATTAAGATCTTGATATCATTCTAAAACTTAAAATTTAGACCCTTAGTTTTGACAATGCTTTATTTGTGTATAATTATTTTCTGAAGTATCAACAAGTTTTATTGCTTATGTGTTTCTAAGTTTCGGAGCTAATTCTAGTTTGTTTCTCTTATACTTTACTTTCATAATAAAAGAAAACATAACAGACATGCTCTTCACTGCTAGTTTTATTATGTGCTTTGTGTTTTTTTTCCTCAAAAATTTCAACTATTGCCCTTCAAACTTGCACTTGCCTCAAGGTTATACTTAATGTTGAGTGTTTGGTTCATGTCGAAAGAGGACTGTATCTGTTCACAACAAAAATAAGTGAAAAATTGTTTTACTCTGAAACTGAAGTAAGTGAAAGAGAAATACTTTGCCTTCTCTAGTCATAAATTTTATGTCAGTAGAACAGACTGTACATTTTAGATTTTAGATATGGAGAAAATATTTCAGACTTAGTATGCTTTCTTCCATTATTTTTCCTAAATACAAAACTTCTGCTTCATTTTTTCCTGTTCTATAATACTAATTCATTCATAGTTATAATAGTTCATGTCTTGAAATTTGAATGGATCATCTATTTCTTAGGTATCAAATTAGCTTGAGAGGTCCCTAGTGCTGACAGAATCCAGTTACAGTCCCCACATTCTCTAACCAAAAGCAAACCAACCAGGTAGTGGATGAAGATACATTATATTTAGAGCCGTGGATGTATAGGTCATCTTTTGCCAAATAAAGCAGAATGTTCCTTTACTTCAGCCCTCATATCCTCCTTTTGCCTTTTCTTCTCTAGATGATGATACTTCAGGACATATGTTTGAGTCTTTTCATCATGATGTTATTTCTTTTGAGCTTGGATAAGTGATGTTCACCAAAACTTATCTGAATGGTAAAAGAGTGAGGAAAAAAAAAATCCTCTATTCTACTTCTCTTCTCCAGGTGATTGAGATATCTATCTATCTATCTGTCTATATATTTCACGCCTCTTTTTTCATAACCAATAATTATTTAACAACAAGGACACCCAAAAATCAAATGTCCAATGTTGAACTCATGACCATTTTATCTGAAACCTACTCTTCCCCTCACTTTTCTCAATATATTCATTCAGTTTCTCAGCTTGGAAACCTAGACGTCATCCATGGCAACCTTCCATTTCCCTACCCATTCAAATCTATTAAGTCAATAAGTCCTATTTTTGTAAAGATTTTATTTATTTGAGAGAGAGAATAAGCGAGAGAGCACAAACAGGGAGAGCAACAGATAGAGAGGGAGAAGCAGCCCCCTCCCCGGCCCCGGTCCAGCAGGGAGCCCCATGTAGGCCTCTGTCCTAGGGACCCTGTGATCATGACCTGAACTAAGGCAGATAGATGCTCAACTGATTGAGCCATCCTGATGCCTCTCAATAAGTCCTATTGATTCTCCATCTTCATTAGTTCCACATCTGTCTATTTTATGTCAAGCTTTACTGTCAACACTGTGATACTCAAGAACACTGCCATGTCTCACCCTGAGTATTATAGCATTGTCTTTCTCTAATCCCAAATTTACTACTGGAACATTTTTCTTAAAGTTGAAAATATTTACCACAGACTTCATTTTATGACTTTTCCATATCCATACCTCTTTATAACTATCTAACCTTATTTCATGCAATTTCCTTACAACAATCACTGGATTCATGACTCTTTCTCAGTTGTATGACAACTCTGTATTTCTTGATACAGGGCCTTACACATCTCTTTGAGTGTCCTATTCTTTCCTTCTCCTCACTCATCTCTCTTCTATGTTTTATGACTTAACCATTACTCATTTACCAAAATTTAGCTTAGGCTTCACTTCCTCAGAGAAGTTTCTCACTTCTCTGATAATATAGTCATTCCCAGCTTTATAATCCTAACAGCGTCTGCAAGTTTCTTTATATTAGTCATTTTCATAATTACATTTACACCTCGTCATCTCTACCTCCACTATACACCACATGAAGACAAAGACTAATTCTGTAAACATAGACTCATCTTTTATATATATAGTCTCTTTAAGATAATATAAAAACAAAATCCACAAATAAATTTTTAAAGAGAATTGTATTAAATTTCAATATTACCAAAAGGGCCACTGAGATCATGAATATTTATTTCCATGAAGAGATCATACTTTCCCATTGAATTATTTTTAGAGTGTATTTCATGAAAATCCTACAGTTTTCTTTATGTAAAATTCATGATTACCAATTTCAGACAATTTGTCAACATGGCCTACAGATCTATAATCACTGCAAACCTCCTCTATTCTCTCTGAACTTTGGAAGAGCAAAAGCACCACCGCACTTGCCCCAAATCTAGCAGATATTCTCTCCTTCACAGAAAAAGAAAGAAAGAAAGAGCGCCAGAAGAGAACTCCCTCAGCTTCCTACTTTTAGTAGTAAAAATGTGCCTACATATGCATAGATTTTTTTTTTCCTTCCCCTTTTGAAGTTGAGGAGAGATACTTCCCCTTTGTGGGGCCAGTCCTTTTGCCCATAATTTGATTGATTTTCCCTTCTGCTTCTTGTGTACCAAACTTCTTTTCAAAAGAATTGCTTCAACACTGTGACTTCTGAACCATTAAATATTTCCTGCTTTTTTTTTTTTAAATAAAAGTTTCTTCACAACACTAACCAAAAAAATAATATTTATTTCCATTTCTGTAAAGTACAAAAACAAGCAAAACTGATCTAAATATGCTTTAAAAATTTAAGAGAAGTTGAAAAAAATAAAAATTTAAGAGAAGTTGAGAAGGATGTATCTGAGATGCCATTAATGTTTTGTTTCTTTATGCAGGTCCTGGCTATGTGTCTAGTTTCATTAGATGGATAGATACTCATCAAGATATACATTTATGAGGGGGCCCTGATTGGCTCTGTCAGTAGGGTATATGACTCTTGATCTCGGGGTTGTGAGTTCCAACCTTATGTTGGGTGTAGAATTTAGTTAAAAAATTTTAAAGATATACACACTTGTGAAATGTGCAATTTCCTAGCGAAATATTATACTTAAAAATAACTGTAGGAAAAAAAAATTCCCTTCATACTTCATCCCCTACAGATTATCCTGTCCTTTCATAGCTTAGATTCTAGAAAATGTTGTCTTAATTTCTTCAGTTTTCACTAAAATAAATTTGGCTTGTGTTCTAATCACTTTACTAAAACTGCAATTCTGTGAGAAGTTCTATAATAAACCTACTTTGGTTCTCCTATTTCTCAACCTCCCTTTAACATTTGGTATTGTTGTGTGCCCCTTCCTTCTGAAAGCAGTTTCCCATCTTGTTGTTCATGGTTCATGCCAGGTACTCTTGGTTTTCCTGCTGTGTGTCCCTTTCCCATTTTTTCAGATCATAAGACTTTAGATATTGAAATCCTTCTGAGTAAAGGTCTTAGCTTTCAAACTCATTCTATGCATTTCCCTTAGGTAGTCTGTCCTATATCTAAGATTTTAATTATTTTCTATATAACAGTTACTTCAAGAATAATTTTCTTGGGGCCCGTGGGTGGCTCAATGGGTTAAGCCTCTGCCTTCAGCTCAGGTCATGATCCCAGGGTCCTGGGATCAAGCCCTGCATCAGGCTCTCTGCTTAGCAGGGTGCCTGCTCCCCCCACCCTCTGCCTGCCTCTCTGCCTACTTGTCATTTCTCTCCCTCTTCCTGTCAAATAAATAAATAAAATCTTTAAAAAAATAAAGAATAATTTTCTCTGGCTCAGATTTTACTGAGTTTCAGTCTCATTTTGGTAGATGTTTGCTTTATATTTTCATTTGACTATTTCATAGGCATTTCCAATTTTGAATTCATTCACCATCCTTCCCTCTCTGCCAAATGGTGGCTTCTTTCCTTTTATAACATCAGACTACCAAAGGAGGTCCTCCAGTTGTGTTCTATTTCAGTGAATTATTTGTTTCATCTTAGAGATGTCCATCACATTTTTCCCATCTCTTTTTATAAATCAAAAATCAGGTCAACCTTGACACCTTTCTTCCTCACCATAACACCAAATATACCACAATATCCTGTTATTCTTACTAAAAACTATTTATCCAGTACATTGTTTTTTCTCCATCTGTTGCCATTTGATCTTTCTGATAAATGATTGCAATACCTTCCTTACTGATCTTTCCTCATCTGCTCTAAACTCCTCCAGTCCATTTTCGATACAGCAGTTGGGGTGCCAGGTGCTCAGTGGGTTAAAGCCTCTGCTTTTGGCACAGGTCATGATCCCAAGGTCCTGGGATAGAACCCCACATCAGGCTCTCTGCATCAGGCTCTCTGGCTCTCTGCTCAGTGGGGAGCCTGCTTCCCCCTCTGTCTCTGCCTACCTGTGACCTCTGTCTGTTAAATAAATAAATAAATAAATAAATAAATAAATAAATCTTTTACAGCAGTTGGAGTGATCGTTTTCAAAGGCAATTGTGATTATATTCTGTTTAGATTTCTTTCAGTTAATTGCCATTTTATTTAGGTTAAACTCCAAATCCCTAATTAACACTGCCTGCCTCAAAGCCTTCAATTTCTCTTTTGCCAAATGGGAACTATTCACATACAGTTTCCTTAAGTTCATTAGTTATTTAGAAGTAACTTCCTCATGGATTCTTTTCTTGACTAAGTACACTTGTCCATGGTAAATAAAAACCATGCTTTTGCAGAATATTTTATTTTGTGTTCTATAGAACAACTTTAATGGCATTAAGATTTTTGCCTTTTAGAAGTTAAAAGTATGTAGATTATTTTTAAAATGCCAATTATCTTAATAAGAAGTAAATTGTTAACAACTTTTCCAGTTCTATCAATGATCATTTACCTGTTGATTTTTTTCTTACATTTTTCTGAATTGATACGAAAATTACTGCCTTCCTAAGGAAAAATATATTCCATTAACAATTTCAAGCATATCATTTTTTAAAAAAATTCCCTTTAAGTGATTATATTCCTTTGTTCATTTAAAATGTTTTATGTATTTGTATATGTGTGTGTGTTTATATTTTTATTGATTAGACTAGGGCTTGAGAAGTGTTCTTTTCTTTTTTTCCTTGAACAAGTATTTCTTGAATTTTCTGATTCTACTTTTTTTGGTAATAATTTCTTAAATTTCTCCTCTTTATTTGTTTTTTTTCTCCCCAAGATTTTTATGTATGTATGTATGTATGTATGTATGTATTTACTTATTTATTTATTTGATGGAGAGAGAAAGAATGAGCCAAGCAAGGGAGTCAGGAGTCTCCTCTATCATAAAGTAATTCTTTCAGAAATTATTTTCTGTGGCTAATTTAAAAATGTGTTTAGTTCAATGCTCATTTCTGTATTTTATCCATTATTATTTATAACCTTGTTAAGTTATGGATTTATTGCTAATAATGTCTCTGACTATATAAATTAGCTTTTAATTAATGATCCTATTATATTTATCTGGTAAATATTTTATAAAAAGATATTTTACTTCATTTTAGATCAGTCTTATTATTATTGTTATTAACTTCCAAACATTTGGTTTGTATTTTGGGAATTTATATCTGTCTCCTTTGAATTGCAGTGGAGTTATGTGGCCCACACAGTTTTTGTTTTGTTTTTGTTTTGATTTGGCAAAATTCTTCTTTCAGGCCTATTCTATGATCAATATGTATGATATCCATACACTTTATTATTTTTTCCCCAAGTTATTAATCTCTTTATTATGTGGGGCTACAGTTCTGGTAATTGTTTAGCTCTTAGTTCTTTTTGGAAAGTTTTGATATCTTTTTTTTTCATTGATTTTTTAACGTTAACATATAATGTATTATTTGTTTCAGGGAAACAAGTCTGTGAATCATCAGTTTTACACAAGTCACAGTACTCACCATAGCACATACCCTCCCCAATGTCCATCACCCCACAACTCCATCCCTAATTTCTAATCTGGTTTGAATAAACATGTTCCTGAAAAATCAAAGCTAACAAGAATTTTAGGATTAAAAAAAAATTTTTTTATGTTTCTCATCAGCTTTCTATTTTTTTTCTCAATACTGTTACTTGCTATTCAGGATGTTGTGAAATTTTGTCTTTATTATATTCTGTATATGTAACCTTCTGTATCAGTCGGTATCTGGTCAGCGAAACAGAACTACTGTCAATACTTTGGATATTGAGTGTATTCCAGGAGGTAAAATCCAAAAGTGGCAATTGGGAAGTCAGAGAATGGTCTCCAAAGAGCACTCCTGCAGCACTGGCAGAGGTGGCTGAATCTGAGCTGCAGGGAAGCTGGGCAGGCCAGGCTGCCAGAGAGGGGCCATGGGGGAAGGCTGGAGAAAGGCTCTTGATGTTCCTTCTGCTGTGGGCCTGTTGGTCAACAGTGTCAGCAGTTGGAAAGAAGAGCTAGCTGTGGAGTGGCAGAACAAAGAAGGAACCCGCCAGCACCTCTGCTTGTCTTTCCCCTGATCTCACCATGGTCATCTGCAGAGAAAAATCACTGCTACTCCACTTCCTCCTTCCACTTCTCACACAAATTTCTTTTTAGACGACTTCTACTGTTGATCTATAACGGGAATTCTGGGAAATGCTGCTCCAGCTTATAGATGTATATACATTTTAACGCCACTGTTGTCCACCTTTCAAAATGTGGCATTTAAATTTCACTTTTTAAATCTTATTCTTTCTGGGTAAAGTGATAAAAAAAAAAACATGCAACTATCCCACATAAACCAAGAACATCTTAGCCTCTCCCAAAGAGGACGCAAGTCGTTTTATCTAATTCTGAGTAACATGTATTTCTTTTCCAGCTGAGTCACACTCACCCTTTGATATCTTATAATATAAATACTGAAAAATAAGCTAACCACTATTAACATGTTTTATGAATGGAGGAATGAGCGAAGGAAGACTATTGTGTATATGTATGTACCTAAGTACATGCAAATACACACATATAATCCATACAGTATACATATACATATACACACCTACAGTATATGAATGTACAATGTATGCAATGTATATACATGTTTTTTCCCACATTTCATGTAATATAACTGCAAAAGTCTGTTGCTCCTGGTCATTTGGTCCATGGTGATGTTTGCATCTTCCTTCTAATTGTACAGATTTTATTTTTCTTTTGCCCTTGTCTTAGTCAGTTCAAGCTGCCATAATAAACCACCACAGCCCAGGTGGCTTAAACAATAGACGTTTATTCTCATGGTTTTGAAGGCTGCAAAGTTCAAGATCAAAGTGCTGGCCCATTTGGTTCCTGGTGTGGCCCTCTTCCTGACTTGCGGCCCACTGCTTTCTTAAATGTGGAGAAAAAGAGACGGCAGTCTGTCTTCCTCCTCTTATAAAACCACCGATCCATCATGAGGGCCCTGCTCTCATGACCTCATGCGACTCTAATTACTTCCTCTAGTGCCCATCTCTGAATACCATCAAACTGGGGATTAGGTCTGTAACATCTGAATTCCAGGGGGATACAATTAAATCCATAGCAGCCCTCATCAAGTAATGATCAACCAGTAATAGATTCTCATCTTGTTAGGTGACCCAGACTTTAAACTTTTATTCCTGAATGATCTGTGGTATTAACAGTCTTGCCCATATTGGATTGTTGCAATTTTCCATTGACTTATCACAGGATGTACAAGCCTTTTTTTTTCAAATTCCCCGATAGTGATTGCTCCATCCACACTTGCCCCATTTTACCTCCTTCTGTACAGTATCAATCCAGTTTCACCGTAGTGACCAGGATAATCAGCCTCTTCTACGAATGTTGATTCACTGGCGTGAGGAGCCCAAAGTGACCAGGTGGCATTTTCATTTTCCAGTTCAATGGAACCATTGTTGTGACCCTAGGGAGAAATATTCTTCCCTTCAAAACTGAGATTCTTAAATTAGCAGAGCTCAGAGTTGCAGTGATGAGCTGCAAAATTTTCACTAGAGGATCATTAGCAGCAATAGTGAAAGGAGATATTTACATTTGCACAACATGACTCCTGGACTTGTTAATCCCAGATCTGGGAAAAACAGCATCATATATGGGTCACTTATTCAAAGCATATCCCATATCCTACTTATTCAAAGCATTGCCCAGCAATGTGTTTTCATACAGGGAGCACTGTAACCAAGTCTTCAAAGTGTCATTCCATTTTCTACCAAGTCTGCTGTTTTAGGGTGATGGTACATAAGGTCATATCTGTGAACTCTAAGAATGTAAGACCAGTACCACATTCTTGCCTATAAAGTGAAATATTGGCTTTAACAGAAGCATTATAGGGAGGGAAGGCAAATCTCTATCCAGAATAAATACCTATTCCTCTGGGAACAGCATGCTGTCTCTTTTGTTTTAGAAGTGGTCCAGTGTAATCAACCTGTTACAGTCAGTTTGATGTCTCATCTCAGGAGACGATGCCATATTAGAGGTCCCATTATTGATCTCTGCTACTGAAACTTTGATCATTTAGTAGTTCCTACAACTAGACAATCTTTGATATGTAAGAAATTCACTTTGATAGGCTCATGCATTATAGCATTATAGCTACTATGACAACTTTTTTTTCCACAAGGAGGGAAGGAGCTAGAGAAAGAGGCTGAGATCCACAGAAAAAGATATAATATCCACCTGATTATTAAGATATCCTGCTGAGGTGCTGTGTGCTGAGCATTCACAAAGGACACAGATTTCTTTGTTCTCTGGACCCAGAGAGGTCTCTCCATAAGCCACTTCCACAGAATCTCTTGTTACCAAATTTTCAATCATATTTTTTTCCCCAAATCCTTAATTGCCAGCCAAAAATATTAGATACTACCCATGAGTTAGAAAATCCACACTTCTGTCCATCTCTATTTCCAGGCAAACTTGCAATCAGGTACACTGCTCAGTCTTGCCCACTGAGAAAATGTCCTTCACCATTTTCCTTCAAGGTCACCTTGAGTGGTATTTTAAGGTTAGAGCTGCTGCTGTCCATATCTGTGATTTTCAATCAAGAGTAAAGAAACTCTAATGTACTTCTTAACCATGTATAGTCAATTACTGGCTTTTGGGCAATATCCAATTTACCATTCACTTATGCTACTTTCTTAACTTTGTCAAGTTGTTATTCATATGATAACCATCTCCTAGTTTCTCCTTTTCCTTGGCATAAATCTCTTTGGAGAGAGAATTGCTTGGATTCCTTCTTTTGAATTCCAGACTCTGAGTAGCCGTAACAAGGTAAAGTTGTGTGGGTATTTATGATTATTGGGAAATGAAAGCTGAGGTAGATTTTTATTCAACAAACCATACCCTGGATATTATGGGAGGAGGTACTTGTGTGCGTTTATATGTTTGTATGTTACTTTACTCCAGTAGTGTCCTGCTGTCCAGGGAAAGCAGTGAGGAGCTCAAGAAGACATTTATATTTATGTCCCAGCATGCTGTGTACTTACCAGATCCACACTGTGAGCTAAAGATGTCAGTGGGATTCCGATGGAGGGATGCTCCGCTTTATCCCTAACAGTTATTTTGCTTTTACGGGACTTCAGTATAGTTAGGCCTCAGTTTGGTAGCCAAAAATTTTAAATACCATTCCCAAAGTTTTCTGTTATTTTTTAAGTTCATTTTCTTTTCACGTCTATTTGTTGGTTTGATTGTGAAATTATTTATGTTTTGATTTTTATTCTGTTTGTCATTTCATTGGGTATTTCAGAGCTGAAGAAATTAAACCGAGGGTCTCAAGTCACCATATTGAATGAGATTCTGTTTACTTTTCGAACCCAGCTAAAGTTAGGACATTTAATTCTGTTAACTCAGTCTCTCCTTCTAGTCTTCTGAGATCTTCTGCGTGTTAATCACACAACCCATTGTTTTACATCTTTATTTCACCCTAACATTTAATAATCACAGTCTCTATCTTCATGTAATTACTTGACAGTCATATTAAATACTAAAAAGGGACTGATTTCTGAATGTCAGTCTCTGATATATTTCAAAAGAAGGAATTTGAAATGAAGTCGTAAATGGGAGAAAATCAGAAACTTGGGGCACATAAGCCAATTATTTCATCATTATTTCTGGTAATTTCTTGAATATCTGTGCTTTAAAAAATTGAGACAAAATGAAGATTTAAGAGGGAACCTACATGGCAGTTTCAGTCTGCAAATGCCCTGTGGAGAAGAAAGAGTGTTTTGAGGCCAGGATTGTTAAACATCCTGAGAGAGGTGGCAGCTGTCAGTAAATACCCATCGCTGCATTCCATGGGTTTGTGGTGCTGTGCCTCTAGGCTAAAATATGGAGTACTGCCTCTTCTGTCTAGGACATGAATTTGGGCAGTGAACAAGGAGTTCAAATGAGCCTCTGGTCTGAATAATTTAAGCAGATGCTTTTGTTTGGAAATAGAACACCTGTCAAGTACTTTGAAATCAAATAGACCTCCTGACTTTAAATAGAGGTAAAAGTCATCAAGGGAGTATTAAAAACTAATGGGTGAATAAATGAGGTGGAGAGAAAAAGATTTGGGAAATGTAGATGGAAATCTTTGGAGTTCATATTAAAATAATGATTCTAGATGAAAGTAATGGTTCATCCATAAACAGCAGGTTAAAAAAAAATAATTTTAATCCTGGTTAAAAAAGCTTTTTCTTTTTTTTAAACTTTGAAAATGTGGCTTTCGGCTGTCCTTTGACTTCACTCTATTAAAAATATAATAATGGCACTTACCACTCTGTATAAGATATAAATCTCAAGCTCAGAAATTATATGACCTTCCATCTTAAAAAAAAAAAAAATCACCAGAGACATAAAAGCTCCCTATAAATGAAACCTGTTTACCTGGAGTACGGGAAAAGGGACAAGTATAAATTTCTGTGAACTCAAACTTTAGCTTCAGCTTTGCACTCTAAGTGTGAATTGTGCTTCCTTTATTACTACAAATGGGGTGGTATTGACCGACAGAGTTTTCTAATGTATGCTTTCAGCAAAGAGACCATTTTCCCTTTGCAGATCTCAGCAAGTAAAGGCTATATATAGCCACCAAGAAAACAAATATATTTTGAATACCTAAAGTAAGAGGAAGTACGTAGGTATGTGTATGTATGTTTTTATACATTTGTGTATATATATTTGATATAATATTTGCATATACTTATGTGCCTATGTATATGCATGTGTATATTTGTTATAGGATATTAAAAGGAATCTTTTAGTTACTTCTCAATTGGGGAGTGGGGCCCAAAGCTGAAGAAAAAGAGAAACTAATTATATTCATCCTGAAGTGATAGATCATATTTTTCTCTGTTTACTAAAAGAAAGACTGTTTGTCCATGAGGGATTTGTAATGCTTGTTCTATGAGCCCGTTATTTGTCCTTGTATGAGGCAAATACAGCACCTTAAACAGGCTTACAGAGATAGGAATGTCTCCAAAAAGGATATTCCTTTCCCCTCTTTTTGGTAGTGAATATTTTTAATTGAGATATCACTGATATGTAACATTGTGTAAGTTTAAAGTATACAGCATGTTAATTTGATACATTTACATATTTTAATATGATTTCCCTTTTTTTAACACCCCTTTCCCTCCTTACTGGATATCTGAATAATGAGGTATTTTTGTTTTGTTTTGTTTTGTTTGTTTGTTTTCCTGTTAAGCCTGTGCCTTCCTAAGGAAGGAGGAAGATGGGGCAGCAAAGCACAGAGTGGGAATGATGAGGGAGCAATGTGTATCTCCCTAATTGACAGGGTTAGGATGGGCCAATTTTCTTTGAGACTTGTGGTCATTTGGGAAGCTAGCCAGGCCTGAGTGATTCGCCACTTCCCCATGCAGGTAGATTGTTCAGAAGAAAGGAAACCGAAGCAGGACACTATGGGGAGTTGAAAGGTGAAAGTGGTTAATTCCAGTTGGCTCTCCAAATCAGGGAGCTGGGAAGTGGGGAGGCTCTTAAGGGACTTTGAAGGATTCTGAAATGCATTCCACAACAGGGCCAGCATTTCGGGGGAAATTTTTTTGGTTTCCTCAGTGGTCTCAAAAGTCAAGTTAAGGGGCACCTGTGTGGCTCAATGGGTTAAGCCTCTGCCTTCGGCTCAGGTCATGATACCAGGGTCCTGGGATCAAGCCCCACATCAGACTCTCTGCTCAGCAGGGAGCCTGCTTCCCCCTTTCTCTGTCTGCTCTCTGCCTACTTGTGGTCTCTGTCAAATAAATAAATAAAATCTTAAAAAAAAAAAAGAGTTAATGTTAAAGAAGCATTCACAGCTTGGAGTTAAGATAAATCTGAACTTTTCCTCAGCCCACTAGCCTGCCGAGGGGTAAAATGCTATGGCATAGAAGGGGACAGTGTGGAAAGACAGGCAAAGACAGAATCTATTCCCGTCTGAATTTTAGTCACCTTGACTTCCTGAGATGGTGAAAGGGAGAGCTCTGGATCAGAAATTTGTTTGGAGTATTGCACTAGAATCACTGAGTTGTAGTCACTGAAAGCAACCTGAAAGTTATAGAATCTGGCCAAAGTAACAACCCACTTTATAGATATATTTAAATGTAATGGGAAATAGTGAAAGCTATTTGCTGAGTAAAGATGGATGGGATAGGTCTGAAAAAGAATATAGGGACTTTTTTTTTTTTTACAATAATTATACCAGAAGAATGTTTTACAGATTTATTTCCTGCATGTCCAACCTCTCAGCCATACAGATAAATTACTGGGTTTAAAGAGTTGCTACTTTAAAATAGTGCAAATAATTTATCTGGGAGTTTATAAAATGATTTTCAGCATTGAAGCTTGTAATGCAGACCAATGAAAACTAAATGCTGGTATAATTTTAATTTAATTCTACCTTGCAGACCAATTTTTCACAAATATACTCAATGTTGAAAATGCAGACATGGGTGTACAGGAAGCTGTATCTATTATTTGGGGGGGGGGGGAATCATGTACCATCTGAGAGATTGTAAGACCAGTAGATGAGTTTTTTACATCATAAAGTACACCAAAATATTGAAAAAGGGAAATAGGTGGATGCATGCCTATCATTAGTGCACTTTGTTTCATTTTTTTTTTTTTTAAAGATTTTATTTACTCATGAGAGAGAGAGAGGCAGAGGGAGAAGCAGGCCCCCTGCCCACTGGGAGACTTGATCCTAGGACCCTGGGATCATGACCTGAGCTGAAGGCAGACACTTAACCGACTGAGCCACCCAAGTGCCCCATTAGTGCACTTTAAATGTACTAATGCATTTGTAAAATTCCATCAAACACGAATACAAACTATGTCAATCTATGTTATGTTATTTATTATTAAGACCAAATCAAATGAAAACTTGACACTGGTATTCCTTTTCTCTCCTTTGATGATCCCTCAGATAATACATCAATTATTGTGACTTTAATGTTATGCATTTCATTTTGGAAAATATAGATTATTGTACAGGTAATACGTGGTACCACCCACCCAAGAGAGAGACTTCAGTGAAGTAGGACTGGGATGGAATGGCGCCATGTTGTAGGAGAGCTACTAATGCAAGGAGGAAGGCTCTTGTTCTGTTCTTTATTCCAGAACCCTATTATAATACCTGCCAGCATTATGTAGATTTGCAGATCTGTTCATAATTTCTGTGTTTACAGCTATGAACAAAGCTAAAATAAAGAATTAAAGTATGTTCAAAGAAATTTAAAATAAAACAATGTAAGCTAACTAAGAAGAGTCAGACCAATAATATTTATCCTTTTTCTGGCAGATACATCCTGTATCTTTCTATGTTCTCTTCTTTAGGGTTTTGAAAGAAACTAAGTTGGGTAGGGTAAAGGAGGTAAATACATAAAGATAAGAAAATAAGATTAAACCAAATTATTTCTAGACATAACATGGCTCTATTTATGAAAAAGTCATTAAGTAATGAGTGCTTTACAAATGAATAAATATTTAATACGTTTGTAAAGAAAGTAAAATTAGCTGTGTTAGACTGATGTGAGAAATGATGACTTTTAAAATGTAATGTTGAAAATATTGGTGACCATGAATGTATGGGGTTTTCTTTTATTTTGTTTTGGCTTATTACCACTAAACATATGACTGGAAACCCCTTTCTTTGTTAAAGAGAGTAAAAGGAGAGCAGTTTTCAAAGTATTGTCCTTTTATTTTTTTTCCCTTCAGGGAGTCAGGCTATTAGAGAATCTAATTTGTTGCTGTTAATTTTATATCTATTTTCTGTAGCTTCAGGTTTCCATATTGAATTATGTCAGTCTCCTCTAAACATCTTCAGTGGTTCCAAGTAGTCTGTTGTGTAGTATACAAAACAGAGTTGCAGTTTCATAAATTAGTCAGAAAGTCATATTTTCAGGATTTCCATTTTCTCAAACCTTTCTATTAACAACTTTTCCCCCTCTTTTATATGTAAATTAAATAATTTTCAGAGTAAAAAGAAAAACAAATGAATATTTGAGTAGATGTGATGTCCTAGCTCAGTTTCTTTTGACTTTAAGAATAGATTTTTTTAAAAGAAGGGGTTTCTTCATGAAAAATAAAATATTTTCTAAGATTCTTTTATAGAAGCAATATGTAATTCTTAAGATAATTTATTAACAATAATTTCAGTAGAATGGCTATGTTATCTGTATAATCTCTCTGTCTTTTTACATTAATCCATTATATCTATAACAAGTTCTTGCAAGCCAGGTGGCAACCATCTCGCTTTTTCTCTGGTGATGCTATACCATGTTATAGATTTAAGCAAGGTCAAAACATTTTCTCAAGGCACATGCATCCTGGGAAAACTACTAGTACATGCTAAATATTAACCAAATAATTTACTTTATAATAACAATAGCTGTCAAATTTGTGGGAAAAAGGTGGTTCATGTTTTCCTATTTCCACGGAGGGACATTAACAATGTTCACTTTTTTCTTCCTGATCTGAATGCATTGTTAACCTATTTCTATACTCTTGCTGAGGTCTTTCAATTGAACTCCCCTGGCTTCAGCTAATTCAGTTCCTAACCAGCAGGTATTGCTAAAGCATGCTGTGTGCACATATTCCCAGCTTTGATAATATAGAGGGAAACAAGAAAAGAATCACCAAATCTAGATCTGCATGCTGTTCTGGCTATTAATAGTCACCCTATCCTAGGCATTCTCTTTCTTCTTAATTCTTCCTCTCTTTCATTCATCCATATAATCCCAATCTGTAATTTTAATTTCAAGAATATTTGGGAAGGTAATTTGGGCATGTGCATTAACCTTCGAAGGCAACTCTGAAATGTGCATTAATTATAAAAGATCACTCTTGCTAGAGAGAAATATCCAATAACCTTTTAAATGATCCATGATGTCCTAAAGACACAGACAAAAATGGATCAATGTGGTTGGCTGAGTGCATAGCCTTAAGGAAGTTACAAAAAATTTATATGAATCTTTTCTTACCAGTGTAAAAGTACTTATGCCACTAAGGAATTTAAGCAACATATATGTAGGTTAATGACTGAACATTTCTAAATATCTCTTATAAGACAAGTTAATAGTAATACTATTAGTGAAGTTTCTTTTGTGATCATTTTCAAACTAACAATTCCAGAAAGACAGTCAGGCAGTGGTGCCATGAAATAACTCTGTTATTATTTAATTTTACTTATTAAATATTTCAGTATAATATTATGCAGTAAACATCAGAATTACAGATGTAGAATGTAAAATCTTTTATTGGTGCTGAAGTGCAATTTTAAATAGCCTTTACAGAACTCTGGTATAGCACTCTAAGGCAGAGTTTCTTTTGTATGCATCAATAATGAATGCCCTCTATCCCTTCATCCCTTAAGTAGGGAAAATTGTAACCCTGCCATTGTATTATCTTATAGGCTAGCTGAGAGAGCCAAACACATCATCATCGCCTTCAAAGGGTTGGAAGGCAACTAAAATAATCCTAAGTGAATAACATTGTTATTTAATTTTACATAATTACCTCTTGTTGATATTAATGTTTTAATGTGCGGTTCATTTAGTGTACAAAGCCTGAGATAGAGTTATTTTTTAAATTAGAATGAGAATCTACTCAATGTTGATAAGCATTTTTTTTTTAATATTTTGTAATACAAATACACAGTATCAATGTGTAGGTTACTTACTTTAGTAGTTAGAATTTATTTTTATTCCAAAAATGTTAGTATTCAAGAGAACGGTATATATTCCAGGAACTCCAATCAATAATAGCATATACATGTAGCAATATAAAAATGAAAATTTTTTCCTCCACAGTCGCAGTGTGTAGCTATGTAGATAAATTCTAAGTATATAACTAGATAACTAAATATAGGAGCTAATGTTAAATCAATAATTCCTTTGTGATATTTAGATATTTTTTATAAGTCAGAATAGAAAATAATAATAATAAAGGTGTTATCTCTTATTGTCCTCCTTGGAAAATCTGAGTATGAAAAGTGAATTCCTGGAAGCATATTTTATAACAAAGGAGAAAAATAGCTGTACTGGATAGGGACAGCCAGTTCTAAAGTTCAGGCTTTGGAGGTATGTTGCTTTATTTTTCCCTTCTAAAGAGTTCATTAATCTCACTGTTTTATGTACATCCATATGTACATGTGTGTGTTGGGAGGGGAAAGAGGAGTGTTGCATGCATGCATATCTGCTTATGGCATCAGGTGTTTTGCATTATTTTGTGTTTGATTTCTTATACTTGGTGGCATATCTTAGGGATTCACTCATGGTTTTCATCTATCAATAATTATTTGTATAGCTGTGTATTTATTCTATTGTATGAACATATCACAGTTTGCCTTTTTTTAAAGATTTTATTCGAGTGAGAGAGAGAGAAAGAGAGCGCACAAGGAGGGGGAGGGGCAGAAGGAGAGAGAAGCAGACTCTGGGCTGAGCAGGGAGCCCTACATGGGGGCTCCATCCAGGACCCTGAGATCATGACTTGAGAGGTCACAGACACTTAACCTATTGAGTCCCCTAGGCGCCCCTATATCACAATTTCTTGATGAATACTTTTCTCATGGTTCTATGAGTTTTTTCCCACTTTGGGGCTATTATGAATAGGCTTTTTTTGAACATTCTTGTACATACGCACATATGTATTAAGTTTCTGATCTACTTATATTATTAAGTTTCTGATCATGGGTTATACAGGTATGCTGGTATAACCTTATACTGGCTCGTGAGTGCTGCTTGTTAAATACAGTGGTGCTTGTAAAATATGTATGTACTCATATGCACAACATTTATTTTTCAGACAACTGATTGCTACAGATATTTTAAAAAATGAAATCAGATTAATTTACACTTAAATTATATTGAAAACAAAGTGAATAAACTCATGGGGCGCCTGGGTGGCTCAATGGGTTAAGCATCTGCATGGGCTCAGGTCATGATCGTGCGGTGCTAGGACTGAGCCCCACATTGGGCTCTCTGCTCAGTTGAGAGTCTGCTTCTCCCCACACTCTAATTACTGTATATGTTTTTTATTTTATTTTATTATGCAATGTTAGTCACCATATAATACATCTTTAGTTTTGATGTAGTGTTCCATGATTCATTGTTTGCTATAACACCCAGTGTTCCATGCAATCTGTGCCCTCCTTAAGACCCATCACTGGGCTCATCCATCCCCCCATCTCTCTCCCCTCTGAAACCCTAAGTTTGTTTCCTGTAGCCCATAGTCTCTCGTGATGTTATGTACACTATTGAGTTTATTTATGTCTTTTATATCTACATGGCAGAAATGCTATATATTAAAGTGCCTATTGTACATCTTTCTTCAACTCTGCATTAGGTGATGTCACAATGAATATGAAATTAAATCTGGTGGGGATATTTAGACCACAAATATAGTAACTATTACAAATCAGGACTGGATTTTTTGTTTTTTGTTTCCTTGGTTTTTTTTTTTTTTTCCCCCTGCTGGTCTAGACCTAGGAAACTTATGGAGAAAATGTTACTCATGCAGATTAAATTTTATTTTAGTTACTTCTTAAATGATTGATTCTAGAGAATCAATTGATTCTCTGAATGATTGATTCTCTAACTGATTGATTCTAGAGAGAGCATAAGCAGGGGGATGGGCAAAAGGAGAGGGAGAAGGAGAGAAGTTGACTTCCCACTAAGGTGGGGCTTGACAAGGGGCTCCGTCTCTTGAGCCTGAGGTAATGACCTGAGGTGAAAGTAAGAGTCAGATGCTCAGGTGACCGAGCCACACAGGCGCCCCTCATGCAGATTAAATTTTAAAGACTTTTCACATATAGAGCTAGGTCATTTAAGGGTCTAACCCTTGGTTTCAGCTCAGGTCATGATCTTGGGGCTGTGGGATCAGGCCCCATGTCAGGTTCTGCAGTGAATGCAGAGTCTGCTCTGGACTCTCTCCCTCTCCTTCTGCCCCCCCCCCCTCCAAATAAATTATTTAGTTTTAAAAAAAAAAAGATGTCTCACACTCACATCTAGACATTACATTGTGAATATCACAAAAACTTGAAGAAATATTCTTCTGGTATTTAGAAACTATTATTTGAGTTAGCAAGTTAGTTGTACATATCATTGAAGAAACAGCGACGTACATTTTTGTTTTTTCACTTATGTTTTGAAGGTTAATGAAAACACAAATACCAATAAATATTTAAGTCAAAGCTACTGCTGTTCATCAGTTATGACAGCAGTTATGACAGGCTAGATACAGATACAGAAAAATCCCTCTGTTAGAATAAATTGGTTATAGAAAATTTACAATAGATAGAATTGTGTATTTAGTTTCATTTGCACATTGAGCATTACACATTTACATCAGTAAAATTTATAAAATTTTATGTATGTACTTATATGCATATATTTACTTTTCAGAGAGCTATTTGTTAAACATTTAACACACAACTTAAGAAAATAGTTTATTGGAAATGAACTGCTAAATAAGAAAGCCAAAAATAAACAAGTGGGACAACATCAAACTAAAAAAGCTTCTATATAGCAAAGAAACTATTAATAATATCAAAAGACAACATACAGAATGAGAGGAAATTTTTTAAATCATGTGTTTGATAAGGTGTTAATATTCAATATATACAAAACCCCAAGCAATGAAATAAAAAATTATAAACAAGTAGATTATAAGTTATAATTATAAAACAAGTAGGGGATCTGAATAGATATTATCCAAAGCACATAAGCAAATGGCCAACAGATACATGAGAAGGTATCAACATCATTAATCATCACGTATATGTAAATAAAAAGTCCAGTGAAAAATCACCTCATGCCTGTTAGAATGGCTATTACTAAAAAGACAAAGAGCAAATGGTGGCAAGGGTGGGGAGAAAAGGGAGCCTTTGTGCTCTGTTGGTGGGAATATAATTTGGTGCAACCACTGTGGAAAACATTGTGAAGGTTCTACAGAAAAACTAAAAATAGAACTACCATACAACCCAGCAATTCCACCTCTGGATGTTTATCTGAAAAAAGAAAAAATCAGTATCTCAGAAAGATATTTGCACCCCTATGTTCCTTGACATGGAAGACAACCTAAGTGTTTGCCAATGGGTGAATGGATAAGGAAGATCAAACCCCGCCCCCCCACACACAGAGGAATATTGTTCAGCCACAAAAATAGAAGGAAATCTTGCCATGTACAACTACATGGATGGAACTTGAGGGCATTATGCTAAGTGAAAGAAGTCAGAGAAAGAGAAATACTGTATGATTTCACTTATATGTAGAATATAAATATAACAATGACAAAAACCAAACTCAGATACAGAGAACAGATTGGTGGTTGCCAGACCTTGGGGTTGAGAGTGAGTGAAATGAATGAAAGTGGACAAATGATAAAAAAAATTTTCAGATGTGGGGCACCTGGTGGCTCAGTCAATTAAGCTTCTGCTTCAACCAGGTCATGATCCCAAGGTCCTGGGATTGAGCCCCTTGTCAGGCTACTTGCTGAGTGGGGAGTCTGCTTGTCCTTCTCCCTTCATACTCTCCCAGCTTGTTCTCTCTCTCTCTGTCTCTCAAATAAATAAAATCTTTTATAAAAACTTTTATTTGTGAGTCCTAGGGATGTAATGTACAGCATGATGACTATAGTTCACAACACTGAATTGTATATTTGAAAGTTGCTAAAAGAATAGATCTTGAAAGTTCTTCACACAAATAAAACATTTTCTAACTGTGGTGATTAATGTTAACTAAACTTCTTGTGGTAATCAGTTTGCAATATTTACATGTGTCAAGTCACTATGTTTTACAGCTAAAACTAATATCATGTTATATTCAATTATATCTCATTAAAATTAATTAACTTAAAAAATCAGATGTGGAGACAACAAATGGTTAAATGAATTCTTAATAGCCTTTGTTGCACAAAAAAATAGTTTATGTAAAGTATTAAAAAACATGAAAAGGCCAACAGATAAAAAAGCAAAGGAGATGAACAGATAACTCATACATAATAGAGGGAAAATACACGACAAACTCATGAGAAGTTTTGGCTGCGCCAATAATAAGAGAAATATGCAAACTCTTACAGTGTCACAATTCAGCTCTCAAATTAATGAATAGTTTCACAATATTTTTCACAATGATTTTTTTTGTTCTTCTTTCCACTGATGATACAGTGGAATTCATATGGATGTATTAACACAGAGTATTTTCATTTTGCTTCCTTTGCCATGTAGAGGAGAATTTTGTGTTATCATCATGATGATTTATTAAGAATGGTGCTAAGTGCTCACATACATTATTTTTTAAGCTTTATTGAAGTATAATTGACAAATACATTATAAGATATTTAAAGTGTACAATGTGATGATTTGATATATGTATACATGGGGAGGGAACCCTCACCCAAATGAGTTAACTAACACAATTATCAGTTCTTATTTTCCTTTTCTTGGGTGGGGGGGTGAGAATGTTCAAGTTTTACTCTTTTAACAAATTCCAATTATACAATATAGTATTGTCAACTGTTCTCACCATGTTACACATTAGATACACAGACCTGATTTATAATGGTTTTGATTTTGTGATAAAATGGGCATTCTTTTAAGTTCTGATTAATTAAAAATCATTACCAACATTTTAAAGACAATTTAGGAATACCAATGTCATATTCTTACTGTTTAAACTACCCTGCCAGGGGTTATACATAATCATGATATGCAGATAATTAGCTCTGAAAAAAGTAAACCTCTGATTTGTAACATTTGCCCATATTTTTGAGGTACGTTTTACCATGACTGATTTTAAGCCGCTAATAAATAAGCAGTCCATTCACAAAATTTCACAGTTGTCTATTACAAACTAATATAAGCCAACACAAGGATTCCAATGCGTGTAACTTTTTTGTTTTGTTTTGTTTTTTTGGAGGGAGGGAGGGAGGGTGAACAGGCAGGGAGGAGAGTCAGAGAGAGAGGGAGAAGCAGACTCTGCCGAGCAGGGAGCCTGATGTGGGGCTTGATCTCAGGACCCTGAGAACATGACCTGAACCAAAGGCAGATGCTTAACCCACTGAGCCACCCAGGTGCCCCTTTTACTTTTATTTTTAAATAGTAAATTGTTACACAAAAAAATAAAATTAATCTTTTATTTTATTTTTTTATTTCAGGTGTTTATTTAAATTCTAGTTAACAATATGGCAATATTGGTTTTAAGTTCAGAATTTAGTGATTCATCACTTACAAATAACACTCAGTACTCATCATAACATGTGGTCTCGTTAATACCCATCACCCATTTAGCCTATGTTCTCCATTTTTCTCCATCAATGAACCCTCAGTTTGTTCTTATATATTAACAACCTTCTTTTATTTTTTTTTAAGATTTTATTTTTTTGAGAGAGAGAAAGCATGAGAGAGAGAGAGAGCACGAGCAGTGAGGAGGAATAGAGGGAGAGAGAGAATCAGACTCCCTGTTGAGCAGGGAGCTGGATTCAGAACTAAATCTCAGGACCCTGGGATCATGGCCTGAGCCAAAGGCAGATGCAAAACGATGGAGCCACCCGGGCGTCCCTCTCTTTTGCTTTTAAGAGCCCAGGTTTTATTACAGTCACCCAGATAATTAAAAATAATCTATCCATTTTAAGGTCTATAACTTCAATCTGCCAAGTGCTTTCTGGCATGTAAAGGAACAGTCTTGTGTTCCAGGACCGAGGGCTGAGACATCATTGTGGCTGTCATTAGTCTGCCCACCACAATATTAAATTTCAAATTAAAACCTTTCACAAAAGTATCTCTAAAACCATATCCTGACAAGAGTAATTCTAGAATAATTATTCTTCCTTAGAGCTAGAGTCTTCCAAAGGGCCTATACCATTTGCCCTCAAACTCCCCCAGATTCATGAGCTACCTGAGATCATACCAGATTTTATGTTAAAAGTGAACCAAGTACTTCTTTTAAAAATGTTTAATTAAGCCCAGGAAACCCTGATCACTATCTTTCCTCATGGGGAGTCATAATATGCATTAATATAGAAAGGTTCTGAGATATTCTGCAGTAAAGAAATTTCCTTAGTTGTGTTAACGCATTGTTCCCCAAATATACTTGAACATGAAATGTAAAAAAAATACCCTGTGAAACTATTAACATCACTCATAAAAAATGATTTTCCTTGATCTTGGTATTGAACATGACTCTTCAATATCTCTGAAATTATCTTTCTTTATATCACCACTATTACTGTCTCACTTTTTCTTGCTGTATTAAAAATATCAATTGCACTTTTACTCTATTTTAATTGTTCTACATGTGCTATTTCTGCAGAATTATTAACCCCCTTACACAGATGAGAAAACCAAGGTCAAGTAATATTCCCAAATTCCCAACGCTAATTCCAGTGTAGCTTAACTCATCTCCTGGTCTCCATTTTTTACCCTTCCCCATACAATCTTCTGTTTTAGGATGGAAGTTTCCTTCTAAAATACTGATTTGACTTTTTTGCTTAAAACGTTTCCACCAAGTCCTTACAACCCTATAAGATAATATCAGATGGGTGTATTGTGGTAAAGAAGGCCTGTGTTAAGCCTCTCCAGATGCTGTACTATAACTCTCTTATGATCATTGGTTTATGCACCTGCTTCTTCACACTTCCCTCTTTCCTTCATGTTCTTCTACTCTCTATTCCAAGTAATAAACTTCTATTCATTTTTCCAGAACCACCTCAGATGTCATCATCTCTGTGAAGTTGTCCCTCTCTCCCCTTGATAGAGTTATGTGCTCTCACCCCAGTTGTTTAGTTGTGTTTGCTGATGTGAATTTATTTCGTTTCTTTGTGTGTTGGTTCAGAGGGGGTAGTATATATACTTTGATAAATTATATAACAGTTCTGTGTCCATCCTCTCTTCCTAACTTCTAAATTACTGTTTTATTTTTCATTGATAAGTAAATACCATAAGCTGTTACTTAATTAAGAGATTTGAGATGTTTATTTCTCTTTTTGGTGGATTCAACTTTGTGAAAAGAAGACTGTATAAAAAGTGATACTTCATTTTCCAAACTAGATTTGCATTTACTTGTTATATAACTGATACCTCTGCCACTTCCCCAAATTAGATGGCAAGTTTCTCAAGGGTGAGGGCAGAAACAATGGCTTAACTTCTATTTATATCTTTAGCTCTCAATCTTTCCTATACCTTTATGTCCTATAAATAATATGTGGTCATTGGAGAGGGGTGTCCAAGATGATGGCAGAGCAAAATTCTTAATATGGATGCACCAAGTTATAGCTATGTACAGATCATTCTCCTCTGAAAATGATCTGAAAACTAGATGAACTGTTTCCATAACAAAGGGTAAAAGGACCATATCCAGACGGATAGAAGAGGTAGAGACTGTCACAAATAACCCTATCCTCACCATGCCAACACACAATAAGGAGGGACCTCACTAGACAAGTACTTGTCTTGAAGAAGCCAGGGGTTGGTGCCCCACATTGAGCCCCCTGGCCCCTAGTATCAGTACTGGAAATATGAGTCCCCAGAACACCTGACTCAGAAAACCAATGGAGCTAATGTCTGGGGGTTCCAAAGTGCTATAAGAAACAGAGCTACCTCTCTTGGAGGTCACATGTATGGTATTGTTCTCCCTGAGACCCAACAAATATATATATATATATATATATATATATATATATATATATATATGAAATATATGTGGAATGAATATATGTGTGTGTGTGTGTGTGTGTGTGTGTGTGTGTGTGTATGAAAAGTACCTAGATTATGTATGATGGAGATTCATTTGCTGATTTGGGGACATTGGCTAGAGGGAGGTAGCAGTTTAGATGCTTCCTGGGATGGAGACGCTGGTGGACAACATTGTTCCACTCTCCACATAACCTACTAGCACAGGCAGGTGAGCTCAGATGTGGCACCTTCACACTGCCTTGCTGAGACAGATGGGGTGAGGTGGTGGCAGTTCTTGCTGAGCCTGTAAAGCACAGGTGGTAGCAGCACTCCTCTGCTCCCTGGCTGGGATGCCTGAGTGCAAACGGTCATGGAATTCTCCAGCTGCGTAGCCCAAGTGTGCAAGTGTGAGCAGTCACTGCATTCTCCCACCCCTGCATTCTGAAGCTGGCAAGCACACCACACACTACATTCTGCAGTTGTCTTGCTTTAAGCTAGCAGATATGTTTAACCCACTCAGGGGACACCTCTTGATCACCTGGTCCTGGTGGCCAGGAGATCTGGTGTTCTGTAGTACCATGGGATGTTAACAATCAAAATGATAGTCCTTGGCAGGTGACCACCTCCAGAGCACTGCGCAGACCACAGACTGAAACACAACCCCAGTCTTCCTGTGAAAAAACTCTATTTATTTTACACTTGGGATTCACCTAAGGGACAGGCTTCAGGTTTCCCACACATCTGGAAGCTAAGGAGGTAATCCCGGAAAATGTAAGCAGGAAAACACAATCCTTGTGCATTTCTAAAGCTTCACTACAAATCAACAAGCCTTTCCAGAAAGGAGCTTATACACTCACCTGGAGTGCAATTATTGCAACTGTTGCCCAGAGGGCACCTCCAGATATCCTGATTTGGAGGCCAGGAGGTATTACAATTACAAACTGACAGTACTGTGTTCATTTGTGTACTTTCAAAAACTGCTGTCTGAGATTCTGACTTCCAATCAACCTAAACCTGTGTACTAAATGAAATTTTTCCCCTTGGGTCACTGACAGGTCTTGGCATACCCTCAACAACAGGAGCATATCAAGAATAATCAGGTGGTTTAGACCATCACAAAGGTTCAAGAGTCAAACATGAGTGAGGGTAAAGTTGAACAAGAGGGAACAGCACCAAATCAGGGCACCTCAGGACAGAGGGGTAGCTGTTTTACCCAATATATAGAAACACAGAGTCAAGTAAAATGAGGAAGGAAAACTATATTCCAAGCAAGACAAAAACCTCAGAAAAAGACCTTAATGATAAAGTGATAAATAGTACACCTGGTAAAGAATTCAAAGTAATGGTCATAAAGATTCTCAACTGAACTCAGGAGGTGAATGGATGAACACAGTGAGAACTTCAACATACAGAAAACATGAAGTATTAAACAAGTCACAAAGCTGAAGAATGCAATAACTGAACAGAAAAATGCACTAGAAGTGTTCAACAACAGGCTGGATGAAGTAGAAGTATGAATTAGCAAACTTGGAAAAACAAAAAAAAAGAACCTCTGAAGCAACATCAAATAGAATAACATTCACATTATAAAGGTCCCAGAGGAGAAGAAAGGGACAGAAAATTTATTTGAAGATATAATAGCTAAAAGCTTCCCTATCCTAGGGAAAGAAACAAACATCCAGGTCCAGGAAGCCAAGAGATTTTCATGTAAAATGAACCCAAAGAGAGCCACACCAAGACACAATATAATTAAAATGTAAAAAATTAAAGAGAGAAAATTAAAATCCCTAAGAGAAAACCTGCTACATACAAGAGAAAGCCCATGAGGCTATCAGCAGATTCCTCAGCAGAAACTTTGCAAGCCAGATAGGAGTGACATAACATATTCAAGTGCTGAAAGGACAAAGAATTCCAACCAAGCATAACTACCTGGTAAGGTTATCATTCATAATTGAAGACAGAGTTTTCCAGAGAAGCTTAAGTTAAAGGAATGCATTGCTACTAATCCAGCCTTATAAGAAATATTAAAGGGACTTAAGGTAAAAAGAAATGGGACTAACAATAACAAAAAAACATACAAAAGTAGAAATATTACTGTAAAAAGTAAATATATGATACAGAAAGTGGATTAGCCACTTAAAAAGATACTAAGAAGGTTAAAAGACAAAAGTAGTAAAATCAAAACTAAAACTACATTAATTAATTAAAGGATACATAAAATAAAAAGATGTAAAATGTGACATCAAAAATATAAAACTTGAGGGGTGGAGTAAAAATGTGGTTTCAGGCTGTGTTCAAATTTCAAGTTGCTTTCAACTCAAAATAGATGGCCATATACCTAGGATGATATATGTGAACCTTACGGTAATCACAAAGCAATAACTTATAGTAAATATTATAGAAGATGAGGAGAAAGAAATCTAAACATAACACTAAAGGAAGACATCAAACCACAAAGAGAGAAAGAGAAAAAGAAACAGAGAGGAAGTGTAAAAGTAGCCAATTAGTAATTGGTAAGACAAGCAACAAGATGGCAATAAGTACATATCTATCAATAATTAAAGTGTATAGAGTAGAGTCTCTAATCAAAAGACTGTAGAGATAATCAAAGTGTGATTTTGATAATTAAAGTGTATAGAGTCTCTAATCAAAAGACATGGCTGATTGGATAAAAATATAGGATACATATATAAGAAACTCAAGAAATTCACTTCAGAAGTAAGAACACACATGGACTGAAAATGAAGGGATGGAAAAAGATGTTCCATGCAGATGGAAACAAAAAGAAAGCTGGAATTTCTATGTATAGAAATATGTATATGTATATATCAAAGTAGACTTTAAAACAAAAACTATACCAAAAGACAAAGAGCGGCACTATATAATGACAAAAGAGTCAATCCTTCAAGAAGATAAAACCTTGGGGCACCTGGGAGGCTCAGTGGGTTAAGCCTCTGCCTTTGGCTCAGGTTTGGGATTTTAGATTTCTGGGTCAAACCCCTCATTGGGCTGTTTGCACAGCTGGAAGCTCCTCCTCTCCCTCTGCCTGCCTCTCTGACTAATTATGCTTTCTCTCTCTCTCTGTCAAATAAATAAATAAAATCTTTTTTTAAAGATATAAATTTATATATATTTTTATGGTAAGATATGTAAGTATAAATTTATATGCCTTTATAAATATGTATGTACCCAATATAGGAGCACCAAAATATATAAAGAAAATGTTAACAAACCTAAATGGAGAAATTGATAACAATACAATAATAGTAGTGGGCTTTAGTATCCCACTGACATCAAGGGATAGATCAATAAGAAAACTTTGGTCTTAACTGACAGACCAGATGGGCTTAAGAGATGTATGTAGATATTCCATCCCAAAACAGCAGAATACATCTCCTTCTCAAGTACACATGGAACATTCTCCAGGATAGGTCACATGTTAGGCCACAAAACAAATCTTAATAAATTATAAGACTGGAATCACATTGAGCATCTTTTTTCTGAACACAATGGTATGAAACTAGAATTCAGTTGCAAGAAGAAAACTGAAGAAAAAAAAAAAAAACTTAAAAAACCCATGGGCATTAAACAACATGTTACCAAACAACTACTGGGTTGTAGAAGAAATCAAAGAAGTCAATAAATACCTAGAGACAAATGAACAGAATCCGACACTCCAAGATTCAGGTGATGCAGCAAAAGTGTTCTCAGGGAAATTTATAGTGATACAGGCCTACAAGAAACAAATGGAGTCTCAAACAATTTATCTTCACATCTAAAGGAACTAGAAAAGGAAACAATGAAGCCAAACGTTACCAGAAGGAAGGAAATAATAAGAACCAGAGTGGAAATAAATGGAACAGAGCCTAAAAAGGCAATAGAAAAGACCAATGAAACTAAGAGTTGAGGGACTCCTGAGTGGCTCAGTTGGTTAAGTGTTTGCTTTAGGCTCACAATTAGGCTCCTTGCTCAGCAGGGAGCCTGCTTCTCCCTCTGCCTCCCATTCTCTCTGCTTGAACTTGCTCTCTCTCTGACAAATAAATGAAATCTTACAGAGGAAAAAAATAAAAGAAACTAAGAGTTGGTACGTTGAAAAAATAAAAGTAATAATCCTTTATCTAAATTTACCAAGAAATAAAGGGGGGGCTCAAATAAATAAAATCAGAAATGAAAGAGGAGACATTACAGCTGATAACACAGAATTACAAAGGATGAAAGAGACTACTGTGAGCAATCATATACCAACAATTTGGACAACCTAGGAGAAATGGATAAATTACTCAAAATTTACAATCTTGCAAGACTGAATCATGAAGAAATAGGAAATAGACCAATTACTTATTCTAAGTAGGAGAGTGAATCAATCAAAACCTTTCCAGCAAACAAAAGTCCAGGACCAGATGGCTTCACTGTTGAGTTCTACCAAATATTCGAAGATTTAATACCTAACTTTCTCAAACACTTCCAAAAATGAATAAAAGAAAAAGTTTTCAAACTCATTTTACGAGGTAAGCATTATTTAGAAACCAAAACCAGACAAGGACACCACAAAAGAAGAAAGTTACAGACCAGTATCATAATGAAAATAGAAGTAAAATCCTCAGCAAAATTTTGGCAGGCTAAATTCAGCAATACATTAAGAAAGCCATACACCATGATCAAGTAGGATTTACTCCAGGGATCCAAGGATGGTTTAGCATTTGCAAATCAATCATCATGATGTGCCATATTAACAAAAGGAAGATTAAAAACTATGGTCATCTCAAAAGATGCAGAAAAGACATTGGACAAAATTCAGTATCTATTTATGATTAAAAAAAAAAAACTCAACGGGGCACCTGAGTGTCTCAGTGGGTTAAAGCCTCTGTGTTCGGCTCAGGTCATGATCCCAGGGTCTTGGGATTGAGCCCTGAATCGGGCCCTCTGCTCAGCAGGGAGCCTGCCTCTCTGCCTACTTGTGAACTCTGTCTGTAAAATAAATAAAATCTTTAAAACAAAACAAAACAAAAAACCTCAACAAAATGGGTATAGAGGGAACATATGCCAATATAATAATGGCATGGTATATGATAAGTCCACAGCTAACATCATACTCAACAGTAAAAGCTGAAACCTTGTCTTCTAGGGTTAGGAACAAGACAAAGATTCCCATTCTCCCTACTTTTAGTTAACAGAGTATTGGAAATCATAGCCAGAGCAATTAAGCAAGAAAAAGAAATCAAAGCTGCGTAGATTGGAAAAGAAGAATTCAAACTATTTGCAGATGACATGATACTATATATAGAAAACCCTAAAGACACCACTAAAAACTGTTAGAACTAAGAAATGTATTCAGAAGAGTTTCAGAGTGCATCCACTGCTTCTAATTATATTGTGAAAACGTCACCTGAATGTACTGCAATATAAATTGTACAAAATAGCAAAACTAGAGAACATTTCTTATCAGAGACATTTCAAAGCAGGTTTAGAATTCTAACATATGAGTTATAGTCTGGAAAATGAATTCTCCAGTTTATATGGAAAGAATTTTAAATATGATTACAGATACATCATAAATATCCTGATTTTAAAGCCAAATCTCTCTTGAAATATAAGAGCCAAAGAGTAAAAAGCTGGGTTTTTTATTTTGTTACATATGGTGTTTAAATTTTTGCATAAAACACTTATGCAGAGATTCCCCAATATGGAAACATAATTTTGTGAAAAATTAAAAATATGTATAAAGGTACTTTTTTACATAAATGAATTTAAATTAAATAGGTACATCTGTTTAACATGGAAACTTATGGCAGTTGTTTCATTTTTTGAAGCTGTTCACAACAAGGGTTATTGAATAAAAATACTGTAAATGTAATTTTTAGTTCAATTTTCCTAAACAGATTGGGTGGCTTAAAGTACCAAATGACATAGCAAAGCTGATTAAAAAAACATCAATTTACATTACATGGGCAGTTTATTAGAATTGCAAATTTAAGTCCAAGCATTTGACAGTTTCAGTTCTTTCCACATACTTAATAAACCAAAATTGATGGGTCTGGTGCACTTGAGAAAAGTTAGAAATGGGGATGTTTTATTAATGATTCAGTTCTACATAAAAACCAATGCCCAGCTTGATCTCCATTCTCTGGCAACAGTAATTCTTGTCAGCGTTGCTGTAACTTAATGCGGGGAAAACCATGACATCATTTCTTTTCTGCTTCACATTACATTCTCTTTTCTAATGCTAGTTGTGGCTACATCTAAACTCCCTAAATTGCCATTTACTATGAATCATAATGATTAATACATAACTTTCAACCTTCTTCTTACTTATTATTGCTAATACCATCCTATATGAGAGTATCTCTATCAGTAAGATGAAATTATGTTAGTTCACTCCCAGAAACTGTCAAATGACAAAATAATCAAATTAATCTATTTTTCAGTGTTTTTACATTCAAAATCAAAGATACATATTTAAAGGAAGACAGCATTCTATTCCATTATTGCCATGAACATTAATACAAAATTTTAATAATCTATGACAAATGAATTTTCAGTATTTTTCTTTAATATATTTATTTGTTTCTTTTCATTAGTTCCTAGATAGTTCACAATAATTTCTTTCCTTACCTTAACCCAAACAACTTAAAAGTTGGTGAAAAGAATGGTGAAAGGAACCCAGGCTTTTAGATGCTACACGGTGATGTAAAAATTTGTTTCTCTCATTTCCCCTACCTCTCTTCCTTTTGATATACTTTTACCTGAATTGAATAGTTAATGCTTTGTCCTTTTTGAAGACTAGGTTTTGCTTTAGCACTAACTTTCCCTATTAAGTTCCAAGCCCCTTGCCAAAATGTTATTCTCCTAAACTCAACAGGTTTCAAAAAACCTCTATGCTAACATTCTTTTAAAAATTATTTCTTCTTTGACAGTACTGGATGATCACATCTTGAAACTATCTGCATGTTTTTACTGTCTCCAGTAAATTATCATCTTGGAATAAGTGTCATGATTCTGTCTTTTCTTGTTCTCTGGTCATCTTCTAGCAAGATGCTTCAAAGGGGAATTGTTTGTTTATTTTTATTTTTTTGCTACTGAAATCATTATTGCATTTTCTTTTTGCCAGGCTACACCTTATGGGATAATTAAGGAATATTAATATATCTCCATAGCAAGTACTTCAATGCAAAACAAAACAAAACATTAATCTTAGAAAAAGGATCTGGAGTTAATGTGGATTTATTTCTTTTTTAAGATTTTATTTATGTATTTGATAGGGAAAGAAAGTGCACAAGCAGGGGGAGTGGCAGGCAAAGGAAGAGAGAGAAGCGGGCTTCCTGCTCGGCAGAGAGCCCAATGTGCGGTTCAAGGCAAAGTTCAATCCCAGAACCCTGAGATTATGACCTGAGCCCAAGACAGAGGCTTAACAGACTGAGCCACCCAGGCACCCTGCTGATTTATCTTTAAAACCAGTGTCATAGCATTTTTTAATTCACTCTCTCAATTTGAGAATGGAGAGGATTTTAAGTAAATTGTTTTTTTTTAATTAGAATCAATATAAAGTTTTCAAATAAATTACCTTTTATATGTAAGGGAGGAAAGCATGCTTTTATTCATTGTTCATGTCACTGGTAGTACTTTACAGCTGGTTGTGCTCAGATCTATTCTAGATACAATGAGTGGAGTGCCAATTTAGATAGGAAGAAGACTAGTTAGAAAAATATCATTTTAAGCAAGAAGTAATGGTATCTTGATCTAGGAAAATGACAGTAAAGATAAGCATATGGCTTCAGGCTATATTTGGTTATATATTGTTAAGATTTACTAATAACTTGGATATTGGGACATGGGAAAGGTAATAATACAATAACTTTATATGAATTTTTTAGCACCTGAGCTGGGGAAAATGATGTTGTGGGGAGTAGGTTTATTGAATTAAATCAGTCTTCCATTTGGATGTGATATATGTGAGCTACTTCTTCAACATTTAAATGTGGATGTCAAAAAGCAATTAGACATAAGTGTCAGAAACTCAGAATGGAAGTCAGAACTAGACATATATTGGAAGGGAAAAATAACCTTACAGAAATTATTTAAAACCATTGGGAATGATGAAATTACTTAAGGTAAGAATGTAGATAAAAAATAGAAGCTCAAAGAAACTTCAGAACCCTGGCAGAACATTAATGTTAGATGTCAGATGGATAGAGACAGAATAGCATTGTAGTAGTGACAAGAGTAACAGTAACACCTATGATTTACTGTGTCCTTATTCTGAGCCAATCAGCATCCTAAGCATTTTACACTATTCTAGAACACCTATATAATCCTCATGGCAACCAAATGTGTGCACTGTTATCTTTATTTTGCATGAGGGACAGTTAAGGCACAAAGGAGTAAATTGACTTTTCCAGCATGAAGTGAGATCTTGTTTGTTCATTTTTTAATAAGGAGACACTGGAACACATTGTGTGCTCTGACCTAGTAGACAGGAAAATTGCTATTTTAAGAAAAAGATGTAACTTTTTTTTTTTTAAGATTTTATTTATTTATTTGACACAGAGAGAGATCACAAGCAGGCAGAGAGGCAGGCAGAGACAGAGAGGGAAGCAGGCTTCCTGCGGAGCAGAGAGCTCAATGTGGGGCTCCATGTGGGGCTCTATCCTAGGACCCTGAGATCATGACCTGAGCTGAAGGCAGAGGCTTAACCCACTGAGCCACCCAGGTGCCCCAAGATGTAACTATTTAAATCATGTCCTTGAGAAGGTAGAAAGAAAGAAAATCCAGAATCTAGAACTCAAGAGAAGAGGTTAGTCTTTGAAGATATCAGTATAATTGGAGGGAAGAAACAATGAATAAATGTACAATATGACTACATTGTTGGTATATAGTTTTTATATGGGAAGGTAATTCTCTTTTGATTATTTCTTTTTGTTGTTTTATTGAAAATAATCAAAGAGGATAGGTTTGTGGATGGGAGACTGAGCCTCATGTAGATTTTTTGTATTCACTGCTCTGAGAATCTTTACATCTCCATTCAATAAAACAATGTTTCACAAATAGTATATACTGATCAAGTATCTGTGGCATGAACTTCTGTCTCCAGGGAACCTTGACTTGAGACGTGAATTAATTAAATGCTCTAAGTGAAAGATAAAATTCTATCAAAGCTCAAAAGAGGGTGCATTTAAGCCCAATGATCTTGAAAGGTTCACAGAGAAAAACACATTTCCACTGACACTCTTGGAATGAATGGGCTTTAGATGGGTAAAATTTTGAGGAAAGGGTATTCCAGATGGAGATGGAAGGGTGAGCAAAGGCATGATCAGAAATAATAAAGCTGATGTGGCTTAAATGTAGGATGAATAAAGTTTAAAGTTACATAGTAGGTTATAATTCCCATACAATATTAAGGACAGATTGTGAAGGGCCTTGAATATCATGCTGAGTATAGATTTATTTTGTAATAAACCAAAAAACTTAGGAGGCTTTTGAACAGTAGAGTGATTAGACAATGTATTTGGAAGTAGATAATGAGCTTTACTATTTGGTAATTTGGAATGTATGACATTTTAATACCACTGAACTTATCTAGCTACACTTTAGGTTGGTGTAATTTTCCTTTCCATTCTAAGCTTAGGGCAACACCTGAGGACAGTGCTCTTTTGTACAGCTGTCAAAGATGCCCTAGATATACGTGTACTTTTTTGTCTGTTAAAACAAAGCTAAATATTTTAACCACTTAGCATCCCAGGCAAATTTTCATTCTGAGAAATGTAATTCCAAAAGGACCCTTGTGCACCTTGTGATGATTACTGTTAGCAAGCTGAATATACATTTCTATAAATGTTTAATTAGGCCTACTGGCTAAAATAAATTTTGATTTACCTATAACAACCTAAAAGAGTTTAGTAAACTGGATATTTTCACCAAAAAACTGTTCTACCTCTTAGGATATAATCAAATAAAAATTTATTTTATGAAATTATGTATCATTGTATATTTTTTCCTTCATATTTAGAAACCTCATAATACAACTTAGAAAATCCTCAATAATCATTTCTTTTTAAAGTTCTTCAGAAACCAACAGGTAACCCTTTTGTCTCCCCCTTCACTATACTGATATTCAGGCATCTGTAAGCAATTTATTTTGTGCCATAAGAGGAGTTGCCCTCCATGAATGTATTTGAGACTGTTATATTAACACAGAAAGTTAAATTTTTATGTATCACCAATGCAAAGTCAAATCTCAGGAGTCTTTTTCAGGAAAGGAATGTAGCATGCATCCACTAATGTACTCTGCTATCTTGTTTTTTTAACAACAGAGTGGAAAGGCTGTCTTTGTGAAACTACTGACCATAATAGTTACAGGTCCAGTCAACAAGCAGAATCAATTTCTATAAACACATGACCAAAATTTAGATACTGAATGTATGATTTTAACCTGTCAATTCATATATTTCACAGGTAGTCCTAGATTATATATTATATATTAGGTATTGTACTTGATGCTGGAAATAGGAATTTCAATAATACATAGCACTTTTCCTCAAGGAGCTAATGCCCAGTGGGGGCAATAATAGGAGAAAGAATTTTGGAAAGTGTGCTCCCCTGGAATGCCAGCATTTCAAACTTGTGTTTTCTGAGCCATTTACTGAACACACACACACACACACACACACACACACACACTCAAGTGTGTATGTGTGGCACTGAATTGTCCACCTCTGTTAATGAACATTATGGGTATACTTGAATACTTTCTTAATTATAAATAGCCAATAATAATAGTTTACATTTAATGACTGTCTCTGAAAAAACCTATGTCTAAGTACTTCATCTATATATTTTATTTTCACAATTAATTAAATAATATAATTATTATTATTCTCATTTTATTGATAAAATCCAAGATACTGAAGGTTTTAGTGACATACTCAAAGCCCATTAGGTGTTCAGTGACAGAGCCATGTTTTGATAGAGCCCAATAAATTTAGCCCACAATTTTAACTATACTGTTTCCCTCAAGCAGAAAACAATTAATTCTGTTACCTATGCAGTAAAACACAGGAAATAGGTCGATGGAATTATAAAACTCCTAGAAACGATCTTTCTACAGATTCTGATTTTGCAGTATATATGCTATTCATTTTTCCACCATCAGATAACATGTTATTATAGTTGGTGGCACTGCTATTTATAATTCTTATTCTTCTACTATTTGGTAGAACAAATCTTTTCATTCATTCATTCAACATTAAATTTATTAAATGTGCTTCTTTTGTAGTAAACAGTAAACAGTAAATTTATTAAATGTGCTTCGCATGTAGTAAACAGCATTGTAGATTCTGTACTCGTACTATGATAAAAAAGAAGCATAAAACACATGTCCTATACACACCTGTTCAGCTCATAATTAGGAAGGAAACACAAATATAGAAACAAATAATAATGCAATCTTGTGAATTCTTGACAAGAAGTCTTATAAAAAATGTTAGTAGAAGATAAAAGAGATAGCAATTTATGCACAGCAGGAGTGTCAGTAAGTATCTTGTGGAGATGAGAATATTTAAGCTGGAACTTAAAGGTTGAGAATTAATTACACTAGACAAGAAAGGAAAAGGGGCATTTCTTTTGGAAACGAGATGAAAAAGCCAGATGAGTGGTCCAAGAACAAATTGGCCAGGGTGTTTAGAGCAAATAGTTGGGATTTGGCAGGGGTAGGGGTGATGTTGGAAGAGAGCAGCAAAACAGGTTAGAGCCATCATTGAAGAAAGTTGATAACTTTATCTTGTAAGTCTATGTATTATATAGTATTTGCAAATATTTTTATGTCGAGAGATGACATTATAAGTTTTCCATTTCAAACTTCACTTCCTTGAGCCCACTTAAGGATAAACCGGAGGAGAAAAAAACAAAAGTAAATACGAGAGCAGGAAGACTATCTTCTCATCACTTTAGTTGTTCCCTAGGCAGTGTCCTTGCTCACCAACCTCAAGGCCTACTCTAAACCTTTTCCTCTCTCTCTGATCATCACCTAGTCCATGCCACCTTCGGACAGAATCAGCAGAATGTGTCACCTCTTCCTCTCTGAGAAAAGAAGCCTTACAGACACACTCTATCAACTTCCTGTTTCCAAACAAACTTTACCTGATTCTGCGGACAGCTCATTCTTTATTTCCTGTCTCCTGATCAGATTTTGTTCTTGACTTAATCACCTCTTGGCCTCACAGCAGCTTTGCTCTAACAAGTGCTTTTTCTGTCATAGGTTTGTTCTGTCTCTTTTGGCTCATTTCCTCAGCCTAGTATGGGCTTGGACTATGCCAAAAACAAAATGAAACGAAACAACAAAGTAAAAATCCTTTTGATCTACATGCTTCTCTAGGCCTTGTTCTTTCAGCATTCTCTTTAAAGCCAGACTTTTCAGTATTCCAAAGAAACTCACTTTTATACTTCCTGTCCTGCCACGTTCTCCTCTGTTCACTGCAAACTTTTCTTCTCTTCACCAGTACACAAAAATTAATGAACTGTTAACTGTAAACTTCAGTGGATATATCTCAATCACAGTCCTTTTTTTAAAATTTTGTTTATTTATTTGACAGAGAGAACACAAGTAGGCAGATCACAGACAGAGAGAGGAGGAAGCAGGCTCCCCGTGGAGCAGAGAGCCTGATGTGGGGCTTGATCCCAGGACCCTGACATCATGAGCTGAGCTGAAGGCAGGGGCTTAACCCTCTGAGCCACTTAGGTGCCCCTCAATCTCAGTCTTATTTTGGCTTTCTAGACATTTCACACTGTTTATTCCTTTTAATGCTTCCTGCTGTTCTCTCTTCACTGATACTGTTTTTCCTACTTTTTGTTCTACATTTATTTCCTATACAAATTCTGTCCTAGAATCATGGTCCATGTGGTCTTAATGTTGTTATAAATTAAGACAAAGACTATTTAACTGACAGGCTTTTAAAAATAGTGTTTTGGCAAATGTATAATAAATTGCTGGCCAGCAACTGGGGGAGAAATCCTGATTAGTAGCATTTGTGAATTTATATAATGTGATTATTCTTTCCAAGGCCAATTTCAAGTTACATTGTAAGGTGAATTAGCTCACAAAATTCCTGAAAATTTAACAAGTGTCTCTCACAAAACAGTGAGGGGCATCTCTGTATAGAACACAATTGGAGTAGGGGATTGGATAGAAATTCAAGACCAGGGGTGCCTGGTTGGCTCGTGGATTAAAGTCTCTGCTCAGGTTATGATCCCAGGGTCCCGGGATCAAGCCCCACATCAGGGTCTCTGCTCTGCAGAGAGCTGCTTCCCCCTCTCTCTCTGCCTGCCTCTCTGCCTACTTGTGATCTCTGTCTGTCAAATAAATAAATAAAATTAAAAAAAAAAAAAAAAGAAATTCAAGACCATCCTGGCAGGAAGTACTTAGGGAAAAAGTGGTAGTTTTGACATTTCTGTTTGAGTTTATCCCCAATAATATTTTAATAACTATTACAACATTTTATTTTTATTATTGTTACACTTTAACACTGCCTCTCTGATTTTTACCATATTAAAAGTACTTGTTTTTGAAAATAAATGAAATCTTGCCATTTGTGATGACATGGATGGAACTACAGGGTATTATGCTAAGTGAAATAAGTCAATAGGAGAAAGACAACTACCATTTGATCTCCCTGATATGAGCGAGTGGAGATGCAATGTGGGGGGTTGGGGGGTAGGAAAAGAATAAATGAAACAAGATGGGATCGGGAGGGAGAAAAACCACAAGAGACTCAATCTCACAAAACAAACTGAGGGTTGCTGTGGGGAGGGGGGTGGGGTTATGGACATCGGGGAGAATATGTGCTATGGTGAGTGCTGTGAAGTGTGTAAACCTGGCGATTCACAGACCTGTACCCCTGGGGCTAATAATACATTATATGTTTATAAAAAGTACTTGTTGGGGCACCTGGCTGGCTCAGTCAGGTAAGTGCCCAAATCTTGATTTCTTCTCTCCTCTTATGCTAGGTCTCTTTTATATTATAACTAAATAGTTATCACATCATTCACTCTACTGTACCTTCCACAATGGGTCTTGAAGCCAGCTACTGTGGTTCCTAGACACAGAAAAGATACATGGGTTGTACATGGGGATCTGTAATCATCAGACATTTTCCTGCTTCAGTCTTGTCCAAGTAGTCCAGACCTGACTCCAGGACTACGGATCCCAAAAGCTCTTACTGCTAGCATCACCTTTGCATAATGCCAGCTGTCTAAAAAGAATAAAGCCTAGAATCTCTACTACAGCCCAGAAAACAAAGCAAAACAGGACATTTAAAGGCATAATAAGACACCTAGCTTAAAAAAAAAAATTGTACATTTCATACGGTACTGACACCAACAAAAAACTTGCTTTTATTGCATTTGCCTTATTTATAAAATAATTATGAACATTTCAAATACTACAAGGGCTTTAGAAGGAAAAATATGATTTTCTTTTCCAATCTTAGCAGTTTTGCTTTCTACTTATTTTTTTTAGATCTGTTCCTATACAAGTACAAATATACCCACATAGAGAACATTTTTTAATATAAATGAATTCAGCAAAGGAGATTATTTTAAAACTAATCATTTTTCATTAACATTTTATTGTGGACATTTTTCTTTAGGATACACCAAGACTGACAACATTTTTTACTCAACGGTTCATAGATACTTTTTCCATGTTATATTGAACTACTTTGCAGGAACAGCTATGTAAGAATTAAATGAGGAAAGGGAAAGTTTCCATTTCTATCCAACTTCAGATAATTAAGGCAGTGACCCAAATTTGCTTCTTTTGGCTCACATGCCCACCCTGTGTCTGGGGCAGGCAGGCCGAGTTCTGTGACTAGTCATTTTCCCAGGACCACCTGGCATTGGTGGTTCTCCAGGAGACAGCGTTCTTTATAGATATGAAGGGAGGAAAGCTTGACAAAGAAAAGCAACTGACATCTACTACGAAGTGAAATCTCTGCTAATACTTATTGAAATATAATTAAAGACAAACAATACACTTTTTTATAGTGTTTTAAAGCCAAGTATCCCAATATTGCCCTTTATAGGAAAAAAAAATTCTATTCCATGGTCCAATCCACACTGCATGGAGTTTTCAGGTCTCCAGTCTCTTTTAGACTATTTTTCCTATTTTTCATCAAATTTTTATTGACCATTTTAACTGATTATGCCTGACTCAATTATTACCATGACGTTTGCCTAATGCTGATTTTTCTAGCTCTATTATTTTTTCTACATTTATCAGTTGACATTTTACTATCTTAAAAAATGTAGTTTCCAGGGCACCTGGGTGGCTCAGGGGGTTAAAGCCTCTGCCTTCAGCTCAGGTCATGATCTCAGGGTCCTGGGATCAAGCCCGGCATCGGGCCCTCTGCTTGGCGGGGAGCCTGCTTCCTCCTCTCTCTGCCTGCCTCTCTGCCTACTTGTGATCTCTGTCAAATAAATAAATAAAATCTTTAAAAAAATTTATTTAAAAAAATGTTATTTCCTTCTGCCCCACTTTATTATATCTTTATTCATTTCTGTTAGTGTTATCAGCATTGACTCTTGGATTCCTATTTTATTCAATTGACTATAATCTATTGCTATTGTATAGTTTGATATTCAAACATATTTTGAGCAGCAAGGTCCTAGCCAATTAAGAAATACTGCACTGCCCTTTTAATGAATGTTTTGTTTTGTCTTTACTAAAGTTCCCTGAGGAGAGGGACCTTGTTTCATTCATCTCTAATTCCTGTGTCTGACAGAAAACTTGGATTGTAGTAGTGGTCAACAAACACTTGTTGAATGGATAGAAAAAGGGCTGCAACAGCTGTCATGTGAATTGCTTTTATTTTAAATGTTTACTGAAGTAAAACGAGAAGAGTGCAAAAAGTAAATATGCAGCTCAATTAATTATTACAAAGTGGAAATCTCTGTAAATACTGCTTTGTCTGGAAAAGATTGTTGCCAACCCTCCAGAAACTCTCCTCCTGCCCTACCCAGTCAGTAATCCATCCTTCCTCTTCAAAATATCAAGTATCTTGACTTCTACACCGTGAATTATTTTTTCCTGGTCTTGTAGTCTACATAGAAGAAACATCTAGTACTTTCTGTATGTAATCTTTTTTGCCCAATATTACGCTTGTGAGATTGATCCACATTTTTGCATGTTAGAAGTGGTCCAATTCATTGTATCTCTTGTAGAATGTTGAACTGTGTGAATATCCATGACCTATGGACCTGTGAATTCCTTCTGGGTTTTTTTTTTTTTCACTATTGTTTATAATACTCATAAGAGCTCTAATACATACCTCTTAGTACATATGAGCATACATTGGTGTTGGATATATGTCATGTGTGAAATGGCTGGGTCATAATACATGTATATGTATGTTCCACAATAAGTAGAAAATGCCAGGTCATGTTAATGCAATTTGCCTACAGGATACCAGAGTACCTATTGCTCCATATTCTTGCCATGCTTAGAATTAGTGTTATTATTTTTTTTGTTGGTGGTGGTGGATTTGTGGATGTGTAGTCATGACCCATTGCAATTTTATTCTGCATTTCCTTGATGGCTAATCTGGTATAATACCTGTTCATATGTATATTGACCTCTAAGGAGCTATTTTTAGTAAAGTGCTTATTTACATCTTTTTACTTATTTTTTGTTGGTTTTATTTTTCTTATAGAGCTTTATAGGGATTATTTACATAATTTGAATATGAATTCTTTATTATTATATGTGTAGTAAATATCTTCTAGATAGTTGCTTGTTTCTACGGGGCCCAGTGTCATACTATTTTAATTACCACAGCTTTATAATAAGCCAATCTGTGTGATAGGATGAATCCACACATCTTGTGATGGTGGTTGGAGTTTAAATCAATGGCACTTTTTGGAATATTGAATCCTCTAGTGTTTTTATTAACTTACTTTTAATTCAATATCTTATTTATGTTTGTGTTTTGACTACATTATTCTCAGTAAATGTAATCTTATCTATTTGACTTTTTTCCTATTATTGCATATTTATTTGCAGCTATAGCTTTTCTTTCTGTTATGTTTTCAAATAATAATAGTTTTATTTCTTTTTTTCTATTATTTATAGCTTTTATTTGTGTTCTTGTTTGTCTTACCATCTAGAACATCTAGTATATTGTTAAACAAAAGTAGTGATAGTGGACACACTGTCATCCTATTACTTTCTCAGTCAGAAGTCATTCAATAGTTCATCATGAAGAATAGCATTTTTAGGAACCCATTTATCAGGTTAAGTACTTTTATATATTCCTAGTCTAGAAAGGTTTTTTTTCTTTTTAAATCAAATTGGATGTTGAATTTTATTAAAATCTTTTATGTTATCGGGTGCTCGGGTGGCTCAGTGGGCTAAGCCTCTGCCTTTGACTCAGGTCATGATCTCAGGGTCCTGGGATGGAGCCCTGCATTGGACTCTCTGCTCAGAAGGGAGCCTGCTTTACCCTCTCTCTCTCTGCCTGCCTCTCTGCCTACTTTTGATCTCTGTTTGTCAAATAAGTTAAAAAAAATCTTTATTTAAAAAAATCTTTTATGTTATCTATTGAAATCACCATGTTTTTCTCTTTTACTGCATTGAAGAATTAGACTAACTTTGAAATACTAAAACAAAATCCTGAGGTCAATTCAAACTCATAATTATATATTTTCATTTTCATTACATATTACATTTTCATTACATATTACATTTTTACATATTACATATTTCATTACATATTACATATTTTCATTTTCAATCCAAATTTTAAAATTACATATTTTCAATTTCAATCCATTATGTATCATTACTGTACTTACTTTAATAATAACGTGTTAAGAGTTTTTGTGCCTATGTTCCTTAGTGAGGTCAGTTCATAATTTTCTCCTAACAACATCCTCATCAGTATTTAGAATTAATGCTATGAATTCATGTTATAAATTGAGAGTGTTTTATTTGTTTTTATTCTCTGAAAGAATGCATAAAATTGCTATTATTTTTTCTATACTTGTTTGGAAGTATTATCAGTGATACCATCTGTGCCTAAAGGTATTCGTGTAGGAGGATTTTAATTATGGATTCTACTTCATTAATAGTTATAGGAATATTCAAATTTTATTATTTTTCACATGCCAAACTTGGTAATTATATCTTTATAAAAATTTGTCCATGTCATGTAAATGTTCAGATATATGGCTCCAGTTGTTCTAATAGCTTCCTATATTTTTAAAATAACTTTATTGGGGCACCTGGGTGGTTTAATCAATTAAGGGTCTGACTCTTGGTTTTGGTGCAGGTCATGATCTCAGGGTCATGATATCGAGCCCCATGTCAGGCTCCATGCTCAGCACAGAGTCTGCTTGTCACTCACCCTCTGCTCCAACCCCCACTTGTTCTCTCTCTGTCTCATAAATAAATAAATAAATAAAATCTTTAAACTTCAGTAACTTTATTATCTCCAGTGAAGTCCCTTTTCCTTGCCCTAATCAGTCTTGATAAGAAATAATCACTTTTAATAGTTATTTTAAATATCATTGACTTAGTGATTTTTTGAATTATATGCATATTTTCAATTTCAATAATTTCTGCTTTTGTTTTCACTATTTTCTTTCTTTTACTTTCATTGGGCTTAATGTGTGGTTTCTTCTAAAACATCTTAAGAATGATGATTAGTCATTGCTTTTCAGCCTTCTCTTCCAAGTATGTCTTTAAGGATATACATTTACCTCTTTGTAATTTTAGACATATCCCTCAAGATTCAATTTGTAGAGTTTTCATTATCATTTAATTCAAAATATTTTCTGATTTGTATTTTTAGTTCTCTTTTGACCCACAAGTTATTTATAATGTGTAGGTCCATTTCCATACATGTGTGTATGTTATAGATGTTTTTCTTATTAATTTCTTAGTAGTTTTTCTGAACTGCTCTGTGGCCTAAAAAATTATTCTCAATAATTCTAGTCCTTTGAAATTTTTGTGTGCCTGTTTTGACTCAAAAAAATTTGTTTTTTAAAAATATTTTGTGTTTAAGCAATGTGTATTTTTCAGTTGATGCACGAGCGTAATATACGTGTGTGTGTATATGTGAAATGTGTATTAGAGCAACTAGCTAACTGTTTTCATCTATTCTATATCCTTACTGATTATTTTCTCTTTATTCTGTCATAAAAAAGATGGTGGAGTATTAACTTATGCCTGATGATTATGACTTTATGTTGCTTCATACATTTTGAAGTAATATTATTATAAAACCATATAATTTTATCATTTGTATATTTTTCTATTGAAGTGTATCTTTTCCCCAGTAATGTTTTTTAACTAAAAGTTTATATTTTCTGATATTACTATAGCTATACTTTATTCTTTTAGCTTTTTCAAATGAAAAGATTTTTTTCATCTTTTCAGCATTTATATATTTTTTAAAGATTGTATTTATTTATTCATTTTAGAGGAAGGAGGAAGAAGTAGAGAGAAAGGGACAAGCAGACTCTGAGATGGGTGCAAAGCCCAAACCAGGGCTCCATCCCACGTGCTTGAGATCATGATCTGAGCCAAAATCAAGAGTCTTATGTTTAACCGACTGAGCCACCCAGGAACCCCAGCATTTATATATTTTCACATTGTATATGTATCTCCTGTCAGCAGTATGAAGTTTAAATTCAGTAAGACAAACTTTTTCTTTTAATTAGAGTATGCTTTAGTTTGCTAAGGCTTCTGCCACCAAAATATACCACAAGCTGCATAGTTTAAATAAGAGAAATTTATGGTCTCATAAATTCTGAAGTTCTGAAGCTCTGTTCTGAAGGCCATGAGTCTGAGATCAAGGTGTAAGCAGGGTTGCTTCTTTCTGAGGGCTCTAAGAGAGAATCTATACTATGCTTCTTGCTTACCTTCTAGTGGTTTGCTGGCATCCTTCCATGTTCCATGGCTTATAGAAACATCACCCTGAGCTTCGTCTTCATCTTCACTTGGTAGTCTCTCTGTGTGTCTGTTTCCAAATTTCCCTTTTTTTATGTGAATGCTGGTCATATTGGGTTAGGAGTCCATCCTACTCCAGTATGACCTCAATTTGGCTATATCTACATTAACCCTATTTCCAAATAAAATCACATTTTGAGATACGGGATTAGGATTTTGACATATGAGTTATAAGGGAACACAATTCAGTGCATAACAAAGCATCTACCCCATTTAAACTTCATGTAATGTATGAACTGACAGTTTTGGCTTAAATATACTAAATATTTATATGATTTTATATGATTAAATTATGCATTACATTATTAGATTGATATATGATTTATGATTAAATATGCTGAATATTTAAATTTATTTTTTCTTCTCTATTAACTTTTCTCTTATTTTATTTTGTTGTATAGCACATATTCTTAATTTATTGTAAGAAAACTATATCAGTTATTTTGCCACTTTTCAAGCAACAAACCACCCAACATTTAGAAATTATTGTCTTTGTTTTGACATAATGTCACTACTACAATTTAGCATAACTTTGAAATAGTTTTTTTTAATTTCTTTTTTTTAAGATTTTATTTATTTATTTGACAGAGAGAGAAAAAGAGAGCACAAGTAGGCAGAGAGGCAGACAAATAGGGAGGGGGAAGCAGGTTCCTCACTGAGCAGAGAGCCCAATGTGGGGCTCCAACCCAGAACCCTGAGATCTGACCTGAGCCAAAGACAGAGGCACTGAGCCACCCAGGTGCCCCTTGAAACAGTTTTATTGAGATTCACATGTCAAACAACTGACCTTCTTAATTAAAGGTCACAAAAATTTACTGCCATGTTTTCAGTTTGATAGTTTTAGGGCTTACATTTAGGTCAGTGAGTTCATTTTTGTCGATGTGTAAGGAAGTGGATTCATTCTCCATCTTTTATCTTTCTCTCTCCCTGGGAAGTCTGGTGATTACAGATTGTGCTAACAGGCTTCTTTATGCTGTAGCCGACCAGAAGGATAACAACTCTGAAGGAGGTCCTTGTCTTTTGCAGGCTCAGAGGAGATATGCATGAGGCCCAAGTTCAGGTTATCATTATAAAGGTTGTAGTCACTGCCATTATTAAATTCTCTACTCTTTGTTCTCTGGTAGGAAGAATGCTTCACCCAAGTCATGGTGTATCTGAACACAGCCTAAGAATTTCCAGAAGATACTAATGCTATTCATGAGCATCTTGATCAGACCCCCTTGGTACCTGTTCTTATTGTGTGGCTGCCTCTCTTCAATCTATCCTGATAACCCCATATTGGGTTTCTTATTATTATATAAGAAAAGAGAAAAAAAGTCTTGCATTTTCTTGCTATCTCTATCATGATGTTATAAATTATATGGAAAAAAATCTATATGAAACAGAACATCTTCCTTGTGGAGCATATCACATAATTTAAAATTATCCCATCATTAAAAGGTTGCATTTAAGTGAAGTGTGAATGTACCTGATTTTAATATTTAAACTCTAAGAACAATAACAGAGACAACTATCCATGTTGTCTCTCAAAAGATCAATGAGCAATCACAATTAATAAAGATAAATAGTATTAGATCATTAAAGATAAGCAGTATTAGATCAGATAAGCAGTATTAGATCATGTTATTGCATAAGCCAAGTGCCTTTATGTATGTTGTTGCAACTGTAGGTAGAATTGGAGCTATACATTTTAACAGAACTATGACTCTTGATAATTTACTTAAACCTTTTGTTTTTTTAATTTTAAAGTGATGATAGTAAGAGGCACCTGAGTGGCTCAGTTGGTTAAGCGTCTGCCTTCAGCCGGGGGTCGTGATCCTGGATTCCTGGGATCAAGCCCCACATTGGGCTTCCTGCTCTGTGGGAGCCTTCTTCTCCCTCTCCCTGCTGCTCCCCCTGCTTGTACTCTCTCTCTCTCTCTCTCTTTCTCTCTCTCTCTGTGTGTCAAACAAATAAATAAAATCTAAAAAAAAAAAAAAAGGTGATAGTAATACCTACAGCATAGTGTAATTGTGAATGAGATTTGATATATTACACACAAGAAAAAAACCTGTGTTTATGTGCATAGTGGAAAAAATGTTTTATTCTAGGTACTCTGTCTGTAAAAAAAGTGAATTTACAATTTATATAAATCAAAATCTCTATATTTCAGCCCATTTTTAACCTAATTCCATCTTATTTTTCATTCCTTTGCAACTCTTTTTTTCCAGAGTGCCACTAAATTTTATCGGGATGGGAGTTATGTCTGTAATATGAATCGACACTGGCATTGGTGCTTACTGTATACATCATCCAAGCTATTCTCAGATAATAGCAAACCTCTCTATTAACCTTTGTTCAGATGTTTTATCTTTGCCATTTTGTTTGACAATGAATTGACTGATGAATCCTCTCATACACATTCTTTACACTTACCATTCCTCACCTTTCTTGTCTCTTTCCCTCTCTTTCTCCTTCCATCCACCCCACCATCCCAAGTCCTTGGTGCCTTTTTATGCTATTTGTGTGTACTACTTGATGTCTCCTTTGTCTCTGATACGTAGCCTGTTTATACATCTCATGCCATGATGTCTTCCAGGGATCCAAACAGTAAATGTGAGACAGTGTGAATGTTTTAACTACAATTTTCTTTTTATATTCACCTTGGAGGCGCTGTCCCTGTATATACATTTGCTTTTGTACTCTTTCTCTAGGCCGGAGTATTTTCAAAATATTCTTCTATTGGAGTACCTGGGTGGCTCAGTTGGTTAAGCAGATGACTCTGGATTTTGGCCCAGGTCTTGATCCTAGGCTCCTGGGATCAAGCCCTGTCTCAGGCTCTGCAACCAATGAGGATTCTCTTCCTCCCTATCCCTCCCCCTCCTCCTGCTTATGCTCTCTCTCTCCCCTTCCTTTCTAAAATAAATAAATTAATCTTATAAAAAAAATCTTAGACTATGAGTTAAAAAAAAAGACAACACCAAACTAAGTATATGCTAGGGTACATTATAAAATATATTTATATATATATTTTTTCAAAACATAGGCCTTTGAAATCATAAGGTAAGATTTAACTTGTTCTTACTTTTCTTTGCATTTTCTTTATTTTCTGTTTCCCCTTTATTAGTGAATGACAGGGTTCCAAAAAGTAACCAGGGGAAAGAATAAACAATGGAATGTGCAAAGGTATTAAACCATTGCAAGACAAAATAACACCACCACCACAAAAGGAAAGAAAGAAAGAAAAAAAGAAAGAAAGAAAGAAAGGAAGGAAGAAAGAAAGAAAGAAAGAAAAAGAAAAGATGCATTGGCTGGTATTTTAAACTTTCATGCTTCCTCAGATTTAGCACTGTTCCTGGCATAAAGAATGCAAGGAGAAAATGGTAGCTACAGTATTAATAGTTCTACATTTAGCAGTGTTAATAGTGGTAGTAGTCATTCACTCATGTAACAAAACCTGAATAAATTCTTAACCCTCTGATTTCTCCAAAGGTCACAGACAGTGAGCTCTGCTCTCTAGGATCTCACTAACGAATGAAGCATGGTATGAATGAAATACGCCGGGCATGGATTGTATCTTTGGAGCACGTCCCACCCCACTCCTCTGATACTCCTATTGCCTTCGTGGTACCCTCGTGGCCTAAAAGAGAAAAACTACTTTGATAAAGACTATTATTAATCATAGGACACTTTGACTGCTTTTTAATATCCGAAGAACATTTAAACTTTTTTTGTGTGAAATATATCATTCATACTGAAAAGTACGTAAAACATACTTGTTTAGTACAATGAGTAATTGTAAAATGAGTATCCACAGTGCTTCCTGCTCAGTTAAGAAATTGAGCCTCCCAGTACCCGTGATGCCTTATCTGTAACATGGAGACCATATCCAGCCTCTCCATGCCCCACAAATATATAATCCAGATTTTTATATTAATCACTTACCTGCTTTTCTTTATGGTTGTGTCACTTTTTGAATATGTCCCTACTTTTTCAAATTTATATAAATAAGGAATCCATTGTGTTTATTCACACGTCTTTTTTTGGTTGTTGTCATTATGTTCATAAATAATATGCTTCTCTCTGTAGCAGCAATCATATTCATTCATTTATAGTATTCCTTTGTTTAAATATACTCCAACGTATATTTCTGTTTTACTATGGATGGACAAATGAGTTGTTTCCGGTTTGGGGTTATTACAAATAATGCTAGTAAAAACATTTCTCGGCATATCTTCTGAGCAAACATGCAACACCACAGGTCCTTAAGGAAGTCTCTGTTTTCATGTTCAGAAAAAGCCCTCAGGGTAGAATTGTTTTTGAGAAGTGGGTTTATTTCTGTGGGATTTTACTTCTCCTAAAATTTAATCTAGTATGCTTCACTACCTTGTTAACTTTATGGAGTTTTTTTTTTAAGTTTTACATTAGTATTTCATTCAGTTTTTGTTGTTATAGTTAGTGAAAGGAACCATAGTATTTAATCCCATACTATAGGAATAAATTCTATCAAGTATTATAGTTTTAGTTTAGTTTTTTATTTTTAAATTGGGATCATACTGCACATCAAAGTTTACAGCCCGCTTTTTCATCTAAATATATTGTATTAATTTTCTATTGCTGTGGTATTACAATAAATGTCAGGCTTAAGAAATACACATTTATGATCTCAGAGTTTTCATGGATTAATCTGGGTGTATCTTAGCTGATTCTTATATTCAGGATCTCATAGGGGAATTAAAAAACCTTTGGCTATTTTGAGTTTTCATCTGGACGCTTCTCTAGAGAAGAACCACTTCCAAACTTCCTCAAGTTGTTGGTAAAATACATTTCTTATCTGCTGCTTGGAATATCTGAGAAGAAAACTGAGATTTTTTTTATAAAGGACATAACACATGTGAATAAATACAATGGACTCTTTATATAAATTTGAAAAACTAGGGACATATTAAAAAAGTGATACAACCATTAAAAAAAAGCAAGTAAGTGATTAATATAAAAATCTGGATTATGTTTATTTGTGGGTAATAGAGGGATTGGATATGGTCTCCATGTGATAGATAAAGCATCTGGTTCGCCAACTCTCCTTCCCTCTGGCAACCATCAGTCTATTCTCGGTATTTAGAGGTCTGATTCTGCTTTGTTTGTTTGTGTTCATTTTGTTTTTCAGATTCCACATTTAAGTGAAATCATATGGTATTTGTCTTTCTCTGATTTATTTCACTCAGCATAATACCCTCCATCTCTATGCATGTTGTCACAAAGGACACAATCTTGCCTTTTATGGCTGAATAATATTCTACTCTCTGTATATACCACATTTTCTTTATCTGTTGATCTTTAAAGGGATGTCTGAGTTGCTTCCATATCTGGGCTATCATAAGTAATGCTACAATAAACATAAGGGTGTATATATCTTTTTGAATTAATTTTTTCATTTTCTTGGGATAAATACTCAATAGTGGAATTACTAGATCATATTGTAATTCTATTTTTAATTTTTTGAGAATCTCTTTTCCACAAGGCTGCACCAGTATCCATGCTCACTGAAAGTGAATGAGGGTTCCTTTTTCACCACACCCTCACCAACACTTGTAATTTTTGGCTTTTTTGATATTAGCCATTCAGACAGGTATGAAGTGATATCTCAGTGTGGTTTTAATTTGCATTTCTCTGATGATGAGTGATGTTGAGCATCTTTTAATGTGTCTGTTGACCATTTGTATGTCTCTATTATGCCTAGTTTTTAAGGTTTGTAAGACTCTAATCATATCTGAAAAATATTTGGGTGTCAATTTTCTCAGCTATAGATCAGTGGTCCTTAAAAACTAGAAAAAATGAGGAGTAGCTGCATTTTAAAAAGTGCTACTTGATATCTAGCTACCTCTGTTTTCAAAATCCTAAAGGCAAATACTAGATACTAGGTTGATTTTATTTAATAAATGTTTGTGCCATGAGCTTTGACAACTGACACTTGAAAAATAATCATAAATCAAAAAATAATTATTATTTTGTAAACAAATAAATAACAATGAAAAATGTCCCTAAATTTAGACAAGAGAGTGCTGTCAAGAAATTTAAAATAATGCATTTCCATTGTCTGCAAACCAGCCATATCCATCATATCCTTCAGGGATGGCATGCTTATAGATTTTAATACCAGTGTCTTGTTTATTTCAAAGTTTATCCAGCTTCAAAAAATAGATTATTTCAAACCAAACTTATTATCTCTCATCACATCCAAATTTCTTTTCCTTCCTATATATGCTCCAAACTTTTTCTCTCTTAGATAAGCTCTATATCATAGTCAATGTTACCTGATCCACCCAAGCCAAAGTTGAGGAAGTAAGCCAACACTTGCACTTACCTACACATACAATCAATAACTAAGTCAGAAATATTTTTACAAGTGGGGGGGGGGGTAACTGGGTGATGGACATTGGGGAATGTAGGTGTTGTAATGAACACTAAGTTTTATATATCACAGACCTGTACCCCCAAAACAAATAATACATTATATGTTAATTTAAAAACAAACAAAACATAGAATGGTCTTGGCATACTTGTTGAAAAGCAGTTGTTTATACGTATAAGTTTATTTTGAGCTACCAGTTATACCACTAACCTATATTCAACATTTATACTAATATCACGTCTTAATGATGTATCTTTGGAGCAAATTTGGATTCAGGAATGTGTGTCCCACAACTTTTTGTTTTTTTTTTTTCAAAACTGTTCTGATTATTCTGGGTCCCTAGCATTTCCATATGAATTTTAGGAGCAGTATATTAGTTTCTGGGGGGGGGGGAGCAGCTGGAATATTTATAGATGTTCTGTTGCATCTTTAGATCCTTTAGATTAGTAGTACTATCTTAAATTGTATCTGAAGTTAATATCTTTCCATAAAAAAGATATTTTTACATTTCATTCACATAATCAGAGAATATTTGTGGTTCACCCAATGCCTGAATGTTATAAAATTTTCCTCGGTTAGCTTGAAATAATTAGGGAACTTTTTAAAATATTTTTTTAATTTATTTGACAGAGGTCACAAGTAGGCAGAGAGGCAGGCAGAGAGAAAGGGGGAAGCACGCGGGGCTCGATCCCAGAACCCTGGGGTCATGACCTGAGCTGAAGGCAGAGGCTTAACCCACTGAGCCACCCAGGAGCCCCAAGGAACTTTTTAAACCAACATACTATCAAGAAATGCCCCAGGGATTGACTAATGATATATGATAGATGTATACTAAATGTGTTTACTCACTTAGGTCATCATAAAATACTTGTTTTTATCAGTGTTGTGGGGTTTGCCAAAAATCTGTCAATTAATAGGTAATTTTTATAGTCATATAACTCACTGCTAACACATATAAATTAGTATTAAAGGAATCCAAGTTTTAACTTTTTTATTTTACAGAAAATATGTGCTCATTATATCTAATGTTTTTAAAATATCTGAAATATCTATAATCATATAGTTGAATGCATGATATATTTCAGCCTAGTCATTTTTATTATACTCCTATTTGTTGCTTTAATCATACTGGAACCAGCTGAGACTAGTTTGGCCATGAGTCGCAGAGACATTTCTGAACCATAGTTTAAACATGATGGAGAGTAATCCAGGACTGATAGAGCAGCTCCATGGAATGAGATGGAATGCCTCCTCCATCATCCCAACTCATGACCCCCATCTTCAAGGTCACTTCAATGTACAAGTTGGCTGCTGGAGTTCCAGACATCATGTCCAAATTATAGTTGAGAAGAATGTAGTTGGACAAAAAGACAGGAAAGGTACATCCCATTTCAGTCACCTCCCTTTAAGTAGCTGCCTCTGAAGATCTTGTCACTGTTTTCAGTTACACCACATTGGAAGAAAATGACTCACATGATTCTAACTCCCTGCAGAAGAAGTTAGAAAATAAACTCTTCATTCTGGGAAACAGTATGACAGGTAGAAATTGGGTTTCTGTTACTAAAGAAGGGAAGAATGGAAAATTGAAAAGATAGCTAGTACTTAGACACACACACACACACACACTTGTATACATATACACACATACAGATAGACATATAGCCTGAGATATACATGGATACATATGATGTGTGTGTATGTGTATGTGTGTATATATATATATATATATATATATATATACATGATTGTTATCCTGCTTTGTTTCATTTTTCACTAAATACCTGCTTTGCTGCTGCTTCCGATCATGGAGCATTTATCATGAACTGGTCACTTTGTTTTATACCTATCTGCAGGCATGGGCTAGTGTAGTGCTGCACTGAAAGTTAACACAAACACTACATTTACAAATTATGCAGATTTTTCTCAAGATTTTCTTAGGGAGTATAAGAGGAAATTGCACTCCCCAAGATACAATGAAATATCCTATAATGCTCCTAATTCCTCACTTTTTTCACAACTCAAGGCAGTGGAATCAATCAATTATCTCCCTTGTCAAGAGCCTGCCGATATTGGGCTTCTCTCTCTCTCTCTCCTTTGTTTTAAGTTTTTATTTGAATTCTAGTTAGTTAACATACAATATTGATTTCAGGAGTAGAATTAGTGATTCATCACTTACATACAACATCAAGTGCTTATCCCAGTTAAGTGCCCTCCTTAATACCCATCATGTATATAACCCATCCCCCACACACCTCTCTCCATCAATCTTCATTTTGTTTATTATCTATAGTTAAGATTCTCATGTTTTGCTTCCTTCTCCCTTTTTTCTCTTTTATTCCCTCGTTCTATACTATATCCTTTTCTCCAGCCTCAAGTACTCTTTTATTTTTTGTTTAAATTTTAGAGGGCATAAAATTCTAAATGTCTACAAACTCCAGAAATGTGTAAGAGTATCTCTTCATTGTATTGTCACCAGCACTGACACTATAATTTTAAAATTGTTTTACAAAAATAGTATTTTTATTTACATTTTAATTACTCGAACACATTCTTAGACAGTTGCTAAATAGCTGGATTTAGATCTTCACTCATTCAACAGATATTTACTTAGAACTTATTTTGTGCCATTCCTTCCTCTAAGTGTTGAGTATGCAGTGGTGAAAAAAGATAAGATGAGAAGCCAGTGCAAAGTTTTTGATCTGCTTTAAGTTTTAACAAGATCAGTCTGACTAGTTTGTGGAAAACAGATTGAAGGGGGATAATCGCTGAAGCAGTTAACTAGTGTAGAAGCTGTTTTTATGTTCCAAGGGAAAGACGGTATAAAGTCATAGCAGTAGACATAATCCCATCATGTATATATTCTTCCTGTATAGTGTACAGCATTATTACTGAACTGGATGGTATATGACAAAAAGAGAGAAGTGATGAATAATTCCAGTGTTCTGGGTCTGGACTTTGTAAAGCACTAGGTTTTAGGGGCGCCTGGCTGGCTCAGTTGGTGGGGCATGTGACTCTTGATTTTGGGATCATGAATTCAAGCTCCATGTTGGGTGTGATTACTTAAGGAAGGTAAAATAAAATAAAGAAGTAGGTTTTAAATAATTACAGAGAATTACTATCGTAGGAGTAAAGCAGCTTTGAGAGAGAAAATTAAGAGCTCAGTTGGAGACATGTTAATTTTGAGAATATTAGGAATCAAAGTGGAATGGATAAGTAGCAGTTTAATACAGAAAGAGAAGGGTCCAGGCTTCTAAGAAACATCTGTCCGTGTCCTTTATTCAGTTCTCTCTTCAATTTGTAAGTTTTTATATAATTGGGCATGGGCTTTTTATGTAATAATACTATCATGTTACTTTTTGAAATATGCATAATGTCAAATTGAAATGATTAGGTTCTAAAAAGCAAAGCAATGTTAACATAAAAAGTAGGAGCATCTAGTAAGACCTGGAGCGTAAGTGTGTTTGAGAGAGATGGGAGCGAAGGAGGAGGGGAAAAAGGAGGAGAAAAGACAGGGACAGGAAGAGAGAGAGAGAGGGGGGAGAAAGAAAAAAACGCACATTGCGTTCAGTGATGTAAAAGGTTCCATATGGTCTCAGTTTGTCTAAACATCTCTGTAGGAGAACTGCCGGAACTTTCCACCCGCACATATTTAGTATTTAAACCCTCAGTAAATTCACTACTTCTTCTGTATATGTGTAGATCTTTCTTTCCTCTCCCATTTTTTTTGGGGGGGGGGGATTTTCAATTAGAGTTTCCATTGGTGATAACTTGGCCGCCTCAATGCCCACAATAATATCAAGAGAAAGTGTAAACCACATTTTTTTTTTCTGAAGAAGTATCCAGATTTCTAGCTGCCTGAATTGTGTCAAATAGCTTCTCTGTGCTGATCATCCTGTCTGCATTGCTCTACAACGGCGCCTCTTTAATTGCTATGGCAACAGCACAATAGAGTCAATATAACCACCAAGACTCGAGACTCCTTACATGACATGTTAAACACCATTAGGAAACAGAAACATAATGGATAGCAAGACATCTTAAAGGCTCAGAGATTCACCTTTCAGAATTCCAAAAAAAAAAAAAAAGGTTAACTCGTTTACTAGACTTGAAACACTGATTAGTGACATTTACATTTGTGTTATTACCCATTTTATGCCCTTTCAAATTGTCATAAAGTCAAGGTGAAATTCTGAGGCGGGAGATGCTGTATTCTTGGAAATTAGGAGAAAACGGGGGTCAACTGCTACTTTGCAATGGCAGGATAATGATTTCATTGCATTTCACTTCTGTGATAATGTTCCCTATCCTGGACATTTCTTGTCCTCTCTGTCCACTGAAACCTGCTAATTCTGTGATGAGTTGCAACAGAAGGAGAAATGGGGGTATGATATCCAGGTTGGAGTCTTAGATGACTAACAATGTCTTCTGACTTGAACTGAGATTCCGTTTCATCATCATTCAATGCCAGCCCAGGCATGGCATGCAAGCTGTTTTTACCCCGATGTTTTCCACAGACTTGACATTGGATTGGGTGGTGGGGGAGGGGGAGTACACACCAGGTGTGAAGTTGATGAGAAGCAACAGTGTCATATCTTGGCAAATATCTCTGTATCTCAGAGTTTCCTTCTCTGCTACTGTCTATTTGAAGGCCTCAGTCCCTTACACACTTTACACAGAATCTTCTCTCTGTGTGTACTTTGCACAATCCTCTCTCCTCCCTTTCCACACAGTGAACTTCTGTTTAATTTATCAAGCCGGAATTTGGCTAGCTCTTGTTTCATTGCCCTCTTTAAAATCCGTGCCTCGGGCTACTCACCATTCACATACAAAACAGATTCTCAAATTATTTTGCTAAAGAAATAACCATCTACTCCCCAGATAAATTATACCTATTCCTTCGAGGCACTACTGCCTTAATTAGTTGAAGTTCTAAATATAAATTATCTTACACTTTGATACACACATCACCCCTCCCACTTCCCACATATTTCCCACTTGTATCTGAACATCCATAAGGAGTGCTTACAATCAACAGAAATTCATTTTAGCAAACCACTTGCCACCTGTGCCAGCTGACCCAACTTCAAACTACTGCTGATCTCACTGTTGGGAATCTTCACAGCCTCTTAGCACTAGGCTGTTTTAGGCTGCTTTCTCTCCCCAAGCTATTTTCTGCAAGAGAGAATACATTCTCTTTCAGAGATCTTAGTAGTATTAACTCTCAGAATCCATGGGCGCTCAATGATGGCATTACAGAGTCTCTGCAGGCAGACTTCCAAGTGGGCCAAAAAAAGGGACAGCTCAATCCTTATCAGTGGGAAAATACTGAGACCTCTTTATACACAGAAATCAATCTCCTCTCTATGAAGTAGAATTTATATTCTTTTTTTCTTTGTTTAAGATTTTATGTATTTGACAGACAGATCACAAGGAGGCAGAGAGGCAGGCAGAGAGAGGGGGAGGCAGGCTCCCGCACTGAGCAAAGAGCTCGACGCGGGGCTCGATCCCAGGACCCTGGGATCATGACCTGAGCTGAAGGCAGAGGCTTCTCCCATCCAAGTACTAACCAGGCCTGACCCTGCTTAGCTTCCAAGATCAGACGAGATGGGGCATGTTCAGGGTGGTATGGCCGTAGACCGAAGGCAGAGGCTTTAACCCATTGAGCCTCCCAGGCGCCCCTAGAATTTATATTCTTAAAAGCATAATTAGTATTAGGGACTTCAGTGTTTGGGTAACTTCATTCATGTCCTGACATGCCGAAAAGAAACGAATGATGATGGTGAAAAGTGTTGTTTGGGTTGTCGTTAAGTCTCTATCAAGATGCTCTTAAGTCTGCACTGTAGTAATCTGCTAGCACCTTTTAAATGTAATTGGATTATGAACAGAGACTAGGAACATAAATGAGGAAACACCTGATGAACTTAAGGAGTCATTATTGTTAAAATCAACAAAACTTTATGTCCAAGTGCTGCATAATCAGAAAAATACAATATAAATAATAAATATAAAGCATCATCTTATCCTAGGAAAAACATGGGTTTTGGAAACAGATCTCCATCTGTAACCTGCCTTATTTTTTCTTTCTGTATGGCCTTAAGATTTCTTAAATATTATTTCTTCATATAAAATGAGGAAAAAAAATAAGCATTTTATATGGAGTTGTATAAAAATGAAATAAGATTTGGTATAATAAATACATTGTATAACAAGTTGATCTTAGGTTTCTGATGTAAGCTAACAAAATTAATATTAAAAACATTTTCAAAAGAAATGGCATCTCTCTTTGTAGCTTTCACCTTAATTCTAAAAAACAAAGAAGTACTAAAATTATGTACACATCTACGTGTTAGAACATGGCAAATATTCCATGTAGTAAGCTGATTAAATTTTGTCATCAGTATCTTGATCCCATGTCCTCATCTATAAAATAAAGAGACCACTACTTCTTTCATGTTACCTATGTTCATTGAATGGTAACTATTATTTTTTTAAAATAATCGTTTTAGTAACTGGACTCTTATCTGTACTCCTTTAGTGTAAATAGTATGGGTTTTTGTATACATGGGCCTTGTTGAGTAAAAAATTAATACATGTATAAAAACACGGAGAACAAAAATTACACAATCCTCAAAAACCCAATTTATTTATGTAAATTTAAATATTAAAATGTATGTTGACTTAAAACTTTTCACAGTCTGCCCTCTATTGTAATTGTGAATGTGCTTGTCCTGGTCAGATCCCAGTCTTCTAAATTTGGTAGATTCTAGCAAAGCAGCTTTCCTGTAGTGCAGACACTAAATAATTCTTGCTGAAGAAACTAGGAAAAGAATGATTGACTAGATGCATGAGTGAATTTTTTAAGACTTAATTTTCAATGTACATAGGAATTTTGCTAGACACTATTAAAATCAAGGATCAAAGGATAATTGTTCAAGGTATAGCTGTCTTGTTTTGAGGTTCAAATTTAGCAGGTTCAATAGTAATGACCTTTGCATAGGTTTTAGTAGAGAAAAGAATGATAATGTTGTTCATTTATAGTCCTTGGAAAAAATAAGCAGAAAACCTAAAATATTAGAAATGAATATCAAATGTGTTCCATTATCTAAATTGTATTATAAAATGTCCTTTGCAGCACTGTAGCCATTTTCACACATCTTAAAACAACACATCAGGGTCAATAGGCATCAGCATCTGTTCCCAGGCATTAGCCTGGGCAAAGGGACACTAATTGAATCGGTAGAGCTCTGTTGAATGATGGCAAGGCGGCTCCTGAGGAGTCCAATAGCTTTCCTTTAACTCAACATATAAATTGGTACCATATTGGTTTCTGCAGAGAATAGATTATACTCTCAGTTGGTTGTAAAATCTAAATTTGCTTATATATCCTGTTCTAGTTGCCAAATAAATACTGACTCTCTTGAGCATATGTTGTGTCATGGCCATGGGCTGAGAGAAGGATGCAATACGGGAAAATTATTTTCCCGTTTTGTGTGATAGACTCTTCTTTGTTTATAAATGTGTCACTTCGTGTCTGAAAAGAATTAGCTCGAAAGAACATATAATGAAGAGATGTGTAAATATTATCTAGACAGCTACAGCTGTATGACTGTTTACTGAGTTATATCCCCACTCAAATATTAAAAACAGATCAGTGTTGTTTGCATTTAACCAGTTAGAGAAGGCAATAGACAGAAGTTTTTAAAGAGTTTAACTTAACTAGATAAGAATAAATTTTTAAAGTTTACTTTCATGATTTTTTAAATCATGAATTCCAACAAAACATGACAACCACTCTGCTCTTCCATTCACACTCATTTTCCTCAAGTGGTAACACATTATTTTAATAAATATATCAATGATTATAGTTTGTGAACTTACAGGAAATGAAAGCTATTTCTTTACATGATTCCTTATCTTCCGTCTTCTACAAATTTTGAAATCTCCACTCTGTCCTAAGAAAATGTGGGAAACATCATTAATCACAATTCATAGGATTCTTTCATTACTTACAGGTCTCACTTAAGCAAAAAATAAACATAGAATTAAGAAAGTGGCCCACATTTTATTCTAAACTTAATCTTACTTTCTAAATCACCATATGGGCAGTGAAATCATATCAGGCAGTATGTATGTTGATGAAGTAAATCAGCTTATGAAATAGGATGCATGATTTAAGTTGGAATGGAATCACATCTTTGAAGCGATATGGAGGAACTAAGAAAATACCTGTTTCTAAAATATGACTAAATTCTGATTAGCCACCAATAATGTGTCACTTTATAAATTCTTCTTCCTTTGGAACCGGTATTTGGAAACATAATGGAAACCCAGATTTTCTTCTGGGTTTCTTTCTTTAAAACTTAATCAACTATATTGAAGTACACTTGATATAAAATGCACTAAGTGCATAGTCCGTGAATTGTGATGAATACATACACTTGGATATCACTATTTCAAATAAGATACAAGCCATTTCCATGATCACCCCGCCTCCCAAATTTTTCTGTATTCTTTCCCACTCAACCATCCCCCAACTAGGCAACCACTGGTGTGAATTCATTCACTATAGATTAGTTTTGCCTTTCTAAATGCACATATACTTGGAAGCATACAACACATATTGTTTTATTTCTGAAATTCTTCTGTTCAGAAATGGGTTTTTTTAAGACTTTAATTAATTTGATAGGATTGTCATAACAAAGCACCACAAACAGGGTGGCCTGCACAGAAATTTATTGGCCCACAGTTCTGGAAGCCAGAAGTCCAAAATCAAGGTGTCTGGCATATTTGATACCTTTTGAAAGCTGTGAAAGAGAACCTGTTCTATTCATCTCCCCTAGATTCTGGTAGCCTTAGGCATTCCTTGGCTTATAGATGATGTTCTCATTGTACTTCGACACTGTGTTCCCTTTGTGCATATCTGTCTTTGTGTCTAGATTTTCTTTGATTATAAGGCACAATCATATTGGATTAGGGTTTCCACTAATCACCTCACATTAACTTGATAACCTGCAAAGATCCTATTTCCAAATATACTGACATTCAGGTGCACTGGAAATGAACAGTTCAGCTTTTTCGAGATATAATTGGCATATAACATTGTTTAAATTCAAGGTTTAAAACAATGTCAATTTGATACACATATATTGAAATAAGATTGTTAATATGGCATTAACTAACACCACTATCATGTCATATGCTTATTTCTTCTTTTGTGGTGGGAACATTTAAGATGTAGGCTCTTAGAGGGGCGCCTGGGTGGCTCAGTGGGTTAGGGCTTCTGCCTTCAGCTCAGGTCATGGTACTAGGGTCCTGGGATCAAGCCCCGCATCAGGCTCCCTGCTTGGGAGCCTGCTTCCCCCCCCACCCTCTGCCTTCCTCTCTGCCTACTTGTGATCTCTCTCTGTCAAATAAATAAATAAAATCTTAAAAAAAAAAAAGAATGTAGTCTCTTAGCAACTTGATATTTATAATGCAATATTGTTATCTATAATTACTACACTGTCCACTAGATTTCCAGGACTCATTTATCTATGAGTTGTAAGTTTGTACCCTCATTCGACATCTCCCCAGTTCCTCAACCCCCACTCGGCCCCTGGTAACTACCATTTTATTTTCTGTTTCTTTGAGACAATTTCCCTAGGTACTCTATATTTTCAGATAAGAAAAAAAATGAAAGAAGAATTGGGGGAGGAAAGTAAACTTGGAATGAATCCTCCAGGCAACTCAGACTTGCAGCTTTGGAAGAATGATAGGTAAGAACTAGAAGAGCACAAGGAAAAAATCAATCACTCAGGGCTTTAAGCTATAAAAAGACTTGAGAGAGAGAATGGAGAGCACAGTTCTTTTCTTCCCACACAAGTATGTCTGACTTTCAACAGCAGAATGTCTGGGGTGGTGGCATTGGTGAGATAAAAGAAACTTCTTAGAGGAAACCTCTACCTTCATAGACTCTAGGGTAGCTCATTCGCAGCCAAAAGCAAGGAAATGCAAGGACAAGATGAAAGATTGAAGAGCTCTCCTTGGCTACCAAAAACAGCTGGAAGCAGAGACATAAAGTTGGCTGAGGTCTCCAAATATTTAAAAAATCAGATAGCTCATTTCCAAAACAGACACATTTTCAAAATCATCCTAGTGCTTCCATGTCTTCTCAAATAGCAAATTTTCAAACACAGTTCAAGAAACTGCAATGAACTGAATAATGATAATACTGTAACAAAAGACAGACTGAGATAACTGCACAGCATAGAATGAAAAACTATAAAACTCCCAAAAGATAACATAGGAGAAAAACTAAATGACCTCGGGTATGCTGATGCTTTTTTATGTACAACACCTAAGACATGATCTGTGAAAGAAATAATTGATAAGCTGGATATCATTAACATTAAAAACTTGAGCTCCACCAAGGACGTCAAGAGAATGTGAAGACCAAGGACAATGTCAATGTCAAGAAAATGTGAAGACAAGCCAGGGACAAAGGAAAAATATTTGCACAAGACACATCTGATAAAAGACTGTTATCCAAAATATACAAAATATTCTTAAAACACAATAATTTAAAAAACCCATACTTTAAAAATGAGCCAAAGACCTTGATAGATACCTCAACAAAGAAGATATACAGATGGCATATAAAATATAAAAAGATACCCCACATCATAAGTCATCAAAGAAATGCAAATTAAAACAGTGAGATGCCAGTATACGCCTATTAGAATGACCAAAATAAAAAATAATAATAAAAATAAAAAGAATGACCAAAACCTGAAACACTGACATCATGTGCTGACAAGGCTATGGCACAACAGAAAACCTCACATTCCTGCTGGGAATTATGGTGAAGCCACTTTGGAACACAGTTTGGATCTTTCTTATGCAGCTCAATATATTCTTACCATACAGTCTAGCAACCACACTCCATGGTAGTTACCCAAAGGAGCTGAAAACTTATGTCTATACAAGAGTCTGTACACATATGTGTAGAGCAGCTTTATTCAGAATTGCCAAGCAGTTGGCACCAACCAGCCATCCTTTACTATGTAGATGGATAAATGGACTTTGGTACCTACAGAAAATGGGGTATTATTCAATGCTAAAAGGAAATAACTATTAAGCCATGAAAAGACATGGAAGAACATATATTAAGGCATATTTTTAAGTGAAAGAAGTCAACCAGAAAGAGCTCCATACTATATGATTCCAACTATATGATATTCAAGAAAAGGCAGAATTAGGGAGACAGTAAAAAGATAATAAAAAGTTAGTGTTTGTCAGGGATGAACCAGGAGGAAATGAACAGGCAGAGTGCAGAGGACTTTTAGGACAGGGAAAGTAATCTGTATATACTGCAGTAGTGGATATTTGCTATTGTACATTTGTCCAGATCCGTAGAATGTACAAAACCAGGAGTGTACCCTGATGTAAACTACAAACTTTGGGTGATTATTATGTGTCAAATTTGATGCACTGATGGCAGCAAATATCCCACTCTGTCTGGAACGGTGATAATGGAGAAGACTATTGTGGGAGCAGTTGGTATATAGGAAATCTCTGTACTTCCTTTTCATTTTTGTTGTAAACCTAAAACTAAACTAAGAAATAAAGCATTAGGGGCGCCTGGGTGGCTCAGTGGGTTACAGCCTCTCAGCTCGGGTCATGATCCCAGGGTCCTGGGATCAAGTCCCTGCTCAGCATGGGAGCTCCCCCCCCCCCTCTGCCTGCCTCTCTGCCTACTTGTGATCTCTCTCTCTCTCTGTGTCAAATAAATAAATAAAATCTTTTAAAAATAAACAAAAGAAAGAAAGCATTAAAAAGAAATTTGTTAAGGGGCACCTGGATGGCTCAGTTGGTTAACCATCTGCCTTTGACTCAGGTCATGATCTCAGGGTCCTGGGCTATGTTGGGCTCCTTGCTCCACAGGAAGTCTGCTTTTCCCTCTCCTTCTGTCCCCCCCCCCCCCACCTGCTCCTGCTCATTCACTCTCTGGCTCCCTATCACTCTCTCTCAAATAAATAAATGTAAGATCTTAAGAAAAAAAGAAGTTTGTTAAACTTTTGAAAGTTTATGACAGATAGGTCCTCTTATTTACTTTTCTCTTGCGTGGGACATCTATGGAACTCTTCATTCCATCAGAGACTTACTATTTTCTGGAATATAGTTACTGTAAATCTATACCCTCAGCATTTTGATTTTTTTTTTAATTGATGTCCAGCTTATCCAGCTTACTTGATTGTTAGGGTACAAATAAGTTGGGGTTGGTTTTTATTTGTTTGTTGTTTTGTGACTTTTAATATCCATACCAGAAGTACTATTTATAAACAGATTAAACACAGCAAAAGTGTTTATATCTACCCACAGATGTATCATTTCTGTAAAGATTCAAGATTCTATCTGGTACAATTTCCCATCAACCTGAATAGACTATTCTTTATATTTTCTTATGGTAATGTTCTTATGCAGTTCTTAGGGTAATGAAACTTTTCAGTTTGTCTGTCTCAAGATGTTTTTAATTTACCTTCATTTTTTAATGAATATATAAGTCCCCATCCAGGTTGACAGACTTTATTTTCTTGAAATTCTCGACATATATTTTTCATTGTCTTCCATTTTGCTTTATTTCCAACGCAAAATCAGTGAGGAGTCAGCCATTATTTTTTATTTTGTTCACTTTATCTTCTTGTAATGTGTCTTATTTCTGCGCTCCTTTTAAGATTATTATTTTTCCCTTTGGTTATCTGTACTTTGATTAAGATGTGTCTTGGTATAGTTTTCCTTGTTTTGAGGTTGGATTTATGCATTGCTTTTTATTACAAATGTGAAAAGTGTCTGCTTTTATGTCTACTTTATAGCCTTCTTCTGATACCCCAATTATGTGCTTCGTACTATTTTTGACTATTTAATATTTTTCCACAGGTCATTGAGTTTTTGTTTACTTTCTCCTCCTTCATCCCGTCTCCCCGCAGTGTTTTGGTATGGTTAGTATCTATTGCCCTGTTTCTACCTGTAGGACTACTGAAGTTCTTTCTTTGGCTAACTCTCTTCTTTCTGGTATTCTTCCTCATAAATTCAAGCCACTGGAGACTCTCTGCAATCTGCTCATCCTCTTCAGCTGTTCATGTGTCACCTTGTTTTCCCTCCTTGTGCTATGCTTTGAAAATGTCTCCAGGAACAATGATAGGATTCATCCTTTTTTTTTTTTTTTTTTTTTTTTTTTTTTTAAAAGTTCAAAATTTTTTCTTTTTTTTTTTTTTTTTTTTTTTTGCTTTTCTCAAGGATCACAATTCTGTGCTTCTTTCTTTTCCAATATGTGAAAACTATAGTTTTATACAGATTTTTTACTTTTTGTTGCTGCTTATTGTAGAAAGGCTAGTTTAGTACCAGTTATTCCATCATAAACAGGAGAGTAAGACTATTTCATTTGTTGAGCATGACAGTTCTTATTCATTACAACCACATTGAATATGATATAAAATAGGCATAAAATAAATCAAAACTATAAGAATATGTTTTATTTAGAAAACTAGGCACTTTATTTCTAGAATAATTCCATATTTTATATTTTCATCTTTTAAAGATTGATTTTCTCTAGCTATTTTTCTTGGCATTAAAACCACATGTAATTTCTGAGAACTTTGATTGCATATGTATTAGTATTTTAATTTTTGATGATTAATTTCAAGAACAAATACTTCAGATTAAACTGGAAAATGAAACTATCAAGATTTTTTTAAATTATATTTGGATTAAATTTAAATACATTAAGATTTTAAAAGAAAAGATGGAATTATAGCATCTTTTGGGACTCACTGTCAAGACTTTTGATGACTACTTTTCATAAATTATCTTTTAAAAACCAATTTTATGTCAAATAAAATATTCTAATATTTTAGGAGCTCAGAGCATTTGTGGTAAACTTTTAGCCTTTTTATTTTTGAGAATAAGAGTATTTATTTGCAGTTAAGTTGTGAAAGTTGTACTATGTTCAAGATCGTTTGTAAAGATGAGTAAAATTTAATGGACAATTATTTACTTTCAAATACCATGCCACAAAGTTAACAGTAACAAATATTGTCTTTTATTGTTTCTACTCAGTAAATTGAAGTACTTGCAAATCCTCAAATATATCTTTAATCTTTTAAATGTATGAGATGTATTTCAAGGTTTGGGGCAAGTTTCTTAACTCCTTCCCTCCAGTCTCCGCTGAAGGTCACATTTTTTGTGCATTCATTGAGTACCCTGGACATATCTCAAAAATAGCACGTAATTTACAGAATTATAATAATCTGGTGGCTTATTTGTTTTCCCCCATTTGATTTTAAATCCCATGAAGCCAGAAATGGTATATTTTTCATCCTAGTGTCAATATAGCCTGCAATACAGAGTAGATATTTTATACTTGTTTGTTAAGTAAACAAATGAGTAAATTGTTTCTGTATTGCAGTTTGCATAAAAAGGATTATTCCAGTAGGAATATGAACATTAGTGAAATGATTAGATGCTAACACTGCATTTTGTATCTTTTCTTACAGGCTCTTAAATCTGATCTACAATGGAAAAATTTCTTTTTTATCTGTTTTTCATTGGCATAGCAGTGAGAGCTCAGATCTGTCCAAAGCGTTGTGTCTGTCAGATTTTGTCTCCTAATCTCGCAACCCTTTGTGCCAAGAAAGGGCTTTTATTTGTTCCACCAAACATTGACAGAAGAACTGTGGAACTGCGGTTGGCAGACAATTTTGTTACAAATATTAAAAGGAAAGATTTTGCCAATATGACCAGCTTGGTGGACCTGACTCTATCCAGGAATACAATAAGTTTTATTACACCTCATGCTTTTGCCGACTTACGAAATTTGAGGGCATTGCATTTGAATAGCAACAGATTGACTAAAATTACAAATGATATGTTCAGTGGGCTTTCCAATCTCCATCATTTGATACTGAACAACAATCAACTGACTTTAATTTCTTCTACAGCATTTGACGATGTCTTTGCCCTTGAGGAGCTGGATCTGTCCTACAATAATTTAGAAACAATTCCTTGGGATGCTGTTGAGAAGATGGTTAGCCTGCACACCCTTAGTTTGGATCACAATATGATTGATAACATTCCTAAGGGGACTTTCTCCCACTTGCACAAGATGACTCGGCTAGATGTAACATCAAATAAATTGCAGAAGCTACCACCTGACCCTCTCTTTCAGCGAGCTCAGGTACTAGCAACCTCAGGAATAATCAGCCCATCAACTTTTGCATTAAGTTTTGGTGGAAACCCTTTGCATTGCAATTGTGAATTGTTGTGGTTGCGGCGTCTGTCCAGAGAAGATGACCTAGAGACTTGTGCTTCTCCAGCACTTTTAACTGGTCGCTATTTTTGGTCAATTCCTGAGGAAGAGTTTTTATGTGAGCCTCCTCTCATTACTCGTCATACACATGAGATGAGAGTCCTGGAAGGCCAAAGGGCAACCTTGAGGTGCAAAGCCAGGGGGGACCCTGAACCTGCAATTCACTGGATTTCTCCTGAAGGGAAGCTGATTTCAAATGCAACAAGATCTCTGGTGTATGATAATGGAACACTTGATATTCTTATAACAACCGTAAAGGATACAGGTGCTTTTACCTGCATTGCTTCTAATCCTGCTGGGGAAGCAACACAAACAGTGGACCTTCATATAATTAAGCTCCCTCACTTACTAAACAGTACAAATCATATCCATGAGCCTGATCCGGGTTCTTCAGATATCTCAACTTCTACTAAGTCAGGTTCTAATGCAAGCAGTAGTAATGGTGATACTAAAATGAGTCAAGATAAAATTGTAGTAGCAGAAGCGACATCATCTACCGCACTACTTAAATTTAATTTTCAAAGGAATATTCCCGGAATACGTATGTTCCAAATCCAGTACAATGGTACTTATGATGACACCCTTGTTTACAGGTAAGAAAAATTAACCAAATTTTTATACTTACTATGCATCTTACTTAGGGCTTGTTATCGTACTACTGACTTGTTTTATTTTGTTTTGTTTTAATTGACAGTGCTACTCTGTGTTGTAATTATAGCACTCCATTTTTTTAAAGTGTGTAATGTAAGGTTTGTGAAAGGAGATTACCTGTGGGGAAATACTTTGAATGGTGTTATTCTTAGAGAGTTCAAATTTATATTTAATATTATGCTTACTTACTTTTTTCCCCTCATCTAAGAGATGTGACTATCAGAGAACAAGATTGATTTATTTTAAAAATTCAAAAACATACCAGAACTTACACATCCACATGAGTGTTCTTTCCTTCAAGGAAGTCACGTTGGGAGGCTATTCCATTATCCCAATGATGCTGGCATTGCTCAAAGCACTTTTGGAATTATCTTTAGAACCTTCGTCATACTATTTTGAATATCCTCAGTGGTGGCAAATCTTCGTCTTTTGAGGGTGAATTTGAATTTTGGAAACAAGCAAAAGCCATTTGGAGCCAAGTCTTGTGAATAAGGTGGGTGATCAAGATGGGTATTGCCATTTTTGGTCAAAAAAATAGGATGTAACTATAAAATAATGAGACTGATTTTTTTTTGAGTAATTGAGTTATGTGCATGTGTATTGTTTCATATACACTGGTTCTTAAGACAGTTCCAAATAGAAAGTTTATAAATATTTTGAGCAGTGAAAGTATCACTGGAGTTAAGTACGTAATCTCCTCATAAGGAATCCGATGGAGAATTTGTATCTGACTATAGGTTTTCTGGTATGTTTTTCTGAAGTTCAGCCTCATTGATTTATAGTCACATCTTGTCCAATTTTCAGTTGGAAATATACATTTTTACCTCTCCATATAATTTCACTCATGATAGACTATTATTAGTCCTAAGAAATGATATACAATTGTGGTTTTGAAATATACATATATATATATTTTTTTTGGTCTTGAAGCTTTTTGAAATAAGATCAACTCAATTCTTATATACCCAGATGAATTCTTGAAGATAATTTGATCTTCATTCATGTATGGAGATGAGAGAACTTTTTTAAAATGAGCATGGGCTGGTAGAAAAAAACAAAACTGGCCCAGCTAGCCATATGATCGATCCTGGGCAAAGTTCTACATGGCTGAGTTTTAATTTCCTCATCTTTAAAAGCAAGAGATTAAAGTAAATGGTTTCTAATATCCCTCTCTTCACTAAATGTATGATCATATAGACTCTGAAGCATGCATATTAACATAAAGTAGTTTGTCCTTCTCATACTCAGTTCTTTACCTGGGTTACCCAGTATTTAACCCATTGTCAAAGAAGAGAGGTACCCCTCCCCCTCACCTTCCTTTAGCTTCTATCATTGTGTGTGTGTATATATATCTGTATATATGTATAGCCATAGGCCAGTTTCTACATTCCAAATTCTAAAATCCTAATCCTTCCATGACAAGAAAATTCTATGTGACCTTCAGAAAATTGCTTAAATTTCCTGACTTCAGTGTTTGTCATGAATAAAATAGTAATGCCACCCTCATATAGTCATTGTAAGGATAAAAATTATAGTGTTCCAGAAAAAAAAAATTACAGTGTATATAAAGTGCTTAGTAATGCCTGGTACTTATCACACACTCACTAAATGTTTAGTGATTTTAATCACAAATCACAAATACATACTCTGACCTAAAACTTTCCTGGTTCATTTAGAACACATTGTTTAGGTTGTAGAATAGATTAGCATTGCCAAGTTTTCAAATGTCCTAAAAAATTCCTTTCAAGGAAAATACAGTTTCAAGCCTTTTTTTTCTGCGTGAAATCTTAGTTTAGGTCATATTTGGTTGCTATGGAAAAAAAGGTAGTGGAAGAAAGCACCCACAGAAGAGTTTTGTGATACAATGGATTCAGAGGTATTTGTAAACTTTTATCAAACTTTAGCAACTGTTCTAAAGATAATTTCATCAGCCCATAATGGGTGGGATGAGGGATTTAGGCTCTGATCAACAGCCTTGCCCTGTTCATATTTTTAGGATAATATTTCTCATACATTCCCATCAACCTCATTTTTAGATAAAAACATGCTAGGAACCAAGTGTTGACGGCATTAAGAGTAGACTAAGATCTGTAAATAAAGTACTGTAATCTTAGTAATTATCGTAGTTACAAAAGATAGGTTTACTGGGTACCATTCCATAGCATCTTATAACTGATTTGGAAAATAAAAACTCTGATGCGTTTCCATTCTGGTTTCTAATGTGATTGTCAGTGTTTTCCCTTTCTTCAAATTGGGTTTTAGTCACAGAGGTGTTGTAAGTGCTAAATGGATTTGTTTAGTAGTCAGATAATGTCACAGTCACACCTTTCAAAAGCAATTTGTCATAAATGATTTTTTAGCAGGGGCTTTTATTAGGAGTTCTGCTTTGCCAAGCAATGTAATTAGTAAGCTTGTCAAGGCATGGTGCAGGCACCATTAATACAATGCAGAATACAACAATGACTTTGAACTGTTTTACCTAGGCAAATATAAGATTAGATCATTTTTCCCAAATTTCATGTCTGTTATAAATGTGCTTATCTTAATAAGTACTAAAATGAAACAGGACTGAAGTCATAATGGCTCTGTGTGTCTATATGTTTTGTTTTTAATATTAACACAAATTCCATTGTCCCTCAGAATGATACCTCCTACGAGCAAAACTTTTCTTGTCAATAACCTGGCTGCTGGAACTATGTATGACTTGTGTGTCTTGGCAATATATGATGATGGCATCACTTCCCTCACTGCCACAAGAGTCGTGGGTTGCATCCAGTTTACAACGGAACAGGATTACGTGCGATGCCATTTCATGCAGTCCCAGTTTTTGGGAGGCACCATGATTATTATTATTGGTGGAATAATTGTAGCATCCGTGCTGGTTTTCATCATCATCCTCATGATCCGGTATAAGGTTTGTAACAATAATGGGCAACACAAGGTCACCAAGGTCAGCAATGTCTACTCTCAAACTAATGGGGCTCAGATACAAGGCTGCAGTGTCACGCTGCCCCAGTCCATGTCCAAACAAGCTGTGGGACATGAAGAGAATGCTCAGTGTTGTAAAGTTGCCAGTGACAATGTGATACAGTCTTCAGAAACTTGTTCAAGTCAGGACTCCTCTACCACTACCTCTGCTTTGCCTCCTACCTGGACTTCAAGTGCTTCTGTGTCCCAAAAGCAGAAAAGAAAGACTGGCACAAAGCCAAGTGCCGAACCACAGAATGAAGCTGTCACAAATGTTGAGTCCCAAAACACTAACAGGAACAACTCAACTGCATTGCAGTTAGCTAGTCGACCTCCTGATTCTGTCACAGAGGGGCCCTCATCTAAAAGAGCACATTCAAAGCCAAGTAAGTTTCTCACTTTGCCTGCTGAGAGATCCAGAGCAAGGCACAGGTACTCCCTGAATGGAGAATTAAAGGAATACTATTGTTATAGTAACTCACTGAACACGTGTGGACTGTTTTCTAAAAGAAGCATGTCTATGAATGCGATGCTAATTCAGTCCAATGGTTCTGACGGGCATAGTGGAAAATCAACTCTCTCAGATGCTGAGTGGATATTGGAAAGCACTGTGTAACCTATTATTTCTTTTTAATGAAGAAATTATTTTGAAAACTCATATAGGAAGTTGGAATTTGAAATTCCAGTTTTGTTTCTCTGATACAAGCCTCATAGAGCCAAGGTGTATAAACCTCCTAGGTACAGTTTAATATATGAAGGTAACATAGACAGGATGGTTTAGGGATAAAAGCATGACAGAGCAGTGCCTTCCCCTGCCCTAGGACTGGCTTCCAGGTTCTACAATAGCAGAACACAAAATAAAGGTTGTCACCAGAAACGGAATTCTTCCTAAATAGTGATATTTCCTCCAGTCTTACAAAGGACCACCCAGGCTGATTAGCATTTTTCAGTGAGTAGATTGTATATATTATTTCAAGGATGGTGGCATTTGTTTTTAGGCAGATATTAAAAAGAATGACTCCGTGTTATTATGGTGTTTAAAATAAAATATTCAAGTATACCCAGACAGTGTTAAAATAGGTACCTTCTAAACAACATTCTTGGTTCAGGTGCCTTAATGGATTTATGGTATTTCTCACCATGACAAAGCTTTTTTGGTGGGGAGCAAAAGGAAATTCAAGGGATTTTGTATTTATCAAGAAAATCCAGTTCAGTTTTGTTTGTTTGTTTGTTTGTTTGTTTATCCAGTTCAGTTTTAAGTCACAGGCCAGATTCTACATGCTGCTACCCTGGGCACAGGAATGTGTTTTCATTCATTCGGTACACATTTGCAGAATGAATGAGTTTTATATTTTTCTTTAAGCAAGTTAAAAAGGGAGACAAAAATACAAGTCTCCCTTTATTAAAGGAATGTTTATTTTTATCACTAAGTGAGATTTAAAAAATACTTCTAATGGAATTCGTAATACATTTATAAGCAATAGAAAGTCATTGCTCATTAACCAGATATTGGTTTCGTTTTTCCCTTCTGCCTGTAATTCTCAGTTGGAATGTTTCTTTCTTAGAGTCAATGCATTTATTTTTAACCAAAACCTGTGATGAAATTTAATTAGAAATCATTCAGCTTAGGGGGAATCTATCATTAAACAAAATCTTAAATTTAATCAGACAAGGATATTTCTCCTTGATATATGGCATTCCTGGATGTTCATTAAAATCAAGGTCTATAGATAAATGTTCCTATCTACTCATTGAAAATCTTACATTATATTGCAACTTGATGGTGTTTTACTAAAGATTGGTACATGAGGCTAGCCTTCAGACATTCTTGATGTTTGGGGTGGGAGGCTGAAAATAAGGCTCACATGAGAATCTTGCACAAAAAATGTTAGCCATAATATACGAAGATTTGTACTTTACTTATACAACATGCTCCATGGGAGTAAGTAAAACACAGAGTAAGTTCATTATCTTTTACAGATCTCTTGGAAATATTAAAACACAGATAAGGAATAGTAGTCACTAGTGTAATTTTCTTCTACTAGAGGCATATGTAAAAATTTCAGTTAATTTTAGCTTGACACAGGCACATCTTATACATGACTTATCATGATGACATTCAGACACAGGTAACATTAAAGCAGTCAGAGATTATCTTCCACGCCAATCTTGAAAAAATTATCTAATGGGCTAGTATTATTGTAGATGTTTCATAAACACCTCCTCTGTCCTCGTTCCCTTTCTAAAGATTTCCTTTCACATTTTGAAAATCGAATCAGCTTTTGTGGGTCAAGTGTATAGTTCTTTTGAGGAATAAATGAGATTATGTGTGTAGTCGTGTTTTGTAAAATCAAAAGCATTACACAGAGTGAAGTGTATCTTCAATACTATTTCTGTAATAATGTTCTAATCCCAATTTAACATTTCTAATTAACATCATTACTTAATTCTTCAAAAGGTGCTGCTTGACACAAGCATATTGGTTCTCCCTTTCCTAGTTTTTACATATATGGTATTAAAAAGTCCCCAATACACACACACACACACACACACACACACACACACACACATATATACATATATACATATACATATACATATATATATATATATATATATACACATATATGTGTGTGTGTGTGTGTGTATACACACGCGCACGCTTTTGAGACTTAAGCAAGTGAATCTCCAAGGAAGAAATCTCTGGCATTAGGAATATTGTGGACAAGGAGGCTCTGAAATCATGCAGTAAGGCCACAGTTTAGCATATCTGTTCCAAGATACTGACTAGCTTATTTTATATTTTCCAGTTGCCTGTATTTTTAAAAATCAATTTTCTGCTTATGTTTCAAATGAAACTTTAATTCCATATCTTTTATTTCTTATAAACATTTAGAACTTTATAATATCTTACCATGTGAAATTTATTGTTTGCCTAAAGTCATTGAAACCATTTAAATTTTTATTAGTTTTACAAGACTGTTTTCAAGGTATATTAACCAAATGCATGAACACTTGTTTTTAGAAATGATAAGAAGGCTCATGTTTCTGTCTTTCTAAAAAGTTTATATTTTGAGAGATCAACAAAAGTTGGCCTATCAAGAGGGTCAAATGTTTTTGTTTTTGTTTACAAGTGTATGAAAAACTTTTTGCTCAGGGCAGTTTCAGTGTGAAGTGACTGAAAAATAAATCTATGGGACAGTTGGGGGTTAGCAAGCATACCTGGTATACTTTCCAAAACACAGTAGTTATTTGAATGAATGAGTGAATGGATAGATAAATAAATAAATGCCTGGGGCCAGTGAGGAAGGTGCAGTAATAAGAACTTTGATTATATGCACAATATTGATTTGTGATCTAGGTATTTTATTACTATAAGCAAGAAATTCTGTGTCTCATTGTTTTTCTTTCTGTTATTTCTTACACCTCTCATTTAACCAACTGTGTGTATGTGATCCAAAGCATGTGGTTTGCTGTTGCTGATTATGTAAAAGGTATATATATTGTTTTTTATTTCCATGTCCTAAACTATTTTTCTTTCATTTTTAGCCATTCTACACAATAGTTTCAGGTTGTTCAATATGACAACTAACAAGCAATATATTTACAGATATTTGCTTCAAACATTTTTTTTAAAATTATATGTCTTCCTGTGTTGTTTTTGTTTCTTTTGGATAAATATCCCCCAATTTGGAAATGTCCAACTATTATTAAAGTAGGTCTTTTTTATTTAATATATGTAATATTTGAGCATCGTAAAGTGTTGATGAAGCACCCAGTGCTGCCTTAGGATCCTAAGAGGAAACAAAGTTTGGTTTGATGGATACTATTTATTTTTATGCTACAAATAGACCGAAACAGCAGTATATTAAATAAATAAATTAACTATGTAATACCCTCACTGGAACCAATTTATTTCCTAAATATTTTTTAGGATCATTAAATGTAGTTAGTTAGGTTGAGGCCACAATAAGCTAATTTAGCTTTCAGACAGTTGACTTTAGCTGTAGATATATTTTACTAAAAAGTTTATAGAATAGAAGTTGTAGAACTATTGTAAACCACTTACAGACATAACAAGTCTATTTGAATGATACATACTTTCCCACAAGGAGTTGAGAAATTAAAAGAAAAATGTATTCCATTTATCTACAGAAATCTCTTTTTATCTTTTCTTAAGAAGTACTTTCTCCTTCATTTTAAAGTACTCACAAAGTACTTACTTCCAAACTAAATTCTATTTTATTTGCTCACATCACTGAAAGGAAACTAAATATTTCATTTAGAAAGGTAAAAAACTAGAGCAGTTATCACAAGATCTACAATTGCCTCTTAGTTCTGAATTTTTCCTATTTTCCCCTGTTATTCACAATGAGAAGCTTAACAACAATCATTTAAATGCCAATAGTTTATTAAAAATAAAAAAAGTACAGAAAGCATAAAGCATCTCATTGAACATAGAATTTCAAAGGCAAATGGGGGCATTTTTCAAGGACGGCAGATCTGAACCCACTTTCTTATTGGTATGACAAAACTCCGTTTCTATTTTGTGATGCTAAGAAAACAATGTTCGTTGATATTATGCAGAATGAAGACTATCTATTCTCTTTTTCTTGCTCAGTCATCCCTCGTGTTTCACGAAGCGTTCAGACTTTCTTCTTTAATAGTGAATGTGGATGCTTCTGTCTGTAAGTCTTTGTGGTGCTTGGGGAAAGGACCTCAGCACAGAGGTGGGCTGGATAAGAAAAGGATATTTTTCTTATCCTCCATAGTTGATGATGTTAATCATCATCGTTATATAGTCATTATTATTATTTACATTATAATGGTTGTGAGTGAAGCATTTTGGGGGAGTCAAGTTTAAGGATAAGAAATATCTTATTTTCAAAATTTCATAGAAAAAAGAGAAAGTAACCAAAAGGAATGACTGGGATTTTGTAATAGTTTCAGAGCTCAGTCTTTTCAGATTGTTGAGTCCTTTTCCTCCCACACTAGATAAATGTATGCTGGGACTATACATACACTTACTTTTTCAGATTTGGGGGGTTTTGTTTGTTTGTTTTCTTTCGGAAACAAATTAACCATTCTTATAGCAGTACAGAGGATCACTTAATATAGAAAGAACTGTAAAAGTATTACTGTGACTGAGTCTTCCTAAAAATGTGGTATTGTCTGAAGTGTGCGACACAGAAGGTAGCAATTTCTACCTGGGAGTCTATTTAAGTATGAAATTTCCTTGTTAAATAAGGGTAATGTATTTGCAATTTTATCAAATACTACAAGCAGTCAGTATAATAAATAGTGTACCATTGTCTTCTGATTTTGTCAGCTATTTCTCAAAGTCAAAATTTAAGATAGAAAGTTACCATTGGTAAAATATATACATGGTATATACTTATGTATCTATATATGCAATATATAGATATACTAATAGGTATGCTTATCAGATTAATCAGTTAAAATCAGAATTTTGTGTCCTGCAACACAGATTGTAATTGATAGAGCAAAGTTATATTTATATGGGCTAACAACCAGAGAACTTCTCCCAGAATAACTGTACAAGCTATACCTCTTAGTTGTATAAAATTACAACAGGAAATAAACTCTCTAGAAGAAATTTATTTTTCTGAACTTCCTGATGATAATGATCTCTACACCTAGTCTAATTTCATTCACTCTTCTCAAATTCACTCATTTTCAAATATGTCCATGAATTTTAAAAATTAAAATTTTTTACTAGGCTTGTAGAAGTATCAATGTTTATGCCATTTCATCTGAGAAAGCAAAATTGACATAAAATTAGGTGACAAATCCATATATATAGACTTTGAGAGTCATTCCTCTCAGTAGACTGAATAGTTTTTCTACTAACTAAACTGCTGGCATTCTGTTTTTTATAATAAAAGTGCCATGGGGTGAAAGCGTTGTGAAAAAAATTAATTTTTTTTTTCAAATACATTCCGGGAAAGTCATAAAGTCCCTTTCATTTTGTGTTTGGAAGTCGATGTACATTTGATCTTGCCTGAAACAGGAACTAGATAAATATTGTGGTTCTGCTCAGAGTATGTCCAATAAATTATTCAAGTAGCATGAAGGGCTTATGAAATATCCTATGTTGGCTCTACCATAATGTAATTTCCTAAACATTTTTTATTGTGAACATGTCTTATTATTGCTTTCATATAAAACCTAATCTCCAGAGGCCATTAGAAGTTTCTATGAATATTTGTCCTAGAAGCTCTATAAAAAAAATATTTTGTTCTCTTCTCATCACACTTATCTGTGAACCCTGAGAATAATTTTTCCCAATATTTTTTCTTATCATTGTGTCACTTCTTAATGAATACTTGAATATTTCAAGCAAATACTAAGAGTATTTGCTTGAAAAGAGGACATATTGGAAAGAAATAGAATGTGTGCTATGCAGGGCTAGGTAATGGTATGAAACATTCATAGCCAACTGGAACATATATATGGACATTTAAAAGGCAGAATGGCTGCATATAGAACATTAGTGTTTTATGTGAGGATACTGGGTACTTCATAAAACTTGATATTATTTTGGGGGTTATTAAATAATGATTTTTGTAAATGATTATTTAATACTCTGTGTGTTGAACATAGTGAAGCCATGTTTCCTGTTTTGGTTTCTCTTTTCCTTGGTGTATCTTTCCATATTAATCATATACAGCTCTGTTGTTGAAATGTTAACTTTGAGTAGGGAAAAATGAGTAGAAGCCTGATTCACTTCTTGAACACTTTGAAGAAGAGTATATTCCGTAGTAATTACTCACTTCAGCAACTAGAACAATATTTTAAAAATTCTACTTTTATAGTATTATGTATCAGGAAGTAGCCATAGACAACTACAGAGTATTTACAAAAGTCAATTGCAATTTGCCCAAGAACAGGTAAGTAAGAAATAAATAAATAAATAAATAAATAAATAAATAAATGGTCTAGATAATATCTAGATTATCTAGATAAAAGTCTAGATAATTCTCTGTTAAGACAAATCTTATCAAGATTTCAGTGAGAAGTGTTTTAGGATCAATTTCTTAAAAATGGAATTTGTGTATTTGTTTATGACACTGAAAATTTTATTCCCAGATGCTTTGCTGACTAATGTTGACCAGATTGTCCAGGAAACACAGGTGAGATTTTTGTTACCTGTCTCATAATACAGCATTAAGTGGGTATATTCTTTTAAAAGTAATTTTTTAAAATTTTCTTGCAAGCTTATGTAGCTTCTTGAAACTTCCCATTAAAACTTACTCAGTACTCAATGGTACAAACTAAAGTTCCGTTTGGTTAAATGAATTTCCAGTTGCTAAATTTAGACATCTTTCTGGTTAACTGAACATTTCTGATCCATACTGTAAGGATACAGGGAATACTAATGTGACTTTGGAGTCCGTCTTCTATTCATGCATGATAATAATGTGCGTTTTTTACAAATATTTCCCAGTGTGAAGAAAGTAGCTTGATAAGAATGTATTCATTCCTATCCTTGACCTCTACATCCTAATAGGAGCTGAAATGATACATTATGCCTCCCTGAAAGTGGATGAACAGAAGTGTTTCAGTATTATCCAAAATGAATGAAGCCACTATAAAATGGAGCAAAAGACTACATTTGAAATATTCATGGTATTCCTTTTGTCAGCAACTGATTACTCTTCTCCTTTTTTTTTTTTTTTTTCCTTTTTGGAAGTTTCAAATGAGTATTTGATTCCTGCATTTTAATTGGATCAGAAAGTGTGTTTCCAGAGCAAAATAGCACTTTAGCAATCTGTTCAAACAGCTGGAAGCATCAGCCATTTGCTCAAGGTTTGGCACAGAAAAAATATTCTGCTTTTAAAAGTTCTAAAAAAGGCCACTGATTTAATTTTTTAGGGGTAAAAGTAGGTTTGTTTTTTTTTTAAATACATTTTGTATTTAAAAGATAATAACTTTGACAATCATTCAGGGTTTCCCCTAATGAATTCCACTCCCAAATTAATCACCATAGTTTTCATGCATCATGTCTCTGAGTTCAGGATCCCAATCCCATGTTGCAAAAAATGAACAGATGGCTCACTAGAAACATCAGTAGCCCAGTGTCTGGCATACACTTCGTGTTCTGTTTTTGTGTACCGAACTGACCTGCGTGAAGGTGCATTGTTTCATCATCACCCAGTGTGTCCCTTTCTCGCTCTGAACCTCTCTTTCTCTCCTGGCCTCTCTCTTTGCCTTTGATTTCTGAAAATTCATTTATCCTGTAACTTTGGACATCTAGCTGTTCTGAAAGAGAGTATCTTTAGAAAGGGATTAGAAAGTAAATGATTGATCTATCAGAGGCACTGTCCAGAATGGTGCTAAATGTTTTATCAAGATTTGGAAGCAGGAAAGTCAATCTAAGTCATTTTTCAACTATCAATTCAAGTTTCATGAAACCTCAGTGTGACTATTCTTGGTACTTGGCAAATGATTTCTGCCTTAGCAGACCTATCATTTCTACCCCTCTCAATACAACCAGTGAAGCCCCTTGGAAGAGACTGACCATCGTGCATGTCTTCTTGTGCCCTTCCCATGGTCAGCAGTTCTTCACCAGGTGTGAGGGGAGTGAGATGGAGCTTGTGCTTCCAGCTTCCCAGCTCCTTCTTAGTGGGGAGGAAGAGATATAAATTTTTATTTTAAGTTTTTATTTCCACAGGTCGGTAACAAATGTGGCTTCCTAACCAAGGGCAAATATGTTTTCCAAAATTTTGGATGCTGCCCATTGCATTAAATTTAAATTAAAATGCTACCTGTGTATATATACAATAAAAGTAAGCAAAAAACCTGGGGTGCCGAGGTAGCTCGGTCAGCTAAGCATCCAGCTCTTGGTTTTGTCTCTGGTCATGATCTCTGGGTCTTTAGATTGAGCCCTGTCTTGGGATCTACTCTCGGTGGGGAATCTGTTTATCTCTCTCCCTCCCCCTCTGGTTTTCCCCTGGTTCACTCCTTCTCTCCCTCTTTCTCTCTCTCTCCTTCTCTCTCAAATAAATAAATAAAATATTCTTTCAAAAGTAAGCAAAAAACAAACAAAAAACACCTTACAACACATTTTTGTTTTTAACATAACAAAATATTTCCATGGCAACCTTACTAAATTAATTATACCACAGTCCCTCACATAGCATCAAATTCTAGTAAGAAGGTATACAGAAGACAGAAAGGTTTCATCCAGTTAGTGGTGTAGGTATTCGTCATACTGAGGTATCTGCTAAGATCATTTTTTTCCCTAAGGGTGAAGAATTAATACATTTATTTCATTTCCATTAGCCAGAATATGTCCTATGCCAATTTTTTTCCTTAGGACCTTTCCTGCATGTGTATAGAAATAGAATGAACTTAAAATATTTAATATATCACATATGATCCTTTTATAATAAAATCTTAAAATCCTAATCACACTCAGATGAATTGAGAACAAAGAAGAAACATTGATAATAATAACTGGTGGTAATTATGTGTAAACTGGCACTTATATGTGTTAACCTTATGTTTGAAAAGATTGTTAAATCTGTAAAACAATTCATATGCCATGTTTAGAAATTAAAAATAGGAACAACTGACTACCTGCATTTTTTTATTTACTTAGAAAAATGGAGGGTGGCAGAGGAAGAGGGGGAGAGAATCTCAAGCAAACTCCCCGCTGAGTGCAGGGTCCAACAGGGGACTCAATCATGATCTGATCCGAAATCAAGAGTCCCACACTTAACTGACTTAACACACTTAACCCAGCTTCCCCTACCTAGTTGCATTTACACTGAAAATTTCTTAAGTACACTTTCTTGAAAAGTATTTGCTACATTCAGACCAACAAAATATGTGTACTGTGTGTGTGTGTGTGTGTATACGTATGCACAAGAAATATCCCTTAATCTACAATTGCTTGCACTAGCCTTTAAGAAAATAGCTTCCTGATTCTAATGGATTTGACTTCCAGTTATTCTGCATAGTATCAATTAAGGTATTTAACAAATTTAAAATTTGTCATAAAACCCCTGCTACAGGTGCAATAACTATGAAAAGAGACAATTTTTTAAGAGAAACTATTAAGGTATAAATGAATAAAAAGTAATGCTGATTATAAAGAAAGAGCAACATTTAACATAGGGTTAGGAAAAAATATGAAATAAGAGCTAAACAGCAAAGCAAATTTGTATGTATGATCCAGATATATTTCCAATGTTATTTCCCAGTAAAAATTAATACTATAAAGTATTTGGTTCTGTAGCTTTGTTTTTTGCTATGATATTACCTTTAAGTGAAATTTTTAAAAATAAGAGTGATAGAATAGGCACATATACACATATGGAGATAACTTTTAACTATTTTTATAATAATTAAACCCATTTTTGACATTTGCTTGAACATTACAGTAAATCAGTAAAACTTAGAACCATGGTATCAGGAATGACTTTTAGAAATCATTTCCTTCTTTTTTTAGATATCCTAAATAATATAAGATAAGAATTGTTCTTAACTGCATTCAGAGTAAAGACAGTAACAGCATTTTCTCACCATTCATTCAACATCAGGACATTTTTCCTTCTTTTAATATTGGATAGTTTAATTTCCTTTTTTCGTTGTAGTACTGTTAATAAAACTATCTGTCCCCAATATTTGCATACCTTTCACTGTTAAATAAGGACCATTATCAAAACATCCTGAGCCTATCTCAAATTCATTGTAACATTTTAGATAATTGTTATAGTCTGTTTTTTCCCTTTGTGATTCTCTTGTAATTTGTGTTCATGTTTAGATCTTTATGAAATCATTGTGAGAGTTGTCTATTGATTAGTGAAGTAAAAAGTGTTATTTTGAATATCATATACAACTTCTTATGCAGGTTCACATTATGTCATCATTTCAGTCATAGTTATAGGTTCAGGACAGGTGAATTCATACCACAGTTTCCAAAACTGATTGCTACTTGTCTAGTCTTTGAAATTAACAGCTTTTATAAAAGCCATAATTCCATAGTTTGTTAATATATATATATATTTTTTTAATGTAGGGGTGCCTTCGGCTCAGGTCATGATCCCAGGATCCTGGGATCTGGCAGCATTGGGCTCTCTGCTCAGCAGCGAGCCTGCCTCCCCCTCTCTCCCTGCCTGCCTCTCTGCCTACTTGTGATCTCTCTCTGTCAAATAAATAAATAAAATCTTTTAAAAAATAGGTTTTTTTCATGTAACGTAGAAATGAATCTCTTTAAAATATGTAAACTTAAATAATCATTAACTTCACTTTTTTTTTTTTTTTTTTTTTAGAGAGCTAGAGAGAGCTAGAGAGAGCGCAAAGGTGGGAGGGGCTGAGGAAGAGACAGACTCCCTGCTTATCAGGGAGTCCCAGCTGGGGCTGATCCCAGGATCTTGGGATCATAACCTGAGCCAAAGGCACATGCTTAATGACAGAGCAACCCAGGTGCCCCTCATTAACTTGATATTAAAAGAGTTTTTTATTCTGGAAGAATTTATTATTTCTAAGGTCAAACTAGTTATATTGTGCACTGTATTTTTCTTCTATTTGCATTTAGTCTTTTCTATATTACAGCTTCCTGAAACTTGAACTTTGGTATAGTACAACTACATCTTTTTTCTGTCAAAAGAAGCATATACTTGGAAATACAAACAGAAATAAACTCATTGTAATGCAATTTCACCGAAATAAGCTATGCTATGAACTCAATAGGTAGGAATTTAGGTAGAATCCCATTGTAATTTAAAGTGATGTCACGGTGTTTTTCTTAGAACATTCCAGGTAAAGAATGATGATGAGATCTAGATTTCAGTCATTTCCAAGGTAATCATTTTTTATAAATACTTTACACATCTATTATCTATTAAGTTTCCGAACGTTGTGTAAATCCTTTGTTTAATAATTTTCAAGGACTATTGTTTGTGCCAAAAGTAACTGCAGCTATTCAGCTAGTCAGATGAAATATTTTCTCCACCCTTCCTTTTTTAAAAGATTTTATTTTTGAGTAATCTCAACACCCAGCGTAGGGCTCAAGCCCACAACCTGAGATCAAACGTTACAGACTCTACCAACTGTGCCAGCCAGGTGCCCCCAGATGAAATGTTTTCTTGAATGAAACATCTCTACAATATTTTTCTTACCCTTATCACATGAAGTTTTTTCTACACCAAATATGTTCTACATCAGCATTTTTATATAGAATATTCTTCCATATTTCATGATTCATCTGGGCCATGCAACTTGTAAACATAATTCTTTTTGAATGGGAAGGGACAAAAATTACTTCTACTTCATATTTATGAAATTCTGTATTTATCAAAAATCATTTTTCATCTCTATTCAAGATGGAATTTATAGACATATCTTAAATCTATGATGTTGAGAACCCATATTAGAGGAAGAATATTTATACAGCTTGATATTTAAATATTTTAAATGGTTTTATATTATTTTATTCAAAATCACATTAACTATGGAATGCCTTTCTTGTAAGTCATTGTCAGTTTACACATTTGTTTCTTCTGTGAGTGAGGAACTAATTTATGAAGAGGAGTAATAGTCTTCACTAACATTTAACGTATAATTAAATTTTATAAAATTTCAATATGATACAAAACCTCCAACAAACTATTTGAGAAGTGGAAATCGCTTAGATTTTATATGTGATGAACAAAATTGGTCTAATATGTTCATAGTTTTAAAGCCAGCATGATTATTTGCTAAAATTTAAATGGCATGCATTAATGAACAAATCATTATTTTATTTTCCTTGAGAATATAAATGTGAAAAACAAAGAAAGGGAAAATGCTGTTCCACAATTTGGCTTTGACTTACTTAACTATTTAGGCTGAATGCATTTAGATTCCTTTTTAAAATGAGATTCTTCTACATATTCAGAATTTGAAGTTACCAAGCAACATTGTAAGAGCTGATGTGCACGTCTAGATGGCTTTTAAGGGTGTATCTTGTATTGTATAGCAATAAACTCCTGCCAGGGTGCTTATAGTTTAGTAACTTCTGAATTACTGGCACAATGGCCTTATTACCTATGTATTTTCTCTTTGTTTCTTTGTTTCTTTTTCTTTCTTTCTTTCTTTTTTCTTTTCTTTTTTTCTTTCCTTTTCAGAGGCTGGAGTTAATCTGAAGAGCACTACTTCTTTCTCTCCTGAAAAAAGTTGCCACTGATATTTTTACTGGATAAAATTAAGGCGTTTCAATTCACAAAGGCTCATTGTTGAACTGGTGCCCTAGAAGACATTGTCCACAGGAACCGAAGCAGAAGTCTCTGATGCTGGCACAACTGGCTCGATCAGACCATGGTTCATCCCCTTTAAAAGCCAAAATTTTTGTTTTCTTCTGGCCTACAAGTATTTTTTTTTTTAAAGAAGGAAACAGAAAAGCCTACATTGGCATCGAGTTCTGTATCAGTCCATGTTACATTGCCATCCATGATTTAAGACTGTAGAATCTTGAATAATCTATATCACTTTAACAAATAAATGTTTTACTATGACAGAATTTGTACAGTGCCTGATTTGTGGAAGTATCAATTGCTTCAAGTATGAATGGTGCAATGATGACTGTAAGAACTAATAATACTATTTTACATTTATGTAATGCAAAACCTTAAGAATCAAGTTTGCTTTATAATATTGGACCTATTTCTGCCATGAGTAGAGTACACCCACGTCTGTGGGAGAGCAGTGCAGCTATTTTAAAAGTTTTACAGCAATCTGATGCTTCAGTGTAAGACAGAAGGTGATGAGGGATCTCTTCTCCTAGGAGAACTTCAGAAAGCTTCAAAGTAGGCACATATGGTAATTAATCCAAAACTGATTCATTGAGCTTCTGGAGAACTGGGACAAAGAGGTTTAAAACTTTAGTTTCAAGCTTTATATTTCATTGTAAGTGCCCATTTAACCCATTTTGCACAATTCCAGGGTAAATAAAGAAGAACAAATACCTGATTTAACACCAGCAAAAATAGGAGTAAGACATCTTCAGTGGCTGGCAAATGTTAATATAGTCAAATGTAGGCAGTATCCAAGCCTAGCATTTAAGGGCTGGTCTAGCTATCAAGCAGACCTGAGTTTGAATTCTAGATCTGAGCAAATTTGGTCAGTTACCCACTCTTCCATATTCTTACAGGAGATATATTGTAGAATTTGAAAATGTATGTAGACTTACCACTGTACTTGGTGTAAGCAATAAGTTTAATTTAAAAATAGTATTAGCATTGCCACTAGCAACTGAATTCAGATTCAACATGTTTGAAAAAATGTTTGAATGTGTTTGAATGTTTGAAAATGTTTGAAAAAAAATATGAATCTGAATTCAGATTCAAACATCTCAAACATTAGAGATTTTGTTTCGGTTCCTTTATAGTTCTGTTAGTTAGTGATCTTTAAAAGCAATATGTTGTTTAAAGCTTTTAAGGAGCCAGGAAACTGTCTTTCAAGAAATTTAGCTTATCTGTTCCCTGTCTCTTAGACTATTACAAATATCTAAATATCCAAAGAGAAGTTATAGAATGTTAGCCTTTAGATGGCACTTGGAATCTGTGCTCAGAGCCTAACTAAAACCATTTAAAGTGGTTCACCCACTTGCTTGCAGACACATACAATGCCATGCTTGAAATAGAAGCAACAAGTTTGAGTTGAAATGTAGTTAATTTGTGACTCTAGGCAAATGGCTTCATTCTCTCTGTTTCCTGGCAACTCTCATGCCCTGGAGCAATCCTGTTTATGTGTGTGTACGCGTATATATGCATGGATAGATGTTTTTGGTGCAAAGGTGACAAAAAAGACACAACTTGAGCAATCCATCTGCTGATCCCTTCCTGTTGTCTACAACTTTTCTCCTCAAATACGAAGTGTCAGGAACACAAATGGCTTTCCTGGATCTCTGTGCAGAGTTTAACCTTTTAAGGTCTTGGGAAAACCTGCTAACTTTTCCTTAGGAGCATTCTCCTGTTTGTATCTCCCCCTTTCCCTTGGGCCTGATTCTTGTCTATTCTGATATTTTTCTTGATGATAATGAAGCCTGACCTCCTCACTTCTCTAGGATGCTCATGCTATTGTGTTACAAGGAACATGATTTTTCATGTAATTCAAGTGTATTAGAACTAAAATGACACTTAATCATTTCAAATCTTTGCCCTGTATCCCCCACACCTAAATTTAAAACTTCCCCTTATGCACACATTCAAACAAGAGTAATGAGGCCCTCCTGGTGCATCTAGTTTCTCTTTCTGAAATGCCATTATTTTTAAAGATTATTTATTAATTTGACAGAGAGAGAGACAGCGAGAGAGGGAACACAAGTAGGCGGAGTCAGAGAGGGGAAAGCAGGCCTCCCACCAAGCAGGGAGCCCGATGCAAGGCTGGATCCCAGGACCCTGGGGCCATGACCTGAGCCCAAGGCAGACGCTTAACGACTGAGCCACCCAGGCGCCCCTCTTTCTGAAATGCCATTTTTAAGGAAGACTAAGACACAGTCTCTGATTTTGTAAGTGTACATTATTCCATTGTTTAAGGACATATTTGCTTCTTTTTTTTTTTTTTTCTTTTAAGATTTTATTGATTTGTTTGACAGAGAGAGAGAGAGTGAGAGCACAAGTAGGCAGAGCAGCAGGCCAAGAGAGGGAGAAGCAGGCTCTCCATCAAGCAGGGAGCCCGAGGCAGGGCTCAGTCCCACTGGGATTATGACCTGAGCCGAACGCAGCTGCTTAACCAATTGAGCCACCCAGGTGCCCCAGGTATTTATTTCTTATACTATGAAATTAAGAGAACACCTATGTACACCAATAACTAGAAATAATGATCATAAACTAAAGATCATAAAAAAAGTGATGACATATTTTGAGGATAAGAAGAAACGATTTCTTTAGTTAAGCTTCTAGCATCATAGGGTGATCTAATGGATAGTAAAACGTCTCAACTGTAAAGCTATTGAATATACATTGGAGACCACTTCCATTTTCCTGTTATTCTATAATCCTGGGTAATATTGAAGTAATCCGGCTGCTAAAAACGTATAATAGTATGAATATTTACAGTTCAACTTGTGACATATCTTACACATAATATAAATTACATCAAACACACAAGAAAATCAAAAATATGTTGAATGCAGGAAAGGTACAGTTTGTGACACATGAAAATGGCTTGAAAACTATAGTTTGTATTTTGAAAATCTACAGTCACGATTTTTGAAACCCATGGTCTATCGAACCAAAGATTAATACTAAAGCACTATTGTTAGTATTGAAAGGAATAACTCACACCTGGAAATGAAAACTCAAATAATTTAAATTTTCCTCTTTGTAACTTAGTAGCTCTAAGATTAGTTTTACAAATTTTTGTTGTTTGCTCAATGATATAACACCCCTTTCATATTTATAGAATATTTTCTAACAAATTCTTGGTTCATTTTGTCCAAAATATATTCAGATTATTTCTACTTTTACTCTGCTTTCCATATGTTAGGAAATTATTCCTTTTTTAATTCCAAAATGTACTTATACTGATATATCATAAATCTACTTATCAAATGGTGTGTTTGTGTGTGTGTGTGTGTGTATATGTGCCTAAAAATTCAAGTGATGAAGAATATATTATGTACAACCAAAGTAAAAGGCCCTAGCACAGGATTGTTTTATTTGATAAATAATTATAATATATAAGGAAACTAGCCACATCAGATATTTTATAAAACTATCTTTTTAGTGTGGAAAATATATATGACATAAAATTTGACATTTTAACCACTTTTAGTGTAAATTGCATTCATTGCCACTATTTTAAAAACATTCTTATCATCCCATACATAGAATCTGTAGCCATTAAGCAATAACACCCATTCCCCTTCTCGTAGTCCTTGGTGAACTCTAATCATATTCTCTATGAATTTGACTATTCTAGATATTTCATACCAGGGAGAATCATACGATGTTTGTCCTTTTGTGTTTGGCTTATTCCATTTACTGTAATGTTTCCAAGTTTCATCCATGTTGAAGCGTATATCCATCTTTTTATGTAGCACATTTTGCTTCTCAATTCACCTTTTGATGGACACTTGTGTTGTTTCCACCTATTGGGCACTGTGAATAATTCAGTAATGAACATTGTTATTCAAGTATATATTTGAGTTTCAGTTTTCAGTACTTTTAACTATATGCTCGGGAATGGAATTGCTGAGTTATAGGGTAATTTTATGTTGAAACTTTTGAAGAACTGCCAGACTGTTTTCTACTGTGGCTATACCATTTTATACTCATTCCAGTAATGCACAAGTGTGTAAGTGTTCCAATTTCTCCACATTTATAATTCTCAATTTTTCTTAACAGTCATTCTAGTAGGTATGGAATATCTCATTGTGATAATGATTTGCATTTCCCTAATCACTAACAATATTGAGCGTTTCATGTGCTTATCAGCCGTTTGCATATCTTTGGAGAAATATCAACTCGAGTTCTTTGCCCATTTTTTCTTATCTGAAAGAGAGAGAGAGAGAGTAGGGGGTGGGGCAGAGGGAGAGAGGGAAAAAGAATCCTTAAGCAGACTCACCGCTGAACATGGAACCATTGCAGAACTTGATCCCAGAACCCTGAGATCATGACCTGAGCTGAAGTCAAGAGTCAGATGCTTAACTTACTGGGCCACCCCAGGTGCCCCTACTTTGACCATTTTTAAACTGGATTATCTGTTGTTATTGAGTTGAAAGCATTCTTTATATCCTCTGGATATTAAACCCTTCTCAGATATATTATTTGCAATTATTGTTTTCCATTCTGCAGGGCTTTTCTCTTTCTTGATATTTTATCCTTTGATGAACAAAAATGTTTAATTTTTATGAAGTCCTATTATGCATTTTTTTTTTTTGCATTTGTGCTTTTGGTGTCATATCTAAGAATTCATTGCCCAATCCAAGGTCACCAGAATTTATCTCTATGTATTTCTCTAAGAGTTCATGGTTTCACCTCTTACATTTAGGTGATTGATACATTTTGAGTAAATTTTTGTATACATTTTGAGGTAAAACTCCAACTTTATTCCTATAGATGTGAAAATCCAGTTGTCCCAACATCATCTGTAGAAAAACTATATTTCCCTTATCAAATGTATTTGACAGGCTTATCAAAAGCTGACCACAGATGTGTTTATTTTTATTTCATTGATCTTATGTATGTCTTTACATCACTACCTTTGTTTGTTTTTTTAAGATTTTATTTACTTATTTGACAGAGCAAGAGATTACAAGTAGACAGAGAGGCAGACAGAGAGGTGGAGGAAGAAGGCTCTCCTCTGAGCAGAGAGCTTACTGAAGGGCTCAGTCCCAGGATCCTGAGATCATGACCTGAGCCAAAGGCAGAGGCTTACCACTGAGCCACCCAGGCGCCCCCTACAATATTTTGATTACTGTAGCTTTGTAAGTTTTGAAACCAGAAGTATGAGTTCTCCAACTTTGTTTTTTTGTTTTGTTTTGTTTTGTTTTCCCCAAGATGATTTGGCTTCTCTGGGCTCCTTGAAATTTCAAATGAATTGTGGAATTGGCTTTTCCATTTCTGCAAAATAGCAGTTAGAATTTTGATAAGAATTGAGTGGACCTGTAGATCATTTGGGTAGTATTGACATCATAACAATATTAAGACTTTCAATCCATGACTAGGGGATGTCTTTCTAGTTACTTCTGTCTTTTTAAATTTCTCTCAAAAATGTTTTATAGTGTCTGCTACACAACTCTTTCACCTTCTTAAATAAATTTACTCTTAGGTGCTTTATTCTTTTGATGCTCTTGTAAATGGAATTGCTTTCCTAATTTCTTGGTGGATTCTTCATTGCAGGTATTAAAAAACAAATAATTTCTTGTACCCTGCAACTTGGTTGAATTTGTTTATTAGCTCTAGTAACTTTCTTACAAAATCTTTTGGATGTCTGTGTATAGAATCATACCATATGTGAATAAAGATAGTTTGCTTCTTCCTTTCCTATTTTGGGTGCTTTTTATTTTATGTCTAATGGCTCCTTCTAGAAATCCATCACAATATTGAAGGGCAGTGGTAGAAATAGATATTCTTGTCTTATTTTTTATCTTAAAGGAGAGCTTTCAGTCATTCAAGATGAGTAAGATATAGACTGTGGATTTTTTAAAACTGATTTTTGGTATCACTGAGATTATCATGTGTCTTGTTTTATTAACTTCATTCTATTTATATGGTATATTACATTGATTTTCTTATTTTTAATAACCTTAGCATCTCTAGGATAAACTCCACATGGTCATGGTGTATAAATCTTTTAATTTGCTGTTGTATTTGTTTTGCTAGTATTTTGTCAAGGTTTTTGCATCTCTATATACTATGGATATTGTGTGTAGTTTTATTTCCTTGTAGTGTCTTTATCTGATGTTGGTATCAGGTAATGCTGGCCCTTCAGAATAAGTTGGAAAGTGTTTCCTTCTATTTTCCTTCTAAATATTCCTTCTATTTTTTTGGAAGAGTTTGAGAAGAAGTGGTGTGAAGTCATTTAGTGTTTAATAGAATTTTCTAGGGAAGTCATCTGCCTTGAGTATTTTTGTTAGGAGGTTGTGAGTTATTTATTTGATTTTTTTTATTGTTATGGGTCTGTTGAGATTTTCTCTTTACTCTTGAGTCAGGTTAGGTAATTTATGTGTTTCTAGGAGCTCATCACCTTCATCTAGGCTATCTAATTTGTTGATGTACAGTTGTTCCTAGTATTCTCCTATAATTCATTTTGTTTATGTAAGGTCACTTTTACCCATTTTTTTAAAAGTGGCTTATTGAAGTCTCTAAGTGTTACTGTAGTACTGTCTATCTTTTGAATTCTGTCCAGCATTGCTTCATATATTTTAAGACACTGCTTGCTAGTATATATAAGTTACAATTGTTATACATTCTTGATGATATGATTGGTTTTAGAATGTTTTTCAATCTCACAAATTTGATTACCCTAATTGTTAATTGAATGAATTTACTTTGAGTTCACTATGTTCATTGTCACATCTATTTAACTGGTTTACAACCCAAACTATCATTGGTTTCTTTCTTACATCATAAAGTAACCTAGTCTTTCATTTCTGTCCTCCTAAATGAAATCCAGTTTTAAGACTTAATTCTCATCACCCATTTGAGTCTTATCAACTAACCAATGTGCTAATTTCTTTGTCAATGACATATACCAACCTCTTGGAGACTGCTCCCGCAAACCAGCATTCTCAAATGCCACCTCATCAAATCACCAGCAAAGATTTTTTTCTCTATATAGGTTAGTAGACTGGGTCATAAATAATTTTATTTGCCCTTATGATTTGAATACCAATATAAAAATTAAAAGAGACCACAAAAGCTATAATGCTTTCCAAAAAAGAATGCATAATTTATCTATGTACATAAATCTTTCACAATCTTTAGTAGCATAACATTGTGAATACCTATAAAGGCCAACAATAAGTAGTCAAATTATATTATTGTAGCATAAATGCCAGTCAATTGAAGGTCATGAAATCTTTTTGAAAGAGTTGTTTTAAGCTATCTTTTTGTTGTTCTGCCTTTATAAGGCAAAGTAATATCAAGGGCCTATTGAGGTATGGCATAAGATATTGCATGATTCCCAGGAAGTATGAGATATGCAAATGTCTAGAACAAAAAACAATAAAGTGGGTACAACTCTCCAACTTGAATTGAGCAAATAAAATTGGTGCAGTAAGATTCATATGTTATCATATTTAACAATTTAGATATGAATATTTAATTACTGTTATTGGATACTTTATTTGAACAAATTTCTGAGGAGAGTCACTTAGAGGATTTTCACAGGGAATCTCTAATCCCTAAAAAGACTCTTTTATTTCTAAGGGAAGATTTAAAAATCTCCAACCACCTTTATCAAACTTGTTCAATTGTGCAACCATGGTTAAACATTTAATTTGTACTCGGCCTGGTACTGTCCATTGGGGTAAAGAAATAAATGACACAAATGTTCATATTTAGGTGGTAGATAAATGTGTAGACATCATGTGTTAGTCTGTTAAAGCTGCTCTAACAAAATACCATAAACTCAGTAACTTATACATAGCAGAAATTTGTTCCTCAAAGTTCTGAATACAGTTGCATTCAGGTTAATTCCTGATTCATAGATGATGCCTTATCACTCTGCCATCATATGGTAAAAGGATCTCTTAGGGATCTCTTAGGGATCTCTCCAGACCTTCTTTTATAGGCACTAATCTGATTCAAGAGAGCTCTATTCTCACGACCTAAGAACTACCCAAAGGCCCAACTCCTAATACCCTTATCTGGGTATTAACATTGCAACATATTAATTGGGTGTGAGGAGAAACACAAAGTTTAAGACCACAGCACACATAACGTTTAAGTAAGAAGTGCATTGTTAGGGATTTAGAACCACAGCTGTGTAGAAGCACAGTACAAACCAAGCCAATGACTACCTGAGCAAGAGAGGTTAAAAAAAAAAAAAATCTTATCCCAATGGTGCTACTTAAAATTAGTAAAATTGTTCTCAACAGAAACTTTGCAGGCCAGGAGAGTGTCATGATATATTCAAAGTGCTGAATGGAAAAAAAATCTGCAGCCAAGAATACTCTATCCAGCAAGGTTATCATTTAGAATAGAAGGAGAGATAAAGAATTTACCAGATGAACAAAAACTAAAGAATTCATGACCACTAAAATGAGTAAGATTGTATAATGTCAAAAAAAAAAAAAGAAGATTGAATAATGTCCCAAAATCATAATTCCATTTATGGAACCACAAGACTTTGCAATCCTATTTTGAAACTACCCTCAGTACTTTGCCACATCAACTCAAACCACCTTCACCAAACCTTGAACTTTACGTCCTTTTGTGCTATTTATTAGAAATGTGTACCACTTTAGACTTGAAAGCCTTTCAAGATCAGGTATTATGTCCCACTCAATTTTTGATCTTCTATGATGCTCAGAATAGTGCTTTGGATATACAAGTCAAGTCATATATGTTTTCTGTATAAAAATACTGTAATAGTAGCTAGAGAGAACTAAGAAATGGCATATTTGGAGTCAGCTATGACGACAGGGAAAAGTCAGCGATGAGATTAGGGTAATACCTAGCAAAGAGAATTTGAAATAAGATACAAAAGTACCAGTAGAACCTGCATTTATTAGATAAACATTTATTTTTATTTAATACATATTTATTAAAATTTTATGCTTCTTAATCTTTTAGTGATCGAGTAGATATAAACATCTATGTGTTTGTATCAGATGAATTTAATAAGTATCATAGAAAATGTTGTTCTTGGGCTAAGACAGCTCATTTTCATATTAGATAGACTCAGCAACAGCAAATTCTAAAACAAGCCGTAGTACATGCGCTATAAGCACAAGAGACACACTGTGAGAAACAAAGAGAATAAATGATTACAAATGATTATGTGTTTCTGAGTTTGGTACTCCAAAGTATGGTGTGATTAGCACTGAGAGTGATGGAAAAGATGAGTGATATAAAGTGTTTTTTCTACTTTCTTAACATGCATATATTGTGATTTATAATAAGAAAAATATATTTGTTTTGTTTTAATTCTGACACAGGGTCTCCTAATGTTTTTGGAATTTCCTAAGTGATGAGAGTGATCAAGGTATTTTTGTTATGTTAATGAGGTGACTTTTGTCCCATAGCTGAGGAAGGAGGCTGATTATCAGAACAAGCCATGTGATTAGGGGGTTGGAATTTTCAATCTCACCCACCCATCACACTGCTTGCCCCCCAACATATGAGCAGCAAAAAGGAGCTGAAGGTTTAATCAATTGCCAATGATTAATGACTTAATCAATCATGCCTCTGGAATAAAGCCTTCTTAAAAACCCAAAAGATTTAGGTTCAGAGAGCTTCCAAGTTGATGAACACATGAGTTTTTGGGGAGAATAGTATGCTGAGTAAGTCATGAAATTCTGTCCTTTCCCCATGTCTTGCCCTATGCATCTCTTCCATCTGGCTGTTCTTGAGTTACATACTTTTATAGTAAACCAGTAGTCTAATGAGTGAAATGATTTCCTTAGTTCTGTGAGCTCCTTTAGCAAATTAAACAAACCCAAGAAAGGGGTCATGGGAACCCCTGATCTACAGCAGGTTGGTCAGAAGTACAGATAATAACCTGGGCTTGTGATTGGTATTCTGAGTTTGAGGGAATTATTGGAACCTCCAATTTGTAGCTGGGAGGTCAGAGCACAGGTGACATTCTGGAATTGTGAGTGGTGTCTACAGAGAGAAGCAGTCTTAGAGAACTGGACTTTTAACCTGTGAAATCTGATGCTATCTTCAGGTAGATAAGGTCAAAATTGAGTAGAATTGTAGAGACACCCAATAAATGTTCAAAAATTGCTTGTTGGTATAGGAAACCTCCCCCCATTGGAACTGGTAATCAGAATCTATTTTAACATGTAAACTTTTGATTGGTAATAATAGCAATACAAATTTGGAGTTCTGATACTGGGGATATGTATGTGACTATATATGCTATAAAAGAAAATTTAAACCACCATTCTGGGGGTGCTTAAGTACCCTTCTCTTGCTCTTCTCTAGGAAAAGAAACTTTTCTCTCTAAAAGCCACTGCAGTCTTCACACAATATTTCTGTTGTCCTCTCTATGATTAATATATTCAAATTACTTTCTAGATTCTCCTTTCAAAAATTGCTTAATACTCCCTTCTCTATGGTGGCTACTCTGACTGGTTTGAGCCAAGTGAATTAAATCATACATCCTGGCAGTTGTGAATAGCTAAAATTGGCTATATATGTTTTCTATATATTTCAATGTTTTGTAGGGTTTTCATCAAGTTTTTTACTTATTGTTTTTGTTAGTACTAATTTGTGTTTTATTTCATTAAATAAGTAAATAAATAAATGATCATTGTAAAAGGTAAATAAATCTAAGCTCATTTTACTTTAAATGCCTCAAGAATAGGAGTTTTTGCCAATAATTTCATGCAGGTATCCTTTCAGTACTCCACTGTTTTTTTTTTAAATCAACTCACTGACAAATGCTTGGATAAATAGCAGTCAAGAATTAGAATGATAATTTTATTTTTATTTTTAAAATACAATTTCCAACAATATGGGAAACTAAAATTTGTGGTGATTCTTATTTGGATGCAAATAAACTATCACTTTATATCTCTAATATTGTGACCCAAAACCCATTTTACTGGTTTATGTGGTAAATGAAATCCATAATAACTAGATACCAACACCTTGATGTTGCTTTGGGAAGATTATTTGAAACAGTACAAATTGATAATTCTAAATTCCAGTTCTATGGTCCAACTGCCCTATTACATTCCATACTCTCTTTTATTCAAGAATGAATAACACAATATAAACAAGCCCTTTTTTCAAAAGATTATTTTCAACATTTTGTTAAATGACACTGGTCTCTACAACATTTCTCAAGCTTTAGTGGACATGAGAAATAACTCAGAAATAAATCTATTTTGGATATTAATTCCTGCTTTAGGAAATCTGTGGGGGGTGGGGAGCAGACTATATCAATAGTTTGCATCTGCTATCCATCACTTAAATCACACTTTACTGAAAAATTGGTTGTGTTTTTAATTATATAAAGGTAATATTCTAATACACTAAACAAACTCCAAATGCCAAAAAATAAATTAAATTATTTTGTATCTGAAGATGCTTATTACAATGGCTTCACCATTATTTTGAGCATTATCTAACAAGAGAGGAAAATGGAAGCAGGCAGCATTAAAATTTTCCAAAGAAAAAATATCAAGTTAGTCACTATTATTGCATTCCCTAGAATTTCAAATTTCCTCAGATCTAAAAACGTGGCCAAAATGGTGATTAATATAACTCTTTGACACAAAGGAAAAGAACAAATCAACATTAGTAATTCAGAAAATATTCCAATGACAGTAATGACATTTGCTTCATTAAAATGGTCAAATTATTCTCAGTATTTTTTAAATCAGTGAAGATATATGGTGTCTCTATGTCAATAGTAATTCTATTTATTATGTAACATTGAATGCTCTGTATTTTTCAACCATAAAGCTGCCTCAAATGGTTGTATTTGACAAGAAACATCTAGATGTTAAGTCAATCAACTCTTTAATGCATCAAGTACACTGTATTTATATTTTTAATTAGCATCCAGGGAAATTTACACAGGAGAGTTCTTTCCAGACAGTCTTTGAAGTTAGAGTCAAGATAAAATATTGGATAATTAATCAATATCCAGTTGTTTTAGGTAAGTAAATAAGATAAATTTTTATCTTTCTCCTGAGTTCTGATTATTTAAATTAATATCTTATTTCTACCATCACTAATTTTTTTTCATTTTTTTACTTATATTCTTCATCTGTTCTATGGTATAGATTTTAATGTGATATTCCACAGATCTTTTAAACTAAGATCTATTAAATTATCTTTAAATTGTACTATTTACTCTGTGAGTTATAATTTACATATCCAACTATATTCTTATATTTTTACTTCAAAATATTTGACAATGATTTAATTACATGATTCTTTGTTTCTTCTTTTAGTTGGCTACATGTTTCTTTCTTAATTTTGACTGTAACTCTATTATTGTTACAGTCCTTAAAATGAATTATTTTACTATTGGTAATAATAATTCAATTTAACAATAAACAAAAAAGTATGTATAAGAGAAAAGTTAAATGTACTAATACAGTAGATTAGAAAATGTCATTTACAAAGTATGCAAAAGTCATGTAGAAATAATAAATGAAAATGGAATTTCTTATTTATTGGATTAGAAGAGAAGCTCTAACTGAGGAAAATAGGTAGGGAACTGGATCCATAAATTTAAGTACAGTATATAAATACAGAGATGAAGAGAGTGAATATGGACAGGAGGAAGAGGTATATTAAAGAAAATAATAGAAGACCAGATCTGTAGGATGGATTTGCAAACTTTATATGGAATTTGAGAGCAGATTAGAATAGAAAATTTTCAAAAGTACTTAATGGGGAAATTAGTGAATAAGGAAAAGAGTATGATAATGAACTTAAAGGAGGTTCTTCTAGACTCAAGGCATAATCAGTAAATGAGACACATAACACTTAAGTTTTGATAAGATAGTCAATTTTTTGTTTCTTTTTAGATTTTTTTTCAAGTTTTTACTTCAATCCCTGTTAGTTAGCATATAGTGCTACATTAACTTCTGGTATACAACACGTGACTCACCATCTCCATACATCACCCTGTAGACATCCTAAGTGCACTCTTCTTAATCCCCATCACCCATTCCATCTATCATCACATCCCTTCCCCTCTGGCAACCATCAATTTGTTTTCCATAATTGGTCCAATGATTTGTCTCTCTCTCTCTCTTTTCTCTTTGCTTGTTTGTTTTGCTTTTAAATTCCACATATAAGTGAAATCATATGGTATTTGTTTTTCTCTGACTTACTTTGCTTAGCACTATACTCTCTAGCTCCATTCATGCTGTTGCAAATGGAGAGTTTTCATGCCTTTTTATGGTTGAGTAATATTCCATTGTGTATATATATGCCACATCTTTATCCATTTACCAATGATGGACACTTAGGCTGCTTCCATATCTTGGCAATTGTAAATAATTCTGTTAAAAACATAGGGATGCTTGTATCCCTTTGAATTAATGTTCTTACAATTTTGGGTAAATACCCAGTAGTGTAATTGCTGGATCATAAGCTAGTTCCATCTTCAAATTTTCGAGGAACCTCCATACTCTTTTCCACAGTGACTGTATTGCTACCGACAGTGGATGAGTATCTAGGGTAGTCAATTTTGAATTGTCTAGAGACTAAACCAGGTATGAAAGAACATAAATAGGTTTGATTTCCAAAGAGGAACAACATAATAGTATAGGATACTGTGACGTGGAGACAATAAGCTAAAATTGAAATAGCAATGAACTTTACATGTTCCTCTGTATCTTCTAGAGATTTTTGTTATGCTTAAACAGATAACAATAGATATTTTTCACTTGTAAATTTTGTTTAATCTTACCCACATTTCCTTTCTTAAACTGCCAAAGCCTGGTACCCTAGAATGAGGAACATGAAGTTAGGCTGAATCAAATACCCTAATTTAGAAGCCCCAGTGTAGTATCATCAGGCTCTATTCAAAACTAATTATATTTGGCTATTGGTTATTTGATTGATATTTCTGGAGTGTTAAAAAAAATCACTTACATAGTGAGAATATAACTCAAGATTTTTGACTCTTGAATGCAACCATTAGAGCACATGCCGATGAACTTTTTATGGCACCTTAAATAATTTATAAAGTTTTAAAAACCATAGTCTAGTATTTGGGGTTTAGAGCCAGGAGACATGTATATTAGAGAGGCAGCTACTTCATCCAACAAATATAAATTGATTTTAGTTGTAAGTGTGGTCTAATTCACTTAGCTTAAATTATTTAAGCATAACTTATAAATGTATTCAATACCAAATTACAGTTGAAACTTTTGTCTCCAAAAATAGAATTTCTCATTGTATGGGAGATGGAAACCTGGGTTCACCATGAAAAGTTGACACAGCATTATTTTTCCTAGTTTGGTTGTAAAAATTTATTTAGCATGAGGAAGCTGACATATTTTAGAGGACAGAAATTTAAAGTTCTCCAACCCTAATATAATTCTTTAATATTTAATTAATTAATAATTTATATTAATTTGATATTATTTATTTAATTAATTTAATTAATATTTAATATTTGCCTCAGGTGGTACAATAATGTTTATATACTTACTGGTAGAGTGTGTTCAGCCTTATTCTCATTGGTACTCACAGTCTTGATAGAAATGTTGAGCAAGCAAGTGTATTTTAAATTTCATCACCTTTGGATAATCCCTGAAGTGTGACTAGATGGCTTATCTGTAGGGTTCTTGCCAGTACTCCATGGCAGCTCAAAAAATTATTTATGTGAAAAAAAAAAAAAACGAATATTCTTTATGTGAGGACATACAATGGCCACAGTCTATTTAAAGCATATAGTTGAAACTGCACAGATTGAGGCTGTTTTTTTCATATCAGACATGAGATTGAGACTGTTTTAGTTGTCTGTCTGCAAGAATGGGGATGGATGGATCCAGTGGAGATCAAGCCATCTTTTGTTGCCACTACTATTTGTTCAGAAGACTAAATCCACTCAAGAAATAGGAGAGTCCTGCACCAACAAGTAAGAACTTAGTCTTTGGGATATGAAAATCCTGGGAAAATTCAGTAAAAGGTAAACTTCCATGGCATTATAGAAACTGCTTTTAATAAGATCGAACACCACTTGTATATAGATTAGATCCTAGCGGTAGGCTGAACTGAACTGAACTTATAAGTCACCAAATATTAAGAATCAGCTCAGGCAAACAGTTGTTACATAAATCTAAAAGTATTAAATAACTTATAATTAGCCACAGACAGAATGCATGGAGGTGAGTAGACCTGCATGTACAGGACTCTTTCTGGACCCTCTTAGACTATGCATTCCAGATTGAATAAACTTCAAATAAAAAATCCAAGCCAAAAGTCACACTACAAAAGTATCTGAAATTGTTTGAAAGTTCAAAGTTTCAAACTTAAAAGCTAAGAGGAAGAGAAAATCTTAATTCATTATTTTATGCTTTAAAGAAATTTTTTTTCTTCCATTTGGAGGGCTTGTGACCACTACATTTCCAAAAGAGGGCAGATAATTTACTAAATTAAATGTGAGTGATAATCCATAGAAATGTGCATGACACAAAGTAGAAAGTCAAAAAATATTTGTTGAATGAATAAATAAAATTAATGTGAAGAAAAATTTTTTCAAACATCCTAAAGTAAGCCATCAAAATTATATGGAAATAATATAATTTGTTTGTAGGTTTGTTTTGTTTTATCTTTAAAATAAGTTTTCCCCCTAAATACTTAAATTACCTTAATTGGGTTTAACCTAAAGAACATTAAAAGAAAATGACTATTGGGATGCTTGTTCTAATTTACATGACATAATAGGATAATCTGATTTTATTTAAGGAAATTGATCAGATTCTTGGTGGTATTTATTAGTTAAGCTATGCAAAGGAAGTCTACATCATTCTATTTATAAATATAGACCCATGCACTTGGTTATAATTTCACAGAACTATATTGAAATCAGGTGTGAATAGAAGAATGTAACAAGTGAGTTTTGAAGCACCATCCTGCTTTTTTCCTGAAGTTGGATTCTTATATTAATACTATTCTAGGGGCACCTGGGTGGCTCAGTCACTTGAGCATCTGCCTTCAGTAGGTCATGTCCCCAGAATCCTGGGATCCAGTCCTGCATCGGGTTCCCTGTACTGCAAGGAGCCTGCATCTCCCTCTCCCACTCCCACTGTTTATGTTCCCTCTCTTGCTGTTTCCCTCTGTCAAATAAATAAATAAAATCTTTTAAAAAATAAAATTACACTATTCTAAATCAGTAAAACAGAATTACTCTAAAAAACATAAAGTAACCTATAACAGGTAAAGAAAGATATCCAAAGACAAACATTGTATTGTCCAAACCAGACAGTACTAATATTTCTGGATGAAGGAGGCATCCTACCATACCTATTTACCTCTGGGGCTTTGATAACCTGTTGTACCTGAGAGCCATGTTCACCCTTCAGGACTTCAAGGGTGCTGTCCTAAGTACCAGCCTAGTCCCCTCCCCACCACTAGAAAGAAGTCCATGGTAGCTTCCATAGTTCCAAACCAGGCCCTCTATCAGGTTTTGTTTTTTTTTTTAATGGAATTTAATGAGTTTTTAAAATTAATTATTTTTATTAATATATAATGTATTATTGCCCCAGGGGTACAGGTCTGTGAATCATCAGGCTTACACATTTCACAGCACTCACCATATCACATACTTTCCCCAATGTCCATAACCCAACAACCCTCTCAATATCCCCACTCTCCCCAGCAAACCTCAGTTTGTTTGGTGAGATTAAGAGTCTCTTATGGTTTGTCTGCCTCCTGATCCCATCTTGTTTGATTTTTTTCCTTCCCTAACCCCCAACACCCCCACCCTGCCTCTCAAATTCTTCATATCAGGGATACAATATGATAATTGTCTTTCTCTGATTGACTTATTTGCTCAGCATAATACCCTCTATTTCCATCCATGTCTTTGCAAATGGCAAGATTTCATTTCTTTTGATGGCTGCATAGTATTCATATATTCATATATATATTCATATATATATATATATGAATATATATATATATATAACTTCTTCTTTATCCATTCACCTGTTGATAGACATCTAGGTTCTTTCCATAGTTTGTTTATTGTGGACATTGCTTCTATGAACATTTGGGTGGACATGCCCCCTTGGATCACTACATTTGTAACTTTAGGGTATACATCCAGGAGTGTGATGGCTGGGTCATAGGTCACATAGGGAAGCTCTATTTTCAACGTTTTGAGGAACCTCTATGCTGTTTTCCAGAGTGACTGCACCAGCTTGCATTCCCGACTGCACCAGCTTGAATTCTTACCAACAGTGTAGGAGGGTTCCCCTTTCTCCGCATCTACTCCAATATCTGTTGTTTCCTGACTTGTTAATTTTAGCCATTCTGACTGGTGTGAGGTGGTATCTCATTGTGGCTTTGATTTGAATTTTCATGATGCCAACAGATGTTGAGCACTTTTTCATATGTCTGTTGGCCATCTGGATGTCTTCTTTGCAGAAAGGTTTGTTCATGTCCTTTGCCTATTTCTAGATTGAATTATTTTTCTTTGGGTGTTGAATTTGATAAGCTCCCTATAGATTTTGGATACTATTCCTTTATCTGATATGTCATTTGTGAATATCTTCTCCTATTCTGTCAGATGTCTTTTGGTTTTGTTCACTCTTTCCTTTGCTGTGAAAAAGCTTTTGATCTTGACGAAGTCCCAATAGTTCATTTTTGCCCTTAATTCCCTCATCTTTGGTGAGGTTTCTAGGAAGAAGTTGCTATGGCTGAGTTTGAAGAGGTTGCTGCCTATGTTCTCCTCAAGGATTTTAATGGATTCCTGTCTCACATTGAGGTCTTTCATCCATTTTGAGTCTATTTTTGTGTATAGTATAAGAAAATGGTCCAGTTTCATTCATCTGCCTGTGGCTGTCCAATTATCCCAACACCATTTGTTGAAGAGACTGTCTTTTTTCCACTGGCCATTCCTTCCTGCTTTGTCGAAGATTAGCTGACCATAGAATTGAGAGTCTATTTCTGGGCTATCTATTCTGTTCCAGTGATCTATTTGTCTGTTCTTTTGCCAATACCAAACTGTCTTAAATGACAGCTTTGTAATAGAGCTTGAAGTCTGGATTTGTGATGCCACCAACTCTGACTTTTTTTTTCAACATTGTTCTGGCTATTCAGGGTCTTTTCTGGTTCCATATAAATTTTAGGATTATTTGTTTCATTCTTTGAAAAAAAAATCTATGGTATTTTGATAGAGATTGCATTAAATGTGTAGATTGCTCTAGGTAGCATAGACATTTTCACAATATTTGTTCTTCCAATCCATGAGCATGGAACATTTTTTCATTTCTTTATGTCTTCCTCAATTACTTTCATGAGTACTTTATAGTTTTCTGAGTACAGATTCTCTTCGGTTAGGTTTATTCCTAGGTATCTTATGGTTTGGAGTGCAATTGTAAATGGGATTAACACATTATTTTCTCTTTCTTCTCTCTTGCTGTTGGTGTTTAGAAATGCAACTGAGTTCTGTGCATTGATTTTATATCCTGAAACTTTACTGAATTCCTGTTAAGAGTTCTAGTAGTTTTGGAGTGGAGTCTTTTGGGGTTTCCACATAAAGTATCATATCATCTGAGAAGAGTGAGAGTTTGACTTCTTTGCTGATTCAAATGCCTTTAATTTCTTTGTGTTGTCTGATTGCTGAGGCTAAGACTTCTACTACTATGTTGAATAGCAGTGGTGATAATAGACATCCCTGCCATGTTCCTGACCTTAGGGGAAAGTTCTCAGGTTTTCCCCTTGAGAATGATATTCGTTGTGGGTTTTTCATAGATGGCTTTGATGATATTGAAGTATGTACCCTCTATACCTACACTTTAAAGAGTTTTGTCAAGAAAGGATGCTGTACTTTGTCAAATGCTTTTTCAGCATTTATTGAGAGTATCATATGGTTCTTGTTTTATCTTTTATTAGTCTATTGTATCACATTGATTGATTTGTGGATGTTGAACCAACCTTACAGAGCAGGAATAAATCCTACTTGATCAGGGTGAATGGTCCTTTTAATATACTGTTGGATGCTATTGACTAGTATTTTGGGGAGAAATTTTGCATCTGTGTTCATCAAGGATATTGGTCTGTAATTCTCTTTTTTGATGGGATCTTTGTCTGGTTTTGGGATCAAGGTAATGCTGGCCTCATAAAATGAGTTTGGAAGTTTCCCTTCCATTTCTATTTTTTAGAACAGTTTCAGAGAATAGGTATTAATTCTTCTTTAAATGTTTGCTAGAATTCTCCTGGGAAGCCCTCTGGCCCTGCGTTCTTGTTTGTTGGGGGATTTTTTTTTTTAAGATTTTATTTATTTATTTGACAGATAGAAATCACAAGTAGGCAGAGAGGCAGGCAGAGAGATAGGAGAGAGGAGGAAGCAGGCTCCCCACTGAGCAGAGAGCCTGATGTGGGGGCTCAATCCCCGGATCCTGGGATCATGACCTGAGCTGAAGGCAGAGGCTTTAATCCACTGAGCCACCCAGGCGCCCCTGTTGGGGGATTTTTGATGACTGCTTCAATCTCCTTACTGGTTATGGGTCTGTTCAGGTTTCCTATTTCTTCCTGGTTCAGTTGTGGTAGTTTTTATGTCTCTAGGAATGCATCTGTTTCTTCCAGATTGTCAAATTTGCTGGTATATAGTTGCTCATAATATGTTCTTATAATTGTTTGTATTTCTTTGGTGTTCATTGTAATATCACCTCTGTCATTGATGATTTTATTAATTTGCGTCCTTTCTCTTTTCTTTTTGATAAGTCTGGCCAGGATTTTATCAATCTTATTAGTTCTTTCAAAGAACCAGCTCTTAGTTTCATTGATCTGTTCTAATGTTCTTTGGGTTTCTATTTTATTGATTTCTGCTCTGATCTTTACTATTTCTCTTTCCTTGCAGGGTTTAGGCTTTATTTGCTGTTCTTTCTCCAGCTCCTTTAGGTGTAGGGTTAGGTTGTGTTTTTGAGATGATTCTTTTTTTTTTTTTTTAATTATCTTTAAAGATTGTATTTATTTATTTGACAGAGAGAGAGATCACAAGTAGGCAGAGAGGCAGGCAGAGAGAGAGAGAGAGAGGGAGAAGCAGGCTCCCCGCTGAGCAGAGAGCTTGATTCAGGGCTCGATCCCAGGACCTCGGATCACGACCTGAGCCGAAGGCAGTGGCTTAACCCACTGAGCCACACAGGCGCCCCAAGAATTTTCTTATTCCTTGAGAAAGGCTTGTATGACTATATACTTTCCTCTCAGGACTGCCTTTGCTGTGTCCCACACATTTTGAACCATTGTGTTTTCATTTTCATTTGTTTCCTTGAATTTTTAAAATTCTTCTTTAGTTTACTGATTGACCCATTCATTCTTTAGTAAGATGCTCTTTAGCCTCCATGTATGTGAGTTCTTTCCAATTTTTCTCTTGTGATTGAGTTCAAGCTTCAGAACATTGTGGTCTGAAAATATGCAGGGGGTGATCCCAGTCTTTTCGTACCAGTTAGACTTGATTTGTGACCCAGGATGTAATCTATTCTGGAGAATGTTCCATGTGCACTAGAGAAGATTTTGTATTATGTTGTTTTGAGATGGAATGTTCCAAATACATCTGTGATGTCCATCTGGATCAGTGTGTCATTTAAGGCCTTTCTTTCCTTGTTGATCTTTTGCTTGGAAGATCTGTCCATTTCATTAAGGGGAGTGTTAAAGTCTCCTGCTATTACTGTATATTTGTTGATGTATTTCTTTGATTTTGTTATTAATTGGTTTATATAGTTGGCTGCTCCCATGTTAGTGGCATAGATATTTAAAATTGTTAGGTCTTATTGGACAGAACTTTTAAGTATGATATAGTGCACTTCCTCACCTCTTGTTAGTCTTTGGCTTAAAATCTAATTTATCTGATATAAGGATTGCCACCCCAGCTTTCTTTTGATGTACATTAGCATGGTAAATTGGTTTCCACCCCCTCACTTTAAATCTGGAGGCATCTTTAGGTCTCAGATGAGTCTCTTGTAGAGAGCATATTGATGGGTCTTTTTTTTTTTTTTTAAATCCATTCTGATACCCTTTGTCTTATGATTGGGGCATTTAGCCCATTTACATTCAGGGTAATTATTGAAAGATATGAATGCAGTGCCATTGTATTGTAAGGTGACTGATACTGTATGTTGTCTCTGTGCTTTTCTGGTCCACTACTTTTAGGCTCTCTCTTTGCTTAATGGACCCCTTTTAATATTTCCTTTAGGGCTGGTTTGGTGTTTGCAAATTCTTTTAATTTTTCTTTGTCCTGGAAGCTTTTTATCTCTTTTTCTATATTCAATGATAACCTAACTGGATAGAGTATTCTTGGTTGCATATTTTTCTCATTTAGTGCTCTGAATATATCATGCCAGTTCTTTCTGGCCCACCAGGTCTGTATGGATAAGTGTGCTGCCAATCTAATATTTCTACCATTGTGTGTTACAGACTTCTTGTCCCGAGCTGCTTTTAGGATTTTCTCTTTGTCACTAAAATGTCTAAGTTTTGCTATTAGTTGATGACATGTGGACCTATTTTATTGATTTTGAGAGCGGTTCTCTGTTTCTCCTGGAATGTGATGCTTGTTCCCTTTTCCATATTAGGGAAATTCTCTACTATAATTTGATCCAATATGCCTTCTACTCCTTTCTCTCTTTCTTCTTCTTCTTGAATCCCAATTATTCTAATATTGTTTCATCTTATGGTATCCCTTATCTGTCAGATTGCCCCCTCATGGTCCAGTAGTTGTTCATTTCTCTTTTTCTCAGCTTCATTATTCTCCATCATTTGGTCTTCTATATCAATAATTCTCTCTTCTGCCTAATTTTCCTTGCAGTAATAGCCTCCACTTTTTATTGCACTTCATTAATAGCTTTTTTAAAAAGATTTTATTTATTTAATTAATAGCTTTTTTAAAATTTCAAATTGGTTAGATTTTAGTTCTTTTATTTCTTCAAAAGGAGATTTTATTTCTCCAGAAAGTGTTTCTTTATTCTCTTCCATGCCTTTTTTGAGCCCAGGTAGCACCTTGAGAATTGTCATTCTGAACTCTAGTTCTGATATATTACCAATGTCCTTGTTGATTAGGTCCCCAGCCATTGGTACTGCCTCTTGTTCATTTTTTTTTCTTTGTGGTGAGATTTTCTGCCTTGTCATTTTATCTAGATAAGAATATATGAACAAGAGAATAAATACTCAAAGGGTGGAAAAGATCCCAGAAAAATGTACACCAACCAAATCAGAAGAGACCCAAATCCAGGGGGAGAAGAAAGGGGGAAAAAAGGAAAAAAAACTGAAAAAAGGAAAAAAAAATATATATATATGAATATATATATGAATGATAGACTGGTGAATAGAACAGAGCCACCCAATTGATTTGGGGTGTATTCTGGTTTCTTAGACAAAACTACATCCCAAAATTTTAAAGAAAGGAAAACCTATATAAATACAAAAATAAGGATAAACACAATGAAGGGATGGAGTATGACTTTAAAGATGAAAATTTTTAAAATGTCTAAAAAAGGAATTGATAAGAAAGTTGGTTGGAAACAGGTATAAAAAAGAGGAGAGAATGTGATCCGGCTGGAGATTAGATCGAAGCCGTGTGCTAGATTTAGGGTATATTTTGATCTATTAGAAGAAATTGTCTCCCAAAATTTTAAAGAAAAAAAACCTTTATGTATACAAAAATAAGGTTAAATACAATGATGGGATAAAATATGATTATAACAATAAAGGTTTAAAAAGAGTTTTTTAGAAAGTTATTATTAAGATAAAGTAGTTAAAAAACAATAAAGGAAAGAGCAAAAGTTAAAAAATAGAATAAGAAAAAAATAAAATTAAAAATTTAACTTTGCAAGACTAAAGGATCATGGGGAAAAAGCCATGAATTCTATGCGTTACTTTCTCCTAGCTCTAGATTTCCGCTGTTCTCCTTAATTAGTGAGCTTGGTCTCAGCTGGATGTTCTTGCAGATCTTCTGGGGGATGGGTCTGTTGCAGTGAGTATCAAATGTCTTTGTACGAGGTGGAATTGCACTGCCCTTGCCAGGGACCAGGCTAAGTAATCTGCTTGGTTCGCTCTGGTAACTTTTTTTTTTTTAATTTATTTTTTATTTTCAGCATAACAGTATTCATTATTTTTGCACCACACCCAATGCTCCATGCAATCCGTGCCCTCTATAATACCCACCACCTGGTACCCCAACCTTCCCACCCATCGCCCCTTCAAAACCCTCAGACTGTTTTTCAGAGTCCATAGTCTCTCATGGTTCACCTCCCCTTCCAATTTCCCCCAACTCCTTTCTCCTCTCTATCTCCCCATGTCCTCCATGCTATTTGTTATGCTCCACAAATAAGTGAAACCCTATGATAATTGACTCTCTCTGCTTGACTTATTTCACTCAGCATCATCTCTTCCAGTCCCGTCCATGTTGTTACAAAAGTTGGGTATTCGTCCCTTCTGATGGAGGTATAATACTCCATAGTGTATATGGACCACATCTTCCTTATCCATTCATCCGTTGAAGGGCATCTTGGTTCTCTCCACAGTTTGGCAACCGTGGCCATTGCTGCTATAAACATTGGGGTACAGATGGCCCTTCTTTTCACTACATCTGTATCTTTGGGGTAAATACCCAGTAGTGCAATGGCAGGGTCATAGGGAAGTTCTATTTTTAATTTCTTGAGGAATCTCCACACTGTTCTCCAAAGAGGATGCACCAACTTGCATTCCCACCAACAGTGTAAGAGGGTTCCCTTTTCTCCACATCCCCTCCAACACATGTTGTTTCCTGACTTGCTAATTTTGGCCATTCTAACTGGTGTAAGGTGATATCTCAATGTGGTTTTAATTTGAATCTCCCTGATGGCTAGTGATTATGAACATTTTTTCATGTGTCTGATAGCCATTTGTATGTCTTCATTGGAGAAGTGTCTGTCCATATCTTCTGCCCATTTTTTGATATGATTGTCTGTTTTGTGTGTGTTGAGTTTGAGGAGTTCATTATAGATCCTGGATATCAACCTTTTGTCTGTACTGTCATTTGCAAATATCTTCTCCCATTCCGTGGGTTGCCTCTTTGTTTTCTTGACTGTTTCCTTTGCTGTGCAGAAGCTTTTGATTTTGATGAAGTCCCAAAAGCTCATCTTCACTTTTGTTTCCTTTGCCTTTGGTAACTTTTGTTTCCTGAACGCTTACTGTAAAGCTCTGGAGGATGGGAATGAAAATGACAACTTCCCAATCTCTAACCCAGAGGAGCCGAGAGCTTGGGCCGCATTCCTCAGTGTGCCTCGCAGAAAAGCAGTCAATTATTCCTTTTTCCCTGGTGTCCAGTTATACTCTGTGCTGTCCGGCATGTGACTGAGCATTTCTATCTCTGGCGCACAGTCCCATTTGGAGTCTCATAACCCAGATAATTACTGCCGCACATTCTTGTTCCATTCCTCCTGGAAGAGGAAGGAGGGGGTCTCTCTGGATCTGCCACTTGTGGAGTCCCTGCTAAAAGAGCAGTGGTGCCACTGTGTCTTGGATCATGGTTTACGTTAACCCCAATCTGGAAGCTCACTCCTTGGCTCTGTTTCTGTAGTCGTCTTTCCTGCTCTGATACCTGGCAGCTCTGCCACACTCAGACACCCTCGATCTTTCTGTGACCCCGTGGGACCTGAGACAACACTCTCCCCACAAGGCCTCCACCTCTGCTTAGCCTATGGAGCAATGCCCCTGAATGGAGCAGACTTCTAAAAGTTCTGATTTTGTGCTCCTCTGCTTGCTGGGATCCAGCCCCTCTCCCCATGGTCTATCTTCCCATCACTTCGGATTCACTTCTCTGCATGTCCTACCTTCCAGAAAGTGGTCAAATTTCTGTTCCTGGAGTTGCTGCTCTTCTTCTCTTCTATCTCCTGTTGAGTTTTTAAGTATTTGGCATGGGTTTAAAACTATCTAGCTGAACTCCTGGGACTTGATGTCATTTCAGTCTGCTTCTCCTGTACTGTCTTGGCCCCAGCCCTCTCTTCAGTTTTATCCCTCCTTTCCTGGAGCTGTGAGAAGCAGAGAATAAATTTTTTTTTATATGCCACCTTCATAAACTTGTATTTATAATATATATGTATGTTATATGTATTAATAATAGTACATATCAACAAAGCCTATTTTCCTTTTATTGTACACAATGTAACACTGTTCACTTCACTTCATAGATCAGTGACCCATGAATATTTCTCTGTTTCTCTGTTACAGTACTATTTGAAAATATGATATAAAATAATGTGGAATGGATTTTTAAAAAATAAAGGGATCATTATTAATCAAACTATACACTTGACCTATTGAATTTAGTTTATTTTTTAATTTTTTATGTATAGTATAACACAACTGTGAGAAATTCCTACAAAGTATTTCTAGCAGTCAGTGGTTATTGTCATTTTAAAGATTCTTGATGCATATGAAAAAACAACATTAAGAAGGGTTGGACTGAGTTATCAATCTACCAATAGTGCCTAGAATCACATTTCATACCAAACTCTCATTAAAATAGGGAATTATCATTAAAGAAAAGAAAGTCTTCAATCAAATTCTAGCCTTTAAAAAATATTGTAAATATGTTTATAAATACCAAGTAGTAATGATTTTGGTCATTTTTACATGTTTATTTGCCTATATACATTGCCATAGTTTAATGGGGACAGTAATTTTTTTTGGATTGACTTTAGGGACTTTAAACATAGTGTCAATAACTCATTGTCATGTATATTGACCTATTTCTTGAGCTTGTTATTTGCCTCATACTTTCATGTGATAATTTGCAAATTTATGCAAGGAAATTAATTTCTGTGTAGTTCTTTGTTTTTATGCTTAGTTATTCACTATCTTGATAATAAATATTCACCAATATTTCCTCTAAATTGCTGTATTATTTAAAAATTTCCTTTTATCTTTCTGTTCTGAAATCTATATTTGGCCTATAATATATGCTAGATGTGTGTATCTTCGACTTTTCAAAATATAAAAATTTTCTCATTTGCACCATTTGTTAATTCCTCCATCAATTAATGCTTTTTTCCCATTATTTTTCAGAAACCAAATACTATATACACACACTGACATACACACAGTCAGTTTTTACACATTCGTTTCTGTTGTATTGACTTGACTGTCATGACAATTTTCCTATTTTGGGGGCACATTATTTAACTTTATACTACATGTTTAAATGCAAAGTTTTTAAAAATTCCTTATATTATGCATTTATTTGCCAAAAGTGTCTTGTATTCTTCTTAATGAATCAATAGAAGAGTTAAGGGAGAAATAACACTTTTATACATTTGAACCTTCCAAACCAGGAATATAATGTGATTTCTTCAAGTCTTCTCTTTTGTCTTAGAGATAAGATTTTTAATTTTTTCCTGTGATTTTATACATTTCTTAGTGAGTACACTTCAAAAGTGAAATGATATTATTTTTGTTATTTTTTTTCTGAATTATCTGATACTTGAATTGCAAGGTAATTTCTGCAAGTGTCCCTTTCAGTTGCATGGCACTGAATAGTGGAGTAATATCACAGAGCTTTTCAGATATCTCAGGAATCCAGCATATTTGTAAACACATCTCAGCATTCATAAATATGTGATCTTGAACAAGATATTTAAGTTCTTTTTACCTCTATTTTCTTATCTATCACTTAGAGTTATTAACAGAAAAATTTCTTTAGGTTTCTTATAAAATATAAATAAGTTAATAACACTAGAATACTTAGAACAGTGCTAACCAATTGGAAGTGCTCAATTATAAATTTTTATTTTGTTTAGGTGCTCAAGTATAAGATATTAGCTGTTATTTGTAGACTTATCTCTTTCTACTAAAATATAATGAGACTATTTATATGATTAGTAAGTTAGTATGATGAAGAAAAGGAGCTGTGATGTAGTCAATGTGTTTAGTCAAATTAATTAACTGAGTCATCTAGACATCAAATACAATGAACTATCTAGAAGTGTACTACTCCTGTCAAAACAAGCAAAAACATTATTTGATTCTGGAAGCAGGATCTATGAGAGCTGAAGGAGTTCAAACTCTAGTGACAATTATTTTAGTACAGTGAAAAAAGTTTGTTCATCAGTATTATAATTACTTTCTTACTATTATATTTCTATGCTATTTTTAATGCAAATTACATGAGTTCTTGGTAATGCATCAATTGAGTAAAACCAATGTTTTAATTTATCTTCATAGATCTTATTTTATTGAAAAAAAGAGCATTTTGAATAATGACACAAACAACTAAACTTTGAAGTAAATGAACTGGCATTTATTATTTTATTCATAAAAATTGATAATAAAATATTCATTCCTGATTCTGGAAAAATAGTGGACTAAGAACATTTATAAATTTTCAGCTAAAAAGACCTAAATTTGCTAAACCAAATACCAATAAAATAAAAAGTCTTTAAAAATAATGTCCACTTATATTTCTTTTTATTCTTTTTTTTTCATCCTCAAAATTTTATTGAGTATCTAAACTACAGTGGTATATAAATAACTATAAAGTGCTAGGCTAAAGCTGACAATCAACGTTCAGTTAACATCACATTCAAATATTCCTTTTTTAAAGTGTTACATATTTTTTTTAATTTTCCATATTTTACGTATTTTATTTTATTTTTTATAAACATATAATGTATTTTTATCCCCAGGGGTACAGGTCTGTGAATCGCCAGGTTTACACACTTCACAGCACTCACCATAGCACATACCCTCCCCAATGTCCATAACCCCACCCCCCTCTCACAAATCCCCTCCCTCCAGCAACCCTCAGTTTGTTTTGTGAGATTAAGAGTCACTTATGGTTTGCCTCCCTCCCAATCCCATCTTGTTTCATTCATTTTTCTCCTACCCCCTTAACCCCCAATGTTGCATCTTCACTTCCTCATATTAGGGAGATCATATGATAGTTGTCTTTCTCCGATTGACTTATTTTGCTAAGCATGATACCCTCTAGTTCCAGCCACGTCATCAAAAATGGCAATATTTCATTTCTTTTGATGGCTGCATAGTATTCCATTGTGTATATATATATACCACCTCTTCTTTATCCATTCATCTGTTGATGGACATCTAGGTTCTTTCCATAGTTTGGCTATTGTGGACATTGCTGCTATAAACATTCGGGGGCACGTGCTCCTTCGGATCACTACGTTTGTATCCTTAGGGTAAATATCCAGTAGTGCGATTGCTGGGTCATAGGGTAGTTCTATGTTCAACATTTTGAGGAACCTCCAAGCTGTTTTCCAGAGTGGTTGCAACAGCTTGCATTCCCACCAACAGTGTAGGAGGGTTCCCCTTTCTCCACATCCTCGCCAAAATCTGTCATTTCCTGACTTTCATTTTAGCCATTCTGACTGGGGTGAGGTGATATCTCATTGTGGTTTTGATTTGTATTTCCCTCATGGGCAGTGATGTGGAGCACTTTTTCATGAGTCTGTTGGCCATCTGGATGTCTTCTCTGCAGAAATGTCTGTTCATGTCTTCTGCCCATTTCTTGATTGGATTCTTTGTTCTTTGGGTGTTGAGTTTGCTAAGTTCTTTATAGATTTTTGACACTAGTCCTTTATCTGATATGTCGTTTGCAAATATCTTCTCCCATTCTGTCAGTTGCCTTTTGGTTTTGTTAACTGTTTCCTTTGCTGTGCAAAAGCTTTTGACCTTGATGAAATCCCAATAGTTCGTTTTTGTCCTTGCTTCCCTTGCCTTTGGCGATGTTCCTAGGAAGATGTTGCTGCGGCTGAGGTTGAAGAGGTTGCTGCCTGTGTTCTCCTCAAGGATATTGATGTATTCCTTTCTCACATTGAGGTCCTTTATCCATTTTGAGTCTATTTTCGTGTATAGTGTAAGGAAATGGTCCAATTTCATTTTTCTGCATGTGGATGTCCAATTTTCCCAACACCATTTATTGAAGAGGTTTTCTTTTTTCCATTGGACATTCTTTCCTGCTTTGTCGAAGATTAGTTGACCATAGAGTTGAGGGTCTATTTATGGGCTTTCTATTCCATTGATCTATGTGTCTGATTTTGTGCCAGTACCATGCTGTCTTGATGATGACAGCTTTGTAATAGAGCTTGAAGTCTGGAATTGTGATGCCACCAACTTTGGCTTTCTTTTTCAATATCCCTTTGGCTATTCGAGGTCTTTTCTAGTTCCATATAAATTTTAGCATTATTTGTTCCATTTCTTTGAAAAAGATGGATGGTACTTTGATATGAATTGCATTAAATGTGTAGATTGCTTTAGGTAGCATAGACATTTTCACAATATTTATTCTTCCAATCCAGGAGCATGGAACAGTTTTCCATTTCTTTGTGTCTTCCTCAATTTCTTTCATGAGTACTTTATAGTTTTCTGAGTATAGATTCTGTGCCTCTTTGGTTAGGTTTATTCCTAGGTATCTTATGGTTTGGGGTGCAACTGTAAATGGTATTGACTCCTTAATTTCTCTTTCTTCTGTCTTGTTGTTGGTGTAGAGAAATGCAACTGATTTCTGTGCATTGATTTTATATCCTGACACTTTACTGAATTCCTGTGCAAGTTCTAGCAGTTTTGGAGTGGAGTCTTTTGGGTTTTCCACATATAGTATCATATCATCTGCGAAGAGTGATAGTTTGACTTCTTCTTTGCTGATTTGGATGCCTTTAATTTCCTTTTGTTGTCTGATTGCTGAGGCTAGGACCTCTAGTACTATGTTGAATAGCAGTGGTGATAATGGACATCCCTGCCGTGTTCCTGACCTTAGCGGAAAAGCTTTCAGTTTTTCTCTGTTGAGAATGATATTTGCAGTGGGTTTTTCATTGATGGCTTGGATAATATTGATGTATGTGCCCTCTATCCCTACACTTTGAAGAGTTTTGATCAGGAAGGGATGCTGTACTTTGTCAAATACTTTTTCAGCATCTATTGAGAGTATCATATGGTTCTTATTCTTTCATTAATGTATTGTGTCACATTGATTGATTTGCAGATGTTGAACCAACCTTGAGGCCCTGTAATAAATCCCACCTGGTCATGATGAATAATCCTTTTAATGTACTGTTGAATCCTATTGGCTAGTATTTTGGTGAGAATTTTCACATCTGTGTTCATCAAGGATATTGGTCTGTAGTTCTCTTTTTTGATGGGATCCTTGTCTGGTTTTGGGATCAAGGTGATACTGGCCTCATAAAATGAGTTTGGAAGTTTTCCTTCCATTTCTATTTTTTGGAACAGTTTCAGGAAAATAGGAATTAGTTCTTTATACGTTTGGTAGAATTCCCCTCGGAAGCCATTGGCCCTGGGCTTTTGTTTGTTTGGAGATTTTTGATGACTGTTTCAATCTCCTTACTGGTTATGGGTCTGTTCAGGTTTTCTATTTCTTCCTGGTTCAGTTGTGGTAGTTTATATGTCTCTAGAAATGCATCCATTTCTTTTAGATTGTCAAATTTGTTTGCATAGGGTTGCTCATAGTATGTTCTTATAATTGTTTTTATTTCTTTGGTGTTAGTTGTGATCTCTCATCTTTCATTCATGATTTTATTTATTGGGTCCTTTCTCTTTTCTTTTTAATAAGTCTGACCAGGGGTTTATCAATCTTATTAATTCTTTCAAAGAACCAGCTCCAAGTTTTGTTGATTTGTTCTATTGTGGGTTTTGTTTTTTTTTCGTTTCTATTTTATTGATTTCTGCTTTGATCTTTTTGATTTCTCTTCTCCTGCTGGGTTTAGGGTTTCTTTCTTATTCTTTCTACAGCTCCTTTAGGTGTAGGGTTAGGTGTACCTGAGACCTTTCTTGTTTCTTGAGAAAGGCTTGTACTGCTATATATTTTCCTCTCAGGACTGCCTTTGTTGTGTCCCACAGATTTTGAACCATTGTATTTTCATTATCATTTGTTTCCATGATTTTTTTCAATTCTTCTTTAATTTCCCGGTTGACCCATTCATTCTTTAGAAGGATGCTATTTAGTCTCCATGTATTTGGGTTCTTTCCAAATTTTCTCTTGTGATTGAGTTCTAGCTTCAGAGCATTGTGGTCTGAAAATATGCAAGGAATGATCCCAATCTTTTGATACCGGTTGAGGCCTTATTTATGACCCAGGATGTGATATATTCTGGAGAATGTTCCATGTGCACCAGAGAAGAATGTCTATTCTGTTGCTTTGGGATGAAATGTTCGGAATATATCTGTGATGTCCATCTGGTCCAGTTTGTCATTTAAGGCCTTTATTTCTTTGTTGATCTTTTGCTTGGATGATCTGTCTATTTCAGTGAGGGGAGTGTTAAAGTCCCCTACTATTATTGTATTATTGTTGATGTGTTTCTCTGATTTTGTTATTAATTGGTTTATATAGTTGGCTGCTCCCACGTTAGGGGCATAGATATTTAAAATTGTTAGATCTTCTTGTTGAACAGATCCTTTGAGTATGATATAGTGTCCTTCCTCAACTCTTATTATAGTCTTTGGCTTAAAATCGAATTCATCTGATATGAGGATTGCCACCCCTGCTTTCTTCTGATGTCCATTAGCATGATAAATTGTTTTCCACCCCTCACTTTAAATCTGGAGGTGTCTTCAGGTCTGAAATGAGTTTCTTATAGGCATCATATTGATGGGTTTTGTTTTTTTATCCATTCTGATACTCTGTGTCTTTTGATTTGGGCATTTAGCCCATTAACATTCAGGGTAACTATGGAGAGATATGAATTTAGTGCCATTGTATTGCCTGTAAGGTGACTGTTACTGTATATTGTCTCTGTTCCTTTCTGATCTACTCGTTTTAGGCTCACTCTTTGCTTAGAGGATCCCTTTCAATATTTCCTGCAGAGCTGGTTTGGTGTTTGCAAATTCTTTCAGTTTTTGTTTGTCCTGGAACCTTTTTATCGCTCCTTCTATTTTCAATGATAGCCTAGCTGGATATAGTATTCTTGGCTGCATGTTTTTCTTGTTTAGTATTCTGAATATATCATGCCAGTTCTTTCTGGCCTGCCAGGTCTCTGTGGATAAGTCTGCTACAAATCTAATATTTTTACCATTGTATGTTGTATGTTACAGACTTCCTTTCCCAGGCTGTTTTCAGGATTTTCTCTTTGTCACTAAGACTTGTAAATTTTACTATTAGGTGACAGGGTGTGAACTATTCTTACTGATTTTGTTCTCTGCGCCTCCTGGATTTTGATGCTTGTTCCCTTTGCCATATTAGGGAAATTCTCTCCAATATACCTTCTGCTCCCTTCTCTCTTTCTTCTTCTTCTGGAATCCCAATTATTCTAATGTTGTTTCATCTTATGGTGTCACTTATCTCTCGAATTCTTCCCTCGTGGTCCAGTAGCTGTTTGTCCATCTTTTGCTTAGCTTCTTTATTCTTTGTCATTTGATCTTCTATATCACTAATTCTTTCTTCTGCCTCATTTATCCTAGCAGTGACAGCCTCCATTTTTTATTTCACCTAATTAATAGCTATTCTGATTTCAACTTGAGTAGATTTTAGTTCTTTTATTTCTCCAGAAAGGTCTTTTATATCTCCTGAGAGGTTTTCTCTAAAATCTTCCATGCCTTTTTTGAGCCCGGCTAGAACCTTGAGAATTGTCATTCTGAACTCTAGATCTGACATATTACCAATGTCTGTATTGATTAGGACCCTAGCCTTTGGTACTGCCTCTTGTTCTTCTTTTTGCAGTGAATTTTTCCACCTTGTCATTTTGTCCAGATAAGAATATATGAAGAGCAAGTAAAATACTAAAAGGGTGGCAAAGACCCCAGGAAAATATGCTTTAACCAAATCAGAAGAGACCCCAAATCATGGGTGGGAGAAAGGGGATAAAAAGATGTTCAGAAAAAAAAAAAAGAAACAATTCAAAAAAGAAAACAAATACAGAAAAAATATAAAAAAGAAAAAATATATATATATTAGATAAACTAGTTAAAAAACATTAAAAAGAAAAAGGTAAAAGTTAAAAAAAATTTAGGAGAACAAGAAAAAGAAAAAAAATTGAAAAAACAACAACAACGACAAAACAAATTAAATTTACTGCAGGACTAATGAATCATGGGGAGAAAGCCATGAGTTCAGTGCTTTGCTTTCTCCTCCTCTGGAATTTCGCTGCTCTCCTTGTTACTGAACCTGCACTCCTTGGTAGGTGAACTTAGTTCTGGCTCGATTTCTTATTGATCTTCTTGGGGAAGAGCCTTTTGTAGTGATTCTCAAGTGTCTTTGTCCCAGGTGGAATTGCACTGCCCTTACCAGGGGCCGGGTGGAGTAATTCGCTTGGGTTCGCTTTGGGAGCTTTTATTCCCTGAACGCTTTTCATAGAGTTCCGGAGGACAAGAATGAAAATGGAGGCCTCCTAGTCTCTGGCCCAGAGGAGCCGAGAGCTTGTGCTCTGCTCCTCAGTGCGCCCTCAGAGACTAGCGCCCAATAACTCCCATCTCCCTGGCCTCCGACCGTGCTCCGAGCTCACCCAGGGTGCGACTGGTTTAAGATAATCCTCTGCTGAGAGTCACTCCTTGGCTCTGTCTCTGTAGCCGGCTTCCCCGTTCTAATACCCGTAAGCTCTGCGATACTCAGACACCTCCGATCCTTCTGTGACCCTGCAGGACCTGAGGCCACGCTGAGCCTGCGTGGGCTTCACCCCACTTTAGCCTCTGGAGCGGGTTCCCTCAGCAGAACAGACTTTTAAAAGTCCCGATTTTTGCTCCATTGCTCCACTGCTTGCTGGGAGCTGGCCCCTACCTCCGCGGTCTATCTTCCCATCGCTTTGGATTCATTTCTCCGCCAGTCCTACCTTTCAGAAAGTGGTTGATTTTCTGTTTCTAGAATTGCTGTTCTTCTTCTCTTCAATCTCCCGTTGGATTTGTAGGTGTTTGCAATGTTTAGATAAACTATCTAGCTGATCTCCTGCTACCTGATGTAGTCTCAGCCTGCTACTTCTTCGCCATCTTCACTTCTCCACCACTTATATTTCTATATTTCATTGAGTTAACATCATAAGCTCAATATAAGAGTAAAAACCTTTTTTTAGGAAAAAAGTTATTGATTGTACATCCATAAAAAAGTGAATTGAATCCAGATGATTAAGAGAAATGTTTGAAGCAATATTGCACAAATAAATTTCTAAGTCTATGAGTAAATCTGAGCAAACACAAACTGTGGAAAACAATAATGATAATAATTACCTCTTTAGGAGTAAATAAATATGATAAATAAGATAGGATTGGCTTGATTAAAATTAAAGCATTCAAACTCTACATTATTCAGAAGGAGGCTAGAAGAGACAATGATTAAATTATGAAATTTCCCAAGCCAAGAATAATTGTGAACAGTAAACATATTGTTACAAATATAAATATACAAAATTTAATTGTCAATGCAGGAAAGGAAATAATAAAAAATGAAGCAAACATAATAAATTAAAAAGCAGGCAGGTAAGTATATATAGCAATACATGCTGTTTATATATTCATGATATATATAGGTATATATTATTCATTATATTTAGAAATAAAGGATAGAACTGAGAATAAAAATATGAAATGCAAAAATCATATGCATGTGTGTGAATCTGTGTGTATGTATACAAACCAGTATATATTTATATGTGTCTACAAATTGGTGACAGAAGGAAGAATTCCTTAGATTATTTCTGTAATTTCACAGAAAGATAAAACTGTGCTGAAACTATGTATCCCTTAACTAAAAGTTTGATGTCATAAAGTAAACATTTCAACATTGACAAATGGAAATTGAAAGTCAGATTTGAAGATTTTATTAGAAACTACCTATGGGGTGCCTGTTTGGCTCAGTCTGTTAAGCATCTGACTCTTGATCTCAGCTCAGGTCTTGATCTCAGGGTTGGGAGTTCAAGACCTGCATTGGGCTCCATGCTGGGCATGGAGCTTACTTAAAAGTCAATCAATCTATCTATCTATCTATCTACAACAGATAGATAAAGTTGACAAAATTAGGCAATGATACAAAATACTTATTTAAAATATTTATTTATTTATTTTTTAGAGAGAGCGAGCAGGGGAAGGAGCAGAGTCAGAGAGGGGTGGAGCTGACTCCCCACTGAGTATGGAGTCAGATGTGGGGCACAATCTCATTCCTCTGAGATCATGACCTGAGCCAATATCAAGAGTCTGATGCGTAACCAATTGAACCACCCATGCGCCCAGATACACTATATTTTAATAATGCAATTAATAAATTTAATCTAAAGAACATATATAGAATTTTGGTTTAAAAAATTAAGTAAACATTTTCCTTTAACCATGCATGAAATATTTATAAACAGTGACCAACTATTGAGCTGTAAAAGAAATCTCAGCACAGGTTAAATGACTGAGTTTACACCATATAGGATCTCTTTCTCAATAGATTATCAGAAGTCAGTAATGAAGAGATAGGAATTAATGTCTTACTTTCAGGAATTTAAAAATATACTGCAAAATAATTTATTGAAGAAAAAATTTCATGTGAAAATTTAGACAAATGGTTACATGCACATAGCATTACAGTCCCTGTAGGATGTAACTAAAATGGCATTTAGAAGGTAATTTATAAATATAGATTTATATATTAGAAAGGGAGAAAGATTGAATATTAATGCATAGCAACTCAAAAAGCTACAAAAGAAGGAGATGACAAATTGATAGATATAGAGGGAAATTAATACATGTGATTGGTGAAAGAAAATATAGGTGACAAGAAAACCAAAACTGTTTCTTCATAAATGGAATTTAAAAGAAAAATCTCATCTAGGATGATTGACTGAGAAAGATAAAGGAAGATACAAATAGGATCTAGGATATCAGAAATTTAAAATATGTAATGATATTTTAAACCAATTGTATAATAGTATGTTATAGGTTAGTTACATAATAATATGTTATATTTCACTTAAAAAATTAAAATCCTAAAAGAAAGGCAACTATGACAGAAAGATGCAATTATTTAAATTGATTTGGTAACAAAAGAAAAACAAAACAGACCATTAAGTACTCACACACATGAACTGCATGTGATTTTTAAGAGAATGCTACCAAACTTCAGGAACAGATAATCTATACAATACAAATTGTTCTAAATTAGAGGACAAGAAGGAATTCATTCACTCATTTTATGTTAAGGATAATATTAGTAACAAAGACAAGGAAAATAAAACTGTACAAGAAGAAAACTATAGGCCAATTTCCACTATGAATACTGAGATCACAAAAACCTAAACAGACATCATCCCTAAATTAAAACCTCACATGCAAACACACAGATACCACCCCTGCCTTTTGTAATAAACAGTGTGCTAGAAATTGCACTTAGTAGCACCAAGTCAAGGAAAATAAAGGGACAAAAACAACACTTTGTGATGAACGGACATGTCCATCTAGAAAACTCAGCATGTTCTGTAGGCATATTGTTTCTACTAATAATAATATTCAGGAAGTTTGTTGCTTATAAGAACAATACCACAGGGGGGCCTGGGTGGCTCAGTGGGATAAGCCTCTGTCTTTGGCTCAGGTCATGATCTCAGGGTCCTGGGATTGAGCCCTGGGCTTTCTGCTCCATAGGGAGCCTGCTTCCCCCTTCTCTCTACCTGTCTCTCTGCCTATTTGTGATCTGTCTTTCTGTCAAATCAATAAATAAAATCTAAACTCACACACACACACACACACACACACACACACAACAATAGCACAAAGCAAATGATCAAATACATTCAAATGACACAATCCGTACTGTCACTGTTTGAGTCTTGGTGTTATAAAAATCCCAAGGAAGGATTCTGTAGTTTTTCTTTAATCTTCAAATAAAAGGTGATTTATTAAGTACCTTTCTTGGGGCACCTGGGTGGCGTCTGCCTTGGGCTCAGGTCATGATCCCAGGATCCAACGACTGAGCCCCGCATGGGGCTCCCTGCTCAGCGGCAGGCCTGCTTCTCCCTCTTCCACTCCCCCTGCTTGTGTTACCTCTTTCGCTCTCTCTCTGCCAAATAAATAAATAAAATCTTAGAAATAAATAAATAAGTAGATAAATATCTTTCTTTATGTTTTTGTATTATTATTTTTCACATTGGTAGTTCAGTTTAGATTGTAATGCTCTCATTTTTCAAACAAAATATTCCAGGTTTAATGTCATGAAAAATAAAACTTAAGCTAGAGTGTATATTTTTTAAGTAAATCATGAAAACTGGCAACATTTCTATTGATTCTCTATAAAATATATTTATACTTATGAATTTTTCCATGATAGTGTCATAATTTTGTTTATTAGGCATGCCAATAATAATCCTGAGCTAAAATTTATTTCTTAATTGGGTTAATCTTAAATTTTCATAATCTTTCCATCCTTAAAATGAATTTGAAACATTAAAATCTCACCAGTTTCTTTAATGTGGTAAAAAAAAATAACAACAAAATTTATCTTCTTATCTACAGAAGAGTAGTATTAACTATAGGCACATTGTTTTTAATGAAATCTCATTAGTTTCACAGTCCTAGAGTGTATTTTCTTCCACATTAAGTTTACATATTTATGGATACAAGGAAATCATCTTAAAGTTCCTCTTTGAATATGTCTCTTTGCTTATGTCATTTTTTAAAAAGTCTCCATTTGATTTGAAAGCTACTTTGACTTCATTTTCCCAGTAAAATGGGCAGGCAGCAAAATACATATGTGAATATTATTTAAAATATCTCATCTAGGTACCTTGTTAGTGCAGTAGGTAGCATGTCAATCTCATAAAATATCTCATCTAAATATATCCAGAGACTCAACAAATCTATAAAAGAAATGCATCATATCAGTAATCAATCATTAAAATGAAAAACATTACCTCAGAAATAAGATTGTAACATATATACAAGTTAAAAATATAACATATTTAGGTTAGGGAAAATATTGTCTCCCTTCTATATATAGGTTTATATTAATATTTACACTTTTATATCAGCAATAAAAGCTAAAAATCTGTATATGAATTTTTCTGGCTAGGTCAATTTGATGTTCATTGTTTCCCATATAAGTGACTGGGATAATCTGTTAAAAACAAGTCTTAATTTCATTATTTAGCATGTAAAATCCTTCCCAAACACCTCTATTCTAGGAGATTCTAAAAAGTCCTTGTCTTTTTGTCTACAGATACAAGTACTTATCAACATGAAAACCAAATTATAAAATAGTCTCTGAATTTTGATATTTTCAAGACAATCCTAGTCAACTCAGATCTGCAGGAAGAATGGCAGGCAGTTCTACAGCAGTTTTTGCTGTAGGAAGAAAGCAAAGCACTTTTCTCTGCCCTCACTAAACTGATGAAACTAACCTCAGTACCTGTGGGTCTGCTGAGTTGGTTTGAGGTGAAGGTGTTGATTGGTGGAAACGGGCTTATGTAGTGCCATGGTCTACTCTCACTGAGTTGCTCTTTGCTATTATAACTGGTACCCACTTCATATACCACGCAGTCTGATGGTTCACATTGGGAATGTGGCCTGGCCTGGAAATGACCAGATACTGGACTATGGAGAGCACTGAGTTCAATCCCTAAGACAAGTATTTGGTATTTTGTTTCTGTGTCTTTTGACAAGTAATTTAAACTCTGAATCCTATTTGTACTATAGTAAACTGTGAATAATAATGACTACTTTCAAAGATATTATATGGATTAACTAAGATAATGTACGAAGCTATTGTGTATTTTTGAAATGGGAGGAATGGTTATAAGAACTTCAAACTCTTTATTACTTGATTTCCAAAGTAGTTATTGAGAAAGCATTCAGAAGGAAGTAAAATAGTATGTCTATTCTTTTTATTCTACTTCCTAGTTGTAATTTCTTAGTTTTCACACATGATTCTTATTGCATTCACAAAAAAAAAAAAAAAAAAAAAATTAGACAAACCGAGGTAAAAGTTGGGAGAGATAATCTCTTATTAAAAAATAAACCTTCCAGTGATGCCTGATTGGCTCTGTAGATTAAGCAGCTACCTTTCAGCTGAGGTCATCATGATCTCCAGGTCATGAAATCAAGCCCCACATGAGATTCTACTCGTCAGGGAGTCTGCTTGAGATTCTCTCCCTGTCCCTCTGCCCCACCACTGCCATTCATCCCCTCATGTTCTCTCTCTCTCTCTCTATCCCATTCTAAAAAGAAAAGAAAAAAAAATAAACCTTTTGCCAGTTCTAACTTTTAAACAACTCAAATATAAGAATCTCATATGTATAAATGATGTGTATGCATTAGCTCAAGTTTGTATTTTCATGTCTCACTGTGAGTGATCTACAGTATTAATGTAGAAATGGTTTGAGATCAAATTAGGAAACTGTGATGGAAATAGATGGTTAGAGAAAAAAACTGATGGCATAAAATGTCTTTTAATTGTTATAATATAGTTCTTCTCATGAATTACATCACAAATTACAATTTGAAAACAACCAGAAATCCCCTGGAATGTTGAGAAAAAGGAATTTTCATGGTTTTGTATCTTCACTCCAGATATTTTGGAAGATGGAAACATGTTGTGGTTTGAAATGGGCTTACTTAATTTTAAGTGGTATCCTGGTAAGACAGCTTGCTTCTCAAAATGTTGCCTAACGCATTAAATGCTCTCTTCATGTCTTTGAAATTTCTTATCGAAAGAAAATTGACATAAGTGAGCAAATTAGTGTTTGTATGACAATTTTCAGTCTATGAAGCACATAAAGATAGAGGTGCATTAAGTAAGTTTCTAAAGGAAATTATGAGAATAGAATTTTCCTGTTAAATGTGGCAGTGAATTATCAAATGATGTCCATTAACAATCAGCTGATTAGTATATTGTCCCTATAATGACAAGGCTCTAATCAACAGGCACATTTAGTGTCAGCATTGGTCCAGTCAGGGAACAAAAAGGAAGGACGTTAACTACTTTGATCTTTTCAAGATCAACAGGCATTTGACAGGCTTTAAGTCATTTTAGTGATAGCAGCTATCTTTTACTTGAATGGACCCTTAAATAGAGTACAGGATCAATAAAATAAGATGAAATCAGAGAGGGAGACAAAATATAAGAGACTCTTAACTGTAGGAAACAAACTGAGGGTTACTGGAGGGGAGGGGAGCAGGGGAATGGGGTAACTTGGTGATGGGCATCAGGAATGACATGTGATCTAATGAGCACTGGGTGTTCTATGCAATTGATGAATCACTAAACTGTACCTCTGAAACTAATAATACACTGTATGTTAATTAATTGATTTAAATTTTTAAAAAACGTAAAAAATAGTACAGAATCTTCAATTTAGATATATCTAGAGTCTTTAAGATGGTGTTATGTTGTATATGCAAGAAAGGTGATTTTTTTTATTGATGAAACAGGATGAAATTTATAAAAGAAAGTAGCACAAAAATGGAAAAATATGAAAAGAAGAAAATTATTTTATTGAATGAACACAATACACAAAGAAAAGTCTAGAGTTTCCTGTCTTTTTGTGGTAGTCAAGATTTTATTTTTAAGCTTTTTATTTAATATTAGCATCTTACTTATAGGATTTCAATTCACTTTGTATCTTTCAGGAGCATTTTTTTTTTCAATAAATTACTTGTGACTGCCTATTGGGGCGCAAATTAATTTTTAAAGACAAATGTTGTATTTGCTTAAAATGGAACATAATTAGCTCCAGAAACACAGTTTCTTTTTTAAAACCAGAAAGGCCAGTGCTGCAGTTGTAGGCTGTATTGATTATTCCTGTTTGGAACAGTGATCATTAGTAAATGTTTTGGCCCAGAGATTCAAATTATAAAGCTTGGTGCTGAGCAATCAGGCATGATTTACTGTGGAAGGCAACAGGGGATGAAGTTTTCTACAGTGTGGCAGATGGAGATTGGCAAACCATTATAGTCAAGAAATGCAGAAATGTAGCTTCTTACGATAATCATATCTTACCTACAGCTCCATTCTGTGATAATGATAGAAATTCCATGATTATTGCCTTTCAGTCTTTCAAACAAATATTTTCTTTCTGTGAAACTTTCTATCTGCATTCATCCATGTGAATATACATGTACCTAAGAAACCTCTGTACATCCTCATGTATATAAGTAGCACATTTAAAGGTTTTTTTTTCCATGTTGCTGAACAATCTTCCTTGTTTATTATGACAAAATCAATTATGTTAGTAATTCAAAATGAGAAGCTGAAGAAGATGCTGTGTACAGATATCTTTTCACAAGTATTCCTCCTTCATCATCTGAAAGAGAAGCATATTTTTAAAAGATTTATTTATTTATTTAGAGAGACTGAATTTGGGCAGGGCTGAGGAAGAGAATCTTCAGACGGACTCCCTGCTGAGTCCAGAATCCCCTCCCCTTCTCATCAGCTGGCACCGGGCTCTACCTCATGACCCATGAGATCATGACTTGCGCCAAAACCAAGAGTTGGATGTTTAACCTATTGAGCTACCCAGACGCCCCAGGAAGCATATTATTTTTGTTACTACTTCTCCAAGCCTAATAATAAATATAACAATACGACCCACAAATAGAACACATACTATAAGTAGTATTTAACACTTTAGGTAATTTGTATTTTTGGATGTAAATCATGACTCCTCAAAAGGAATTATTTTGAGGTGTTGCTGATGAAATTAAATGCTTTTAAAATCAGTCTGTACATCCTTTTCTGTACTTTTTTCTATTCTCATATATTCTGAGAGTATTGTTGAGTATTTACCTGATGCAATGATTTAAATAGATGCAAATGTAAGGGATCTTGGTGGTAAGATTCTCAGGAAGGTCATAAAGAGTAGTAGAGTATGATTGTTGCATGAACCTGGACATGAATTCCGTGATGGAAAAGGTAAACTCCAGGAGATTCTTGAGTGATAGTGGTGCTGCATAATAGGAAAGCCAAGTATTGTGGTCAAAAAATGTATTTCAGAATAAAGCTGCTATTGAATGCCTTGCTTTTTTTTTTTTTTTTCCATTTGTTTCCTACTTAGAAAACATAACTATGACAACAAAGAGACACATTCTTTTCCTTTATTTTGTTCTCTAGCTTTTATGGTTATCACCACAGAATCTCACCTTTCTGAAGTTCTCTGTGAGAAAGCTGAAAGCTTCATCAAACTCCCGTTATATCAGTGCAGAGCAGCTTGTTTTTTCCTGATTATAACTCACAGAAAGAAGCCCCCAGCTTGCGTAGCTCATGCTCACACAGTGATGTGTCCTGGAGGCTACTGAGGAGAGGATGCAAACACTTGATTTGGGGACTGGATAAAATATCCTTCCCTTTCAAACCTGATAAACATCAACCATGAGGTTTAGAAGATTTTAAGCAAAGAAACTATAAAGGTGGAGACAGTACTCTTAATTGATTTATTTTTTTTAATTAAAAGGGTATCCCAAAAACATATGCTAGAAAATACATGATTTTTTGGGTATGAGAGAAAGATCATTAATAAATGTGGAGACTGTCAAATGTGGCTATTATGTAACAAAAGAACGTCCATGATGCACACAGGAAAATCAGCTTCATTCAGTCTTAGATCAGTCACATCAGGATTATAAAATGTCTTTCATTTGAAACTTGCATGTTGAAAACTCAGAAATGTCACTCAATTTCTTTTTTCAAGGTTGAACAGAAAAATGGGGGATTTGACCTCTAAGTGGAAGAGGTTTGCAAAGGCAAAGGAGTATAGGACCGCAGAGAAAAGTTTCTGGAAATCAGAATTTCAATTGTGAGTTGTATTTGTCTCACCGGGTCATTGGATTAAAATGAGAGTGCATTGTATATTTCAGTTAATATATAACATGACACACCAAGTTACTTAGTACGTGTTTCCTTCTAACTTCTGATAAACTCTCCCTTTCTTCCTCCAAGTTAAATGTTTTCAAAATGCTGTTAAGGAAGATAAGCATTGCCTGTAACCAAGGGAACATCTATATATGACCTAACAATATTAAAGTTAAGGCAACTTTGCCTTGTCAGGAGTTACCCATTTCCCAACCCCTCTCAATCTTCCCTCTGATTACACACATACACCACAACTTGGCTGAGTACTCTCTGGCATCGTTCTTATTTTACTAAAATCATTTACTATGTACCAAATATCTTCAAATAGTTATTGTAAAATGATTAAATCGATCCTCGCTGGGAGACAAATGTGATGGTATTGCTCTCAGATGATATAGTTTAGAGCCTACAGATTAAGAAATTAATTTTTTGGCAGCATGTTGATAGATCTATCCATAGCCTTTGTTTTCTTTTACTTAAAAGTAATTATTGCTCTACGATATATGAGAAAATAATTTAATGAGATTGAACCAATGATCATAGAGATGCCACTAAAGATTCATACAAATAGTGTTAGGAAGAAGGAGAGATTCAGGGATCGGGTTTGTTAACCTGAAGAATAAACAGTGAAATAATTGGTGGAAGCTGACACCTCGTTCTCCTAATTGGATGTGATTTGGATTTGTACATAA
>NC_081569.1:89552358-89639732 GCF_022355385.1 Mustela nigripes
TTATGTACAAATCCAAATCACATCCAATTAGGAGAACGAGGTGTCAGTTTCAGCCAATTATTTCAGAGCTACAGCTGGCCTGCCTTAGGGTTGAAACATCTCATTGAATAAGACTAGACATTTTTAACAGCATGATCCCAGGACCAAAACACTAGAAAACTGGGTCTCCCTCTTTTTAGGGTACAGCTAAGAATCTTTTAGTTAATGTAGATACATGTAAAAGGACTTCTGAAAACAATACAATGGGCAACTATCAAGAAAGTGGATTTACTATTGAAAATTACACAATAATGTTTTAAAATTTGGTTTCTGAATCCATCTCAGTTTAAACTCCATCTATTTTTCCATCTTCCACTCATCTCTTCTCTTGACATTCACAGAATTCCTAAAAGGTTCATATAGATTGTATTTAACATTAAAATTTTTCTCTAGAACTATATTTAATGAAATGCCTAACCCAACTTTCTACAACCCATTTAATTCTCTCAACTAAGAAATTTAACCTGCACACCTGTTTGTGTTCCTGACTAGCAGCCCTAGTTTCTTAAGGATTTTATATACATTTAGATTTGATTTAAAACCCTTCAGAGAAAATTAATTACCTCACTTTTTAAAAGGAGAATAGGCTAGAAAATACAGTAAAATAGATTTCTTGAATTACTGTTCACATACTGCAAGTCATTTTGTGTTATAATGAACACAATTTTATAAGTACTAAGAACAGAAAAAAAAAAAAAACCAATACAGAAATCTGAGCGATTACTAAGCAGGGTAGAATTACTTGGAGATGCTTCTTAGATCTGTTTACTTGAAAAAAAAAAAAAAAAAAAAAAACATTTCAGGGGCACCTGCGTGGCTCAGTGGGTTGAGCCTCTGCCTTTGGCTTAGGTCATGATCCCAGGGTCCTGGGATGGAGCCCCTCATCAGGCTTTCTGCTCAGCAGGGAGCCTGCTTCCTCCTCTCTCTCTGCCTGCCTCTCTGTCTACTTGTGATCTCTGTCTGTCAACACCCCCCCCAAAAAAGAAAAATTTCAAGTCAGTCGCTTTATATTTCAGGATTCTATTCTGCAGTAGTATAATATTTACTCTATGGCCATGGAATTGTGGCTACTTGTTGTCCTCCAACTTGATGCAGTAAGATTTTGTTCAATAAGATCAAATTCAATATTGGCTAACTTGATGAACAGAAAGGTTATTTTTGAGTAACCACATAATTTTAGTCCATACAGGGACACTTTTGAGAAGGTAAGGATTACTACTAATGATTATGGTGGGCCATCAGGCATAGCCTGGACTGTTCTATGTCAAACAGGATATGATGTCTTTTTATCTAGAAGCTGTTTGAGGATTACTGCACAAGACATCTCATAAGCCAGACCAGAGTTCTCTATATCTTGAAGAGTTACCTTGGATGGTTATCTATAGCTATTACAATTTTTTCCTTATCTGTCTCAAAGAATTTTTCCCAGACTTACTGAGATATAATTGATAAACAAAATCATAATTTACTTTTTAAAAATTCAATATATTTTTAATTAATTTATTTATTTTAAGCATAACAGTATTTATTATTTTTTCACCACACCCATTGCTCCATGTAATCCGTACTCTCTATAATACCCACCACCTGGTACCCCAACCTCCCACCCCCCGCCCCTTCAAACCCCTCAGATTGTTTTTTTAACACGAGTTGGAATACAACTGCTTTTATTATTTGTAGTTCTTAAGTTACAAGTTCTAATTTTAATAGAGGAAATATTTTTATTTTGGAGGAGAATAATAATAAAATTAGGGAAAATAGTGCATTAGTTGCTTCTGAGTAGATCAATACGTTATAGGCCATATTGGTCACCAGAGACTGTAGTGCACATTATGCGGTCATCGTGTGGGGTTTCAGCAGGGCCATTTCCATTAATGACAATGAAATTTAAACTGCTGAACTTTCAGAATATGATTTAAAAGTATACTTTACAAAGTATATTTAAGGAGATGCAGTAAGCTTTTCGTGATAGTACAAATGAAAGCATCATGTGACATCACATCTGGTACACTTTTAGTTTTGGTTTATTTATTTATTTATTTATTTATTTATTTTTAAGCTCTAAAGTTCAGCAGATGGTGGCAATGAATAGTAAACAAATACAACCATAGGCAGATACAAATTGTACCAAGAAGTTGTCACAGGCAAAGTCATTGTGTAAAGGTGTGTTTTTTCTGACTTCTCATTTTGAATATAAAAATAGAAATTAGAGGGGCTCCTGGGTGGCTCAGTGGGTTAAGCCTCTGCCTTTGGCTCAGGTCATGATCTCAGGGTCCTTTGGATCAAGCCCTGCATCGGGCTCTCTGCTCGGTGGGGAGCCTGCTTCCCCCTCTCTCTCTGCCTGGCTCTCTTTGTACTTGTGGTCTCTCTGTCAAATAAATAAAATATAGAAATTACGGATGTGGTTTAAACCAAAATATTCAGGTACATTGTCTTACCTGTTGTCTAATGTGGTTTTTTAGTTTTTAAATGTTATGGAGGGAACAACATGGTTTAATTAAGCAAAGGGTGAACTACATACTGTTTATAGGTATAGAAATAGATATCTTACTTGTGATAACATTAAGTACTTGACAACTAACACTACAGAAGAATTTACTGTTAACTATTAGTTCATCTTTACTATCGTTAATAACTTTGGATTACCATCCAGTTACACGAAATCTTGAAATCTATTTCCTTATTCGCCCACTTGTGATCTCTCTCTGTCAAATAAATAAAATCTTAAAAAAAAAAAGAAAAAGAAAAAAGGGGGCACCTGGGTGGCTCAGTGGGTTAAGCCTCTGCCTTCGGCTCAGGTCATGATCTCAGGGTCCTGGGATCAAGTCCCACATCAGGCTCTCTGCTCCGCGGGGAGCCTGCTTCCTCCTCTCTCTCTCTGCTTGCCTCTCTGTCTACTTGTGATCTCTCCCTGTCAAATAAATAAAATCTTTAAAAAAAAAAAAAAGAAAAAAAAAAAGAAATCCTTATTCAATGCTCATCTAGACATATCTTAGATTGTTCATTTTCATATAGGCATTTGTATCAGAATGCTTGAGTTCAGATCACAACTCTGATGCTACATGACTCTATCATATTGAGCAAGTTACTTTTCTCACTGCCCAAGTTTTCTTATTTGGAAAATCTAACAGTAGTTCCTACAGTCCAGATAGAGAATTAGATGAGTTGATATAGGGGTACCTGGGTGGCTCAGTCAGTTTAGTATCTGCCTTTGGCTCAGGTCATGATATTAGGGTCCTGAGATCAAGCCCCACATCTAGTTTCCTGCTCAGGGGGAATTTGCTTCTCCTTCTTGCTCTGCCCCTCCTCCTGTTCATGCTCTCTCTCTCTCCCTCAAATAAATAAAACTTTAAAAAATAAAAAAAAAATTGAGTTAATACATGTGATGTTAAAATAGTGCCTGGATTATTATAAGTAATAAATAAATGTTAATAATTATTATATCAATGTTATACCATTACTTATCTCTCTCCTGCTGCTCCTCATTCTCCTACTGCCATCCAGAGAAGATGTGTACTAAGGGGTTTAGTTCCCTTGTGATACTGAAAGTTTAGTCTTTTAAGGACTTCAGTGATATTATAATTGATACTTCTTTTTTTAATTTTTTAATCTTTAAAAATTTTTTTAAAGATTTTTATTTATTTATTTGAGAGACAGAGATCACAAGCAGGCAGAGAGGCAGGCAGAGAGAGAGGAGGGGAGGCAGGCTCCCCGCTGAGCAGAGAGCCCGATGTGGGGCTTGATCCCAGAACCCTGAGATCATGACCTAAGCCCAAGGCAGAGGCTTTAACCCACTGAGCCACCCAGGCGCCCCTATAATTGATACTTCTGACCTAATTTTTGTTACTGGTCAATTCCAGGTTGATACCAAAATGCTAGCTGTGAAACTAATAACAATACAGTTAAGCTCATGCATGTTTTTTCTGATTCCGATGCCTCAAAATGATTTGAAATATTTCTATGCAAGCCTCTTACTATAGGCAGGGCATAGGAGTACAAGAGTTCCTGGCTCCGGGTGTCTCAGACCAGGTTCAACCACTTGCTGTCAATAAAATTAAAGGACAGAGAGATAAGTGTTTAACTAGAAAGGAATTTATTTCAGTGAGACTGACATGAGGAAGACGGGGAACTAGTGTCTCAAATACTACCCCCTCCAAAGTGCCGAAAATTCTTCCAGGTTTAAACAAGGAAAATGTGGGACAAAGGTGGAATGGTATATGCAGGTAGGTAATGAAAGTTAAAGAGATCATTGCCTTGGAGTCACTCACGGATGGGGTCTTTGGTCTCAGGCAGTCCTTATTGCTTGAGGCATTAGTTTCTGTTTCTAACACCAGATGCTTTGACCTCAGGGTCTTATAACTGAACCAAGAGACTAGCTTTCACTGAACTAGAAAGTTTGAGGTTGAAATGGAGGCAGTGTAAGTCTTCTTTCATTATACACACACACACACTGTGTGTGTGTGTATTCTATAGCATATGTATATGTAACATATGTTACACATAACATATATAACATGTATATATGTATATATAACATATGTTACATATTTATACATAAGACTAAATTATAAATTATATATTTCTTGTAACTATGGATGAAGAGGATGTATAAACCTTCTTGGTTTTATAACATTTATAAGTTTATAACATTTTATAACATATACATACAGAGGTTTTATATTTTGTACATTAGACTAAATTATAAATTATCTATATATTTCTTGTGACTATGGATAGACAGTTTTATGCACACTAAGATTATCTTTGATTTGACTGTTACCAGGAACAGACAACTCCATTATTTTGAAACCACATAGACTAACCTGATGTCTAATGTTCTAGCATTTCTTTTTAAGATTTTATTTATTTATTTGACAGAGATCACAATTTGGCAGAGAGAGAGAGAGAGAGGAGGAAGCAAGCTCCCTGCTGAGCAGAGAGCCCGATATGGGGCTCGATCCCAGGACTCTGGGATCATGACCTGAGCTGAAGGCAGAGGCTTTAACCCACTGAGCCATGGAGGTGCTAATGCCAATGTTCTAGCATTTAACGGAGATAAATAGTACCTACTTGCTGCCTCACTGGAATTACATTGCTTATTTTTGAATAATTTATATGGGCATAATATAAAAGTCTGGCTGTAAAGCTCAGAAAAAAAGAATGGTATTGGGTTGGGGATTCCCTCTGGAATTTTACCAGAGCCATAATCAAGAGACAGTGTTACTAAGTCAGCTTCCTTGAGTCAAACTGTCCCCAAGGCCAGAAAACCTGGTGGTAAGGGCTATATAATTCTCAAAGATCAAGCTGCTCCAAGTTTTTGTAAAATACTTGAAGAACATACATAAAATTAGCCCTTCCTTTGACTTCTCTCTTTATCAACAAGGTGAAAGTACCCTCCCTGTATGGAAACAAGTTACTTTATTTTTGTGATTCATTTTTTCCTAATGGTTGTTCACTTTGTCCTTATAACCTGACTCGAAGTGTTACAATTGAGAAAATAATACTGTGTTACTTTGACCTTAACACCAGAGATGATGGCACAGAAGACATTTCAACTACTCTAAAAATTTTGTCTATCATCATTCCTATCGTTTCTATCTCCATTTACTGTCCTAAGCTTTGTTTTAAGTCATTGGAGTTCACTTTGCTTATCCAAGAGCCTTGGCCCCTTCCATTCTTTGGAATTCTATACAGAGCTCTCTATCTCGTGGATGGGGCAGTTGCTAAAGATTCCTTTTGGCCTCAATCATGGCTTTGAGTGGAAGGGAGATAAATCATCTCTCTGCTGTTTTTATTGGGCTTTCAGGTTCCCGCATATATTTTCATGCTGTGATGATTTTAATGCAATTACAGGAGAGTTTATTCTTTTTAAGAAGAATGTGGCTATGAAATCCAAAATGTAATAATTGGGACCAATTTCAGATAAAATTCATTTTCATCTTACCCATTTTTCACTTGTTTGATTTCTTGATTGGATACCCGACTGCTTAATAACTGTGCATTTGAAACCCTGTCATTTTATATAAGAAGATGAATTCTAGATAAATTATTCCTCAGCTAAGCTAACTCAATGCTAAGTGTTAGATAGACTCAGTCCCTTTATAAAAATGTAATTTCTTGGGCATCTGGGTGGCTCAGTTGGTTAAGCATCTGCCTTTAACTCAGGTCATGATCCCAGGGTCCTGGGATGAAATCCTGACTCAGGCTCCTGCTCAGTGGGGAGCCTGCTTCTCCTTCTCCCTCTGCCCCTTCCCCATGCTTATGCGCTCTCTCTCTCTCTCTAATAAATAGTCTTTAAAAAATGGAATTTCTTAAATGAAGACAGTGTCTTTTGGAAAGAATACAGACCCATTACCAACTGAATATCAAAGATTATGAAATCAGCATATATTATTTTTAAACCCACAACAGAGAGAATAAACTAGAACAGCCTTGTTTCTACAACCCAACCTAGAAAATAATGGTGCAAAACATTTCACTCTTGGATGAGACACTTTTCTCCCAACAGTATACTTAGGAGCCATGTATCATTCAACAAAAGATCCACAGAGCTCTTTTCATGCTTCAAAGAATTGGTACAATTGCATCCTTCCAAGGTGGGTCACTTAGTCTTGTACCATATGATGTTACTTGGGTTTTCCAATGGAGGTCATAAAAAAGATTGATTCCTATCCTTTGTTGTTTTGCCTTCCTTGCCATATGTAGGGCTGTGTAACATGAGCTCTTTCCTTGGTGGCTAGTCTGATCTATTGCTTGTTGCAAGGCTCCAGAGACCTAGAAAACTAAATTGCTCCCGTAGCAAGCACCCTGCAATTACTCAGGCTGTAACTACATAGACCTAACAAACCACATTGCTCCCCAGGTGGCTTTCTGGCTTTCTTGCGCCTTACTCTTTCTGCTTTTAGGCTTTCTGCTGCTCCAGGGATCCAGGAGATTGAGTGTGAACCTTTCCAGAGTCATCTGATCTTTGCAAAGCCGTATTATACCCAATGTGTATCCAGAGAAATGGGTATCAAAACTCAAGTACTTCAAGACACTGAGTAGACCTGATCATTGTCAAAGGATATGTATTTACCTTTTACTAAGAAACAATCAAGATCAAGAGGAAAGAAAGTAACAACCAATATCTACTAAAAACACATTTAACAAAGCAATGTCTATTTTTAGGGTGTAAACACTCTAGGAAGAGGAGAGGAAAGCAGATATAAAAATGGATATTTTTTAGTAAAAAAAATGCTTATGGTTTTGTATATTTGAAATTAGAAGCCATTTTTAACTTAAATCTTCTCATTAACTTTTCTGATGTTTCTTGAACTATTCTGAGATTATTAAACAAATCCTCTTGTAATTAATCCTTTAAGTTTGTGTTGCCCTTTTTGGAAAATTCTCCTACACAGAGAATAGGAAATATATGCTCTTTCTTTATGAGTATGTTTTTATTATCTAAATACACTATTTCACAATTTTAGCAGGCTACAGTTACAAGTTGTAGTAACTTTGATATGCTAATTAATAGAAGTGCTGAATAACTATGAATAGAAGAAGCTATTTTGAGAATAAAATCCACATAAATGTGAACCAATTCACTTAAGGGAATGAAGATATTAGTAAACATGATAATATGTTAAAAATTGCCACATTTAAATTATTTACTCTTCAGACCCCTGTTTTTCCAACAGTTCGCTTTTTAAAAAATTATTTATTTATTTAAACAGAAAAGAAGGAGAATTTATTCAAAACCACATACAGCTGGACAAAGCACCCAGCATTGGGGTCCAGGTCCTGTGGACTAATGGAAACCTCTCTTGAACCTGTGACTTCGATTTTATAGATATTCTTCTCAGGGGAGCACAGGTAAATCGCCCACGATCCGCCGCAGCCCCACCACGTCCTCCTGCCCCAAGGGAAGCTAAGCTTCTGCAGCAGCAGGGACCTGAGACCTGGCCACCTGGCCACCAGCTGGCTCCCACTCGGACCCAAGTTCTGTTTTTGGCTGCAGCTGTGGCTTCAGCTTGCGATCCAGGTGCGGTCTGAGGTCCCTGGAGCAGGCTCCGCCCCCATCCCAGCTGCGTCCTTGAGCCTAGAGGGGCCACCTGACTCAGTGGCCTCCTTTTTCTGCTGAGGCGGAGACAAAGGAGACATTTTGCCCTTTTTGAAGGGATATAAATATCGTGTTCAAAGGTGAGTCTTCTTTATTTAATATCAGTCCAGATATAAGATTGTAAAAGCTTACCTGGTTCTTTTCCCAGTCGAAGAGCGGTTTTCAGTAATTGGTTACCAGAGAATACTAAAGTGCTTTTTGCTGATTGGCCTTTATTCTTATTTATTTTGTTTATTTAATTTTTAGCCTTTATCTTTAGGCTGACGGTTTTGCTCAAGACTATGTGAGGAAATCAGTATTGTAACATTTGGTTTTGCTCAATACTGTGTGAGGAACTCAGTATTGTGATGTATGAATATAAATATAATAGAACTTTTTACTTAACAAATACATATTATTTACCCAAATTTCTGTACAAATAAGAGAGACCCATTTACATTTAGATTTCTTTACACACAAAATTAACAGTATAATGTAGCTTAAAATCTATGTAGCAAAAACGTTTGTTTTGTAAGTCTCCAGGCATAAACCCAGAAAAATTAAATCAATTTATAATATCCGAGAAGGGAAATCTGTTGAATAACCCTTGCTCCCTTTTTAACTTCAGCTGGGTGCTTCCCTGGAAATGAGTACTTAATTGGTTGATTTTGCTCTATACAATTAATCTGACGATTGGGTCTTGGGCTAAGTAAGGGCTAATGTCTTTTTCCTTTCTTTTTGCCTTTTTTCTTTTCTTTCTTTTTTTTTCCTTCTTTCTCATTCTTCTTCCTTCCTTCTCTTTCTTCCCGCCTGCCTGCTTGCAGGATTTATGTGAAATTTACTTAATTTGCATTTTTGTAGTGGTGGAGAGGCCTAGTGACTACAGATAATACAGTAAGTACCCTTTATCCAAGTTTTCCATTTTCCGTGTCGTCAGTTACCCAGGGTCAACCACAATCAGGAAGTAAAAGATCCCTGTCTCTCCTGAGGTCGTTAGTAGCCTAATAGTAAGTCACAATGCCTACCTCCTTCTCCTCACTTCTACTCAAATCATCAGAAGAAAGATGAGTACAGTACAATAAGTTATTTTGAATGCTTGAGAGTACACGTTCACATAACTTCTATATTATTAAAATTATTCTATTTTATACTAATCTCTTACTGTGCATAGTTTATAAGTTAAACTTTATCATAGGTAGGTATCTATGAGAAAAAAAAAAAACATATATAGCGTTTGGTACTATTTGCTGTTACAGACATCTACTCCTGGTCTCAGAAGCATCCCCAATGGATGGGGGGAGGGTGGGTGTACTATAGATGCAAATATGATGAGGGAGTTAAAACGAAGTTTGCCCACAAATGCAAGAGATTCAGTTTTACAAGACTTACAAGGATTTAATGGAACGTCCAGACATGCTGCTTAGGTGCACCATCTAATCTTAGCAAAATGATATTTTCTTTCCTTGAGGAAAGAAAATGTTTTTTCTTCTTTCCTTCTTCCCTCCCTCTTTCCCTTTTCCTTCCTCCCTCCCTTCCTTCTTCCTCATTAGTTAGGACCCTCCAAAGTGAAAAAAATAGAACCGGAAAATGTAACCTAGGGGTTGAGGGGAGGGTGTGTTCATTGGCCTGGTAGACTCAGGGCTGATGAAATCTCCGTCTTCACGCCCCTACTGTGCAAGAAGCTGCAGAACCGGGGACATCTGGACAAAGGGATGAAACAAAGTAGCATTTCTCCTCTCTCTCTCGCCTGAGCAGGACTCAGGGCCGTATCTGCTCATTCAGGTCACTGCCCTCCACTCTGACTGTGCCCAGAGACAGAGGGGCCCAGACTCTTGGGAGCTCTAAGGTGGCCGGCCCTGGGGAGATGCAGGCCCCATCCCAGGTGGAGACCCAGCTCCGGAGGGCTGGGGTCTGTTTCTGCCTGTCAGTTTTGGCTCCATCGGGTTCGGGTTCCGAGAGCTTTGGTCGCCCCGTTGGACACTCAGGACCAGCCCCTACTCGCAGTCCTGGAAACCCGGATGATAGGCGTCCACTGCCGCATAGGGGCAAAGACAGGGAGCAGGGGCCTTGATTGCTGAGCTGCAGAGCGAGCGGCAGGGCTAACAGGGTACACACCTGCAGGCCCTTCGGTCAGCCTTAATTATCCAGGAGAATCAAAGCTCCCTGGGACAGATGCCCGAGGACTCTCATTCCTCCAGAAACCCCACCTCACCCTCACCTCCTTACTGTTCACCCTTTGGCCTCCGATGCCTACGTCCAGAGACTCCAAACTATTAGCTTCTCCAGAAGACCAGACTGCAGACTAATGGTTTCCCAGTCCGAAAACAGTTTGAACCATTCTTATTTTAATTGAAGCATTCTCCTTTAAATGAATTAAATGATAGTAGTTGTGATCTTTTACCTTTGCTTGTGAATTTGCACTATCAAAAAATGTGGATTTTTTTCTTGTTATGAGTCCATGAGTAAACAATTTTGGAGAGGAGTAATAGTGTTTTGTTTTTTCTTTCTTTCTTTCTTTTTTAAGATTTTATTTATTCGTTTGACAGGCAGAGATCACAAGTAGGCAGAGAGGCAGGCAGAGAGAGAGGAAGGGAAGCAGGCTCCCTGCTAAGCAGAGAGCCAGATGTTGGGCTGATCTCAGGACCCTGAGATCATGACCTGAGCCAAAGGCAGAAGCTTTAACCCACTGAGCCACCCAGGCACCTCTTGTTTTTTCCTTTTAGCTCCTTAAAAGCTCTGCATCTTGAATATGAAGAGAACCAGTAGTACCTGGTATGCTTGCTTTATCTTTCATTTTATTTTATTTTAAAGATATAATTTATTTGAGAGAGTCAGGGAAGGGCAGATAGAGAGAGGGAGAATCCCAAGCAAACTCCCAGCTGAGCACCAGCTAGAGGCTGGCCTCATCTCAGGTGCCCCACTTTATCTTTCACTTTAAATATCACTTGGGTCTGTCCAATATCTTAATTAAAATCCATAGTATTTTCTGATGGTCACATGATTTTAAAATTTAATATAGTTAAATTTTGCAAACTACAGCTTTAAACATTTTTTTTTAAAGACAAGAGTATTTTTTTTTAAGATTTTATTTATTTTTTTGACAGAGAGAGATCACAAGTAGGCAGAGAGGCAGGTAGAGAGAGAGGGGGAAGCAGGCTCCCTGCTGAGCAGAGAGCCCGGTGTGGGACTCGATCCCAGGACCCTGAGATCATGACCTGAGCTGAAGGCAGTGGCTTAACACACTGAGCCACCCAGGCGCCCCAGCTTTAAACATTTTAAAACAGGCTTCTGAACACATAAAACAACTTTTGTTTTAAAAAGTGAACATGGGGGGTGCCTGGGTGGCTCAGTGGGTTAAGCCTCTGCCTTTGGCTCAGGTCATGATCCCAGGGTCCTGGGATCCAGTCCCGCATCTGGCTCTCTGCTCAGACGGGAGCCTGCTTCCCCCTCTCTCTTTGCCTGCCTCTCTGCCTATTTGTGATCTCTCTCTGTCAAATAAATCAATAAAATCTTAAAAAAAAAAAAAAAAGTGAACATGGGTAGATAAATAGCACATTTTAATTTGTTTAGTTCTACTTGTTAAAGCTTGCTATCAGTAAAAGTCTCCAAAAGAAGTGGTGAGCCCCCTCCACCTTTTGTAAAAGAAAACCAACTTACCAACAAATTTGTCTTCTTTTCCCACAATTCTTATGGGCCTAAACTATCATAAATGGTGAAGGTAGAGCTGGGTCATAAAGTGAATAATTCAGCACACAAGATTGCCCAGAATGGAGGTGAGGTGATGGTGATAGTGGGGAGGTGTCTTGAAGAGTGGAGGGAATCAACAATATGTTGTTTAAGTTTCTCTGAAATAATGTCTCTTGACAAGAAAAGATGGCTCAAGGGGAAATGGAGTGAGGGAAAAATTTTAAGATATAGTTACTCTTCACTGTTCAGAACTGAAAAAGGAACTCTCTTTTTCTTAACATTTCTATAGCTATTGCCATTGTTTTTTTCAGTGCTTCTTGCCCTGTGGAAGTACTTAGTATAGATGTCAGCATAACAGTATAGTTCCTTAAGGCATGAACAGAGACAAGAACAGGAGAACACAGCTGCCAAAGCACTGTTACCATATCCATTCTGGAAGTGTTGTGTGCCTCAAAGAACAGTTTTACAGTTCTGTAAAGAGAAGCAAAAGAGAATGTTCACAACTTGGGTTGCTTGTGAAACAGACTAAGATGGCAGTCTTCTGAGGAGAGCTCTCTTGAGATGTCCTGGGGAAGGAAAGGAAAGGAAAAAAAAAAAAAAAAGGAAGCAGGATTGGACTGAGGAGGAAGTTAAGCTTGTTAACTTTTGAAGATTGGACTGAGGAGGAAGTTAAGCTTGTGAACCTTTAAGCAGAGACCTTTCAGAGGTCTCCCCAGGTGAGGCAAAAATACTGGTTTCAGACCACCCTGGGAAGGGTGTGATGTTTGGCAGGGTCCTTCCCTTTTGCTGCAGGAATCCCCAAAGGAGGCTGACAATTTAAAGTTGTCTGCTGGCAGCACTCATAGCAGATGGGGAAACAAATCCTTCATTCCTCAAGGGGGGGGTGATGAATGGAATATAGTTTTATACTGGCAAAAGAATTTGAAATTTTCCTGACATCTGTTTCTCCTCCCTCTGCCTCTTCTAATCCATCCTGCGTTTAGCTGCCAAACAAATCTTGACTCGTTTATAAAACTACAAGTTCTCCTGCATTTTGAATCAAATGTTACTATATAAATTCCGTCTTCTCCTTTTGTCTTCCCTTTGGTTTATTATAATAAACTTTTATTTCACTGTTAGTTCCTCCAAAGAGACATTTTTAAAAATCAATGTATCTACTTACTCTTCCTGGAACGCAGGTGCTCATGATAGACCCTCCATCTCTGCTCATGGCCTTGCCTTCATCTCAGACATTGTCTTCTGTTGTCTTTCCACCTCACCTTGGGTTTCATTTCTTCCTGAAGCATTTCCTGCCAAGTTCCACTGATCTCTTTTTTGTTGGCCCCAAATATACTCCCATTGTGTACTTCATCAAGGTAGCTAGAGACAAATGAAGAGGGCAGTCGCTGGGCTTGTCTTTTTGTTTTATTTTGTTTTCTACCACAGTTGCTAGCACATTATTGGGGCCAGAGAGGAAACTTGAAAGTACTTGTTGCTTATCTGACTGAACTATGTTCTTTATGTTCTGAGGTAACCAGAACCAGCTTTTGTGTGGTACTATTGCCCTTCTTCTGAAGCTCTAGACCACTTTATTTCTTTTTTTATAAAGAATAGACATTTGTCTTTTAGTTACCTGCATGTATGTCTTATTTCTCTTAATAATTTATAAGCAACTTTAAGGGGAGACCACTGGTTACTTCTAGCCCCCCCTTTTTTATCCTGAATGTCTAGTCCATTGCTTTTCATGTAGAAGTCATCAAATGTGTGTTTACAGAATGGTGTTACATTAATGGAATTTAAAACTGGACTTCAAGGCTAGAAAAGAGTGTATTTTCTGGAGGAAATGGAAGATGATTCTCCATCATGAGCTTGTTGCTTTCATCAGTTATTGATTTACTGGAGGAAAAATACATTGTCACTATTATCATCAGGATTGGGTGATTTCTCAATAGCCTATTCCATGAAATATAGAGCTTCAAGATTAATGCCAATTTTTCTTAAGATCACCTTAAATAAATATTTGCATAGACAAAGGCCAGATCTCCTCCTGACTCTAATCAGGCCACCTAGTAGATTTATAATTGAAGCCCCATTTGAATACACCATTTCTCTTGTTGCCATTTCTCAACTGATATCATATAAAGATTCCTATCCATGGATGGAAAGTAGTAATTTAATATTTCTGTTCTTTTTTCCTAAACAGTGAAATTATTCTCTTCTCATTCTGGATTTTCCTCACAAACATAATTTTCTTTCTTTCTTTCTTTCTTTCTTACTTTCTTTCTTTTTTAAAAAATATATTTTTTTATTTTTTCGACAGAGAGAGATCACAAGTAGGCAGAGAGGCAGGCAGAGAGAGAGAGAGGAGGAAGCAGGTTCCCCGCCAAGGAGAGAGCCCGATGTGGAGCTCGATCCTAGGACCCTGGGATCATGACCTGAGCCAAAAGCAGAGGCTTTAGACCTCTGAGCCACCCAGGGGCCCCAAACATAATTTTCTTTTAACATCACCATTTAGTCAGAAAATTTGTTGTCCTTTACACTGCTAATGTGCTATACCAATTCATATATCCGAGGACAGAGAAGATAAAATGAAAGATCATTCACTTTAAGAAATTCAATTAGAGAGCTGAAGACTTAGATTAAGTATTAAAATTAACTCATTTTCATCTTCTGATTATTGACCCATAATTTTTCTATTTGTATTGATTGTATTGTATTGTATTATAATGATTATGTATTGCATAATCATTATATTAATAGATAAGCAGAGATAAAAATCCATATGTAATAGGAAGGTCTTAAATACAGCAAATATAAAAGAACAGGAAGACTAACCAAATTAACTGTAGGCCCTATGACGTTGTGAAGTGTCTCTTTTACCTCTTTTCTAAACAAAATAGTCCCTGTTTTAATTATCTTCTATATTAAAATTTATAGTTTGGAAATTCTGATTCTGTATAAGTGAAGTTTTTTTTTCCTAGATAAAAATATTGAGGATATTGTCACTTTAATTAAAAGCTGTTAAAAATGTTTCCAAGCTAATATCTAGGCAAACTGAGGTTTCAGTGTTCTATAAAAATGATAGGGAAAATAAGGAAAAACAATGTGATCCAGTATGTATACATCTGCCATTTGTTCGATGGCAAAATTGGCCTTGATTACAATTTTTTACTACTGGTAACTGTGACTTTTACCATGTAAACTTATAATGTTCTGTATGTTACAGGTAATTGCAGTGGCAAAAATAGTCTATCAGTACTGTAGAGAAAGATATGTATCAACCATTGACATATAAGTCGATATTATTTCACTCCCAGCAAAACTAATTACTATGGAATGTTTACAATGGAGTATTGGACTATGTTTTTTTAAACTTCTAATATTTCATATCTTTTAACATATATGTCCAGCTTAAAAAGTGGAGACTCACTTATAAAATTTCACTATGGATTCATAGGAGCTCTGTTCTTTAAGAGCTTAAAAGTAATAGCTTTCTCTAGGCTCTCTCCAATTTTTTCTCTTCAAATTTTTTACTACTTATGAAATAGTTGGGGAAAACTATGTATGTGCTTTCATATTTTAAGATCACATATGAGGTTTTCTTTTTAATCGTAAAGTGAAATAAGTAGATTTCTTTACACACACACACACACACACACACACACACACACAGAGATTTTTTAACTAGGCTTCATGCCCAACATGGAACCCAGCAATGGGGCTTGAACCCACAATCCTAAAATCAAGACCTGAACTGAGATCAAGAATTGGTTGCTTAACTGACTGAACCACCCATATGCCCCTATATTTCTTAATATTAAGAGATAGATAATATGTTTCATTTTTAAGTGTGAAAAAAACCCTGGAAATTCATTAAAATAGTAATAAATATTTCATATATTTGTAAAATTAGTATATATATTTGAATAAAACACCTCAAAAAAACCACAACATATTTTGTCTAATAAAACTTGCAGGATTTAATATTCCTACAGAAAATACAAAATATTAACATTTTAAAGAAGGTGCATCAACAACTTATACTTTGGCTATTCTGAGTGCAGTCTTTAGACATAGGTCAGAATATCCATTTCTAATATAAAACTCTGTGCATGTGCATTTGTATTGATACTGTATGCCTCTGTGTATGTCTGTATAGAAAGAAGAGATGTTTAAGGTTTAAGACAGCTTTGAATAATGATTAAAGGAGAATTTCCTATAATCAGTATTTAAATGTATCCCTTTGTTTAGCATCAGAGAGTCTTTTAAGCCTTAGGTTAATATACCTTCTTAAAATTAGGGGTAAAATAAAGGGGTGTACCTGTAATTGTATGAAGTGGGAACATACTATGTGACTTTCGATTTGTTCTCAGATAAATTTTAAGGAAAACCTATAAGAATATTCCACTAAAGTCTTTATATAACCTAAGACCTGGGTTGAAGACATTCACTTGTAATAGGACAAAAATTATGTTACTATAGTTCCTCAAACAATATAGACTTTCAATGAGTTGTCCAATTGAGTGACTCTGTACACAACAGGAAAAAGTAGTTGATTAGATTGTAAAATAAGCAATCCAGGCCACTTACTACCAAGGAATTCAGAGAAGGGAGATGAAAACTTGTAGAAGTGTAATATCACACATCATATGAAAAGACAATTTGGCATGCCAAAAATCTGTGAATACATTTCTAAGTGTTCAGTATGAACAGCTATGAGATTGAAAGCTGCTTTGCATTGTCTTTGCTTCCTTCACAGGATAGCACCAATGACTGACCACCCCCCCCCAAGTTGTTTCAATTCAAATCCATGCAGGGCATCATGCCTAGTTATTAAAAGCTTGGGTTCAGACCAGATTGTCTAGGTCTGAACATCAGCTCAAGTTGCTTAATTTCTCTATACCTCAGTTTTCTTGTCTGTGAAATGGAGTGAATAATAGTACTAACTTCACTCACTTGATGTGGGGTTAATGTCAATCACATATAAGTGTCTGGCATATAATAAAGACTTTACAAATGTTAGCTGTTTTATTCAGTTACTATGCCTTTCTTGAACTCATCAGTATAAATCTTACCTACAAATGTAGGAAGTTTATTTCCCTACTCTACTTTTGAGCATTACCTAATTAATGTCCATACCGTAGCTACCTTAATCCATTCTCTGAGTAAAGACACAATGACAATTGAGCATATGTTGTTGGAATATTTATGCATTTTTAACATATCACTTAAAGAGGTTTAGAATCTTAAAAGTTTCAGATAAATTTATAACAGCATCCCTTTTATGTTTTCCCAGTGATGACTTAAGTTCTGATATACATCATATGTTAAGACTGGAATAAAATAGATTGATAGGAAAGATTAAGAGAAGACAGATTTGATTATTCTTCAGACTTTTAAAAGCTTGTCATCATTATCACTACTACCAATAACAGAAAAAATACACAGTGAGCATTGTACTGTTTTGGGAGTGACTAGGAAATTTGTGGAAATATTTTGAATGCTTCTGATTAATAGTTTATTTCTTAGAAGATAATTCTAAACAAATTTATTTCAACATCATTTTTTGGTAATCTAGAGCATTCTGTAAAACACTGTGAAATTTAATGTTAAATCATAGCAATTACTTCCTAAATACTTAATGTTATTTTAGGCTGAATGTTTAACATATATGGGTGCCTGGGTGGCTCAGTCGGTTGTGTCTGCTTTTGGCTCAGGTCATGATCCCAGGGTCCTGGGGTTGAGTCCCTGCTCAGCAGGGAGCCTGCTTCTCCCTCTCCCTCTGTCTATAGCTCTGCCTACTTGTGCTATCTCTGTCAAATAAATAAATAAAAAGAAAGCAAAAGACTATGTAAATGAAGATAATTATTTAATGTGCTGAATATATACTTATTATTTTAGGTGCATTGTAAAAGATATTATGTGCTTTGTTTGAGATCTAGAGTCTATTTTTATTGTTACATTTTTTGCAGAAGTTTGCACTAAGTTACCCTTTTTTAAGTGGCCTTAGAATATATACTATTGGTTGGTTTGTAATATCATTATACCATTTGTCTTTGGGAAATATCAAATTTATGAGGCTCTGCTTTATATGAACACATTTTATAATGTGATTTATAAGTGAAAACACTAATGTTTAAAGAGCACTTTGTAAAATTTATATAATTAATTTGCACCTACCTGGCTTCATCTAAACAATAGTGTAAAGAGATGCCTGGAAGTACCATAATTAATAATAACTCCCTTTTCTTGTAGCATTTATTCTTAGAACATTCTGAAATTGCATCATTTTAAAATTAATTCTAATCCTAACTGCCTTCTCCTCCTCTCCCACAGCATTGTTGGCAGAGTTTTTTTTTTTTTAAGATTTTATTAATTCATTTGACCAAGAGCGAGAGAGCACAAGCAAGGAGAGCTGCAGGCAGAGGGAGAGGGAAATGCAAGCTCCCCGCTGAGCAGGGAGCCTGATATGGGGCTTGATCCCAAGACCCTGAGATCATGACCTGAGCCGAAGGCAGAGCTTGACCGAGCCACTCTGGCACCCCTGGCAGTGTGTTTTGATGGTTCTCTAAGAACGCAAATTTGCTAGAATATAGAGTATTTACCACAGAACACTGAAAAAATAATCTTTGTATTTAACCCGGTTAACCTTTGTTTCCATACAGTCTATTCCCCAAGGAATGACTGACTGAACTAGTCATTCAGTTTTGCATTCAGCAAATATTTAATGAGTGCCTTCCATGCACTGAGTTAGGTTTGATAGTCCTCGTTGGTAGAGTGGTTTTAGATACAGAATCACATATAATTTGGCGTAACACGTGCCATGATTTGTATGAGCGCCTTTTTTTTTTAATTAAAAAGTTCACTTTCTTGTCCCCCAGAGGTATTGGCATTGCCTTAACTTAATTACCATTGATATCAAAATCCCTTGTCCTGTAACTTCCTGATCAATTGTATAGTCATGGGAGGAATGTCACACCAGACACAGACCCTATGAGCAAATGATAAATGATAGACGATTTTGTAGTTTTCTTTAAAGCAGTCACCCTTAACATCAAACACTAAGATGCAAATCAACTGCATATCTATTCTTTTTCTCTGTCAGAACAACATTTTCCTGAGGATTATCATATCTCCATTTCAACAATTCACAAGTAGCTGAAATCATGTAGCATCTCTAATTAAATTCCAAAATTCCATACCATGTGGAGAATAACTTGCTGGTGGTGGTAGTCAGAACAGTGTCAAGTTCTTGAGCTGGAGCATACAAATGCAACTTTGAAGTTAAATTTCACATCAGAAGTGCTTGGGAAATGTGTTGCTATATGATCTAAAGATATCAAATTATATACACAGCTAACTTCTGTGTTACTAAGGAGGAAATGCTTTGCAATCCTGTTCGTAAAGTAGAATATGCAATCCATATGCAGTATACTCCAGTATACCTTCTGCTCTGGCTAGCTGAAGTAGTCTCAGCCCGCTACTTCTCAGTATACAGATTTTTGCATTGAATAAGAATTGCAGTCAATACACTACTAATATCTAGCCTATGATATTAGATTGCTTTTGACTCCCAGAATATTTGGTAGAATCAATTCCCATAGTTTTTACCTTGATAAAATGTAAAATAACATTCCTCTTCTATGCTAGAGAATATTTACTGCTCAGGAGAGGATAGTTAGGAAATTGTTTTATTCTAAGAGATTTTACATTTATTTATTTTTTATTATAATTGTTACAATTTTTTTTTTCCAGTTAGTGGCTTGTGTTTTCATTTTCTTTGTGGTATCTATTGTGAGGAGTTCTTAATTTGTGTCAAAATGTTCACTTTGTTTCAGTGCTCACACTTTATGTGATAGATACCCTCTATTCCCCAAATCGAATATGAAAATCTGTACTTTAAAAAAATTGTCCTTTCTAATAATGAATTTACATATTGATATAAAATTTTATCAATGGCATTTCATAGGTTTTTAGCTTTTTTATATCAATATTCATTTGTCCCATCACTATTTATTAAATAACCCATCTTTTCTATGAAGATAGAATAGAAATGATTCCTCTGTCATATATTAAGCTTCTACATATGTGTAGGTATTGGTCTTAGCATCCTGTCCCATGCCATTTATTTATTTCTCCATCACCATGTCAGTATCCTACCACTTACTATCTTAATGTCTTCCTTTTGTAAGATTTTTATTTCTGCTAAGTCAAATATCTACTCACCACTATGGTTTTTGGTTTTTTTTTTTTTTTTTTTTTTTGGTCCTAAATGTATTTTTTGGCCTTTTGAATTCCATGTAAATTTAGTTGAACATGTCAAGTTAATGAAAATTTTGTAGGGATGTTGGTTGGAATTGCAGTGACTCTTCATTTAGTTTGGGAACCATTGACATCTTTATAAATTGGTACAATATCTGTAAAAATACAGTTTTACATACTTTCTTAATATCTTTGAATTAATAGTTTTATAATTTTCTTCTTTATTTTGCATATTTATTCCTACAGAAGTATTTATGTTCTTTGTGCTCTTTTAAGTGATCATACGTAATACTATTTTAAACTCTAGAAATTAGATTTTCTATAATATAGAATAGGATATATTTGGTATATCCTGGTATAAATAGGATATATTTCATTTTTTGACCTTACAGATAATAACACTCATCATATCTATTGATTCCAATAATTTTTGGGTTATTTGAAGCTTTCCAAATAGATAATATTGCTATCTACAAATGATAACAAATTTGTTTTTCCATTATAATTTTTACCTTTTTTTGAATTTGTCAAATTGTGCTGGCTAGAACCTCTGATACTATATTGAATAGAAGTGATAATAGTGTGATTTCAATAGACTTATACCTCCTATTTAAAATGAAATGAAATGAAATGAAATTTTAAAATGAAAATTTATGCTTTCAATTGAAAAGATTAGTATATTTACATTTACTTGGATTATTGACATATTTTATTTATTATTGGATCTTGATTTGCTAATATTTAATCTTTCTTGTGTCTGTGTTCATGAGAGATAGTAGCATGATTTTCTTAAAATTTTTCATCTGCTTTTGCTGCTAGGGTATTGCTGGTCTCATAAAATGATGGAATGTGTTTTGGAAATTTCCAACTATTTTCCTATTACTGAATTTTAGTTTAATTCTGTTGTCATCTGAGGATATCCTTAAATGATGTCTGTCTTTTGAATTGTTAATATGTGTTTTATGGCCAAGAATATTGGTTATCTTGGTGAATGTTCCATGTGAGCTTGAAAATAATGTGTATTGTGCTGTTGTTGGATGAAGTATTCTATAAATGTCAATTAGATCAAGTTGATTGATACCGTTACTTAGGTCATCTATATTCTTACTGATTTTTTTGTCTTCTTAACCTACCAATTAATGAAAGATGGGTGTTGAATTCTTAAACTTTAAAGGTAAATTATTTTAATTCTTCTTTGTGTTTTATCAGTTTCTGTATCAGGCATTTTGACATTTTTGTAGTTAGGTTATGTTAGGGCATATTTAGTATTACATTTCTTTTTAAAGAATTGACTTTATTATTTTGTAGTGCTTCTCTGTCACAGTGTTCCTTGTTTTGAAAACTGCTTTGCTGAGATTAATGTAGTTACTACAGCTTTCTTTAGATTATGTTAGCATGGTTTATTTTTTACCACCCTGATAGTCTATATGTAAAGTAGGTTTCTTTTAGACAATATATAGTTGGATTTTCTTTTTAATTCACTCAGGGAGTCTCTGTGCTTGAACTGGTATTTAGAATCTCATATTTATATGCTTTAAATATGATTATACTCATATGTAAGTTGATTATTGGCATCATTGGATTACTATCCACTGTTTGTAAAAGTTTTATTTTTTTAAATTCATTTCATGCATTTTTATTATTTCTTCCTCTTTTCTGCTTTCTCTGATTTTAATTGAGCTTTTTATATTATTTATTTTGTCATCTTTTATGTATGAATTATGCTTCTTTTTAGTGGTTGACTTAGAAATTACAATATACATTTTCCTTTCCTACAATTCCCCAGTTTTAACTCAGCACTATTCCAGCCTTTGTCTGAGATAGAAGGTGGAAAGGACAGTTTAATCTTCAGTGTGTTTCTTTTCAGGTTCTAGAGGTTGGAAGTTCTAGAGGTTATCAAGTTCTAGAGACTTCTGAAGGTTGCAGGTAGGGTTTAGAGTTAGAGAGGAGAAGGGAGTTGTGGGAAATTGGAAGGGGAGGTCAACCATGAGAGACTAAGGACACTGAAAAACAATCTGAGGGTTTTGAAGGGGCGGGGTTGGGAGGTTGGGGTACCAGGTGGTGGGTATTATAGAGGGCACGGATTGCATGGAGCACTGGATGTGGTGCAAAAATAATGAATACTGTTATGCTGAAAATAAATAAAAATAAATTTAAAAAAAGAGAGACCCTTATTTTTTGGGGGTAGGAAAAGAATAAATGAAACAAGATGAGATCAGGAGGGAGAAAAACCACAAGAGACTCTTAATCTCACAAAACAAATTGAGGGTTGCCAGGGGAAAGCGGGTAGGGAGAGAGTGGTTGGATTATAGACACTGAGGAGCGTATGTGCTATGGTGAGTGCTGTGAAGTGTGTAAACCCGGTGATTCACACACCTGTACCCCTGGGGCTAATAATACATTATATGTTAATAAATTTATTTTTAAAAAGAAACCCTTATTTTTGCACAGTAGGCAAAATTTTATCTCTAGTCTATAAGGGTCTTCAGCTGGGTCTGAGGATTAAATTGACATAAGAGAGATTAATAGGAGAGAAGCATACAAATTCATTTAATGTAGGTTTTCAGTGACACAGGAGACTTCACAAGGAAATGAATTTTCCAAAGAAGTGGTAAAACCTAAATGCTTTTATATTAGGTTTAACAAAGGGAGGCAGTTGTGGAAAAGTTACTAAAGTATATGAAAAGCTAAAGGAAGAGAAGAGTTATTTTAACGAGATTTGTTTGTACAGAATTCTCTCATTCTCTATTCCTGTCTCTGGTGATAAGAATGTTCTTTCATCCTTGTATAAGGAGAACATCTTTCACATGGGAGTTTTATTTCCTGCTTTCAGAAGAAAGGAGGAGGTCAGAACACTCTTCTTATACCTGTGGTTGTTGAAGTACCTTTAGCTCAAAATAATCCTTATGACAAAAGGGCATATTTTGAGGTGGTATATTTTGCCATCCTTCACTTTAATAGGACACTTTAAAGACGTTGAAATCAGAGAAAGTGGGGGTCTAGCTTAGAACAGCAGCAGCAAGTAAAAGAAGAGACATATGACACAGGTTACAATTGTAGATGTGGTTTTTGCTTAAAATATGAGGGTAATTGAGAGATGAATAAATCATTACAGTGGTTCTAATCTAAGTAAGGGAAGTTGGTTACTATATTACTAAAAATTCAGAATAGAGAAGAGGGGGTGCCTGGGTGGCTCAGTGGGTTAGGTCCTCTGCCTTCGGCTCAGGTCATGATCAGGGTCCTGGGATTGAGCCCTGCATCAGGCTCTCTGCTCAGTGGGGAGCCTGCTTCCCTCTCTCTCTCTCTCTCTGCCTACCTCTCTACCTACTTGTGATCTCTGTCTGTCAAATAAATAAAGTCTTAAAAAAAAAATAAAGAAGAGAGAAGAGAGAACTACGTAGAGAAATGGGTTCTGCCTATAATCCCATCATTAAGATAATAATTATGTGGACTTATACAATATAATTATGTGGAAAATATTATCAAGTAACCATTTCAGTTAAAAAAAGGTATGAGGAATATTTTTATTGCATAATAAATTCAGCTAAATTTTATTTATCTAGACTTCTAAGCGTCAAAATCAACCTATATCACAATGTCATGTCCACTTAGTATCTAACAAAATTAACTGGCACAATAAACACCAGCAAAAATTTCAAGGGCAGAAATCAAACAATAAAACTGATAAAAATCTTCTTTCAAAACCTTCATAAAGCAGCTGCAAAAGAAACACAGAGAAGGTCCTAATGAAAATGAGACTCAGTGTCCTTAGTCTCTCATGGTTGACCTCCCCTTCCAATTTCCCACAACTCCCTTCTCCTCTCTAACTCCCCATGTCCTCCATGCTATTTGTTATGCTCCACAAATAAGTGAAACCATATGATAATTGACTCTCTCTGCTTGACTTATTTCACTCAGAATAATCTCTTCCAGTCCCATCCATGTTGCTACAAAAGTTGGGAATTCGTCCCTTCTGATGGAGGCCTAATACTCCATAGTGTATATGGACATCTTCCTTATCCATTCATCGGTTGAAGGGCATCTTGGTTCTTTCCACAGTTTGGCAACCGTGGCCATTGCTGCTATAAACATTGGGGTACAGATGGCCCTTCTTTTCACTACATCTGTATCTTTGGGGTAAATACCCAGTAGTGCAATGGCAGGGTCATAGGGAAGTTCTATTTTTAATTTCTTGAGGAATCTCCACACTGTTCTCCAAAGAGGATGCACCAACTTGCATTCCCACCAACAGTGTAAGAGGGTTCCGCTTTCTCCACATCCTCTCCAAAACATGTGGTTTCCTGTCTTGCTAATTTTGGCCATTCTAACTGGTGTAAGGTGATATCTCAATGTGGTTTTAATTTGAATCTCCCTGATGGCTAGTGATGATGAACATTTTTTCATGTGTCTGATAACCATGTGTATGTCTTGATTGGAGAAGTGTCTGTCCATATCTTCTGCCCATTTTTTGATATGATTGTCTGTTTTGTGTGTGTTGAGTTTGAGGAGTTCATTATAGATCCTGGATATCAACCTTTTGTCTGTACTGTCATTTGCAAATATCTTCTCCCATTCCGTGGGTTGCCTCTTTGTTTTCTTGACTGTTTCCTTTGCTGTGCAGAAGCGTTTTATTTTGATGAAGTCCCAAAAGTTTATTTTCAAAAATAAGGGTCTCTTAAAGGATCCTGCTATTACGTCTCTGTTACATCTCTAGCCCATCATTTTTATAGCTGGTGTGTAATTTTATTTCTGAAAAAGAAAAAAAAAGTGAAACTTTTCTTTACCTGTATAGTTAAATTCAAATAAACTATCATGAATTTAAAATTTTCTAATTCTTAGGATCCACTGACCTAACCTATGTGCATGTACCTCTGTCCCCTAACCTATAATCATTCATCAGTGCACCCATGTCCTGAACCACTATGAGCCTGCTTTCTTTTCTCTCTTTTCCTCTTAGAAGTCTAGATGAATAAAATTTTACTGAATTTATTATGAAGCAAAATATTCCTAGTGCATTTTTTTGCTGAAATGGTTACTTGATAATATTTAAAATTATATAAATTCACATAATTATCTTAATATTATCCTCTCTTCTCCTTTCCCCTCTTCTCTCCTCCCCTCCCATTCTGTCCCCTCCTCTCATTTTCTTTCAAGATTTTATTTATTTATTTGGGAGAAAGCAAGAGCAAAGGGAGAGGGATAAGAGGTTTTGTGCTGAGTGTGGGGCCATACATGGGACTCAATCCCACAACCCTGAGATCATGGCCTGAACCAAAATCAAGATTCAGTTATTTAATTGACTGAGCAAACCCACGTGCCTCCACTAAGAGCTTTCTTTTATCTGTATCTTTGCCTATGCTCACCTTTTAGCCATGATATCAGTTTAATTTGAAGTATGAAATATTCTTCTGACTGATAATCATATTTTTAGTCTGTACCTGATCAAATGAAGGCTAGAGATATCAATGCATATAAGATTAGCAATGTGAAGAAAAATCAGTTTAATTGCCAATAGTGTAGTAAGTAGGCATTATCTTAGCTTATTACTGCACAGTTGGAGTTTATGGTGCTTTAATGAATGATGAAGAAATAGAATTGAGTAGAACATCATGAAATAGGTTTGTAAGGACAATAACATTGAAGACTGATATTAAATACATTTATGTCTTTGCACAAGAACAGATATTAATATGTAACATCATCTTTGAATTGCATGTTTCAATGTAATGTGATTTGGAAATAGTACAGTTTAATAAATACATAAAATGTTGAATTTGTTATAAAGGTATATATATATGATTACATAAAGGAAAAACAATTAATTTGGGGAAAAAAGTATTTGAAACCTAAGAAAAATGTTTTGAGTATAACTTTTTTTTAATGATTTTATTTATTTATTTGACAGACAGAGATCACAAGTAGGTGGAGAGGCAGGCAGAGAGAGAGAAGGGGAAGCAGGCTCCCTGCAGGGAGCCTGATGTGGGGCTTGATCCCAAGACCGAGAGATCATGACCTGAGCCAAAGGCAGAAGCTTAACCCACTGAACCACCCAGGTGTTCCAAGTATCACTTTTCAAACAATTGAAAGATGTTCAAGGAAAACTTTCCTCTATGGAGCTATAAAACAAGATGCTAAAAGAAGCTAAACATACTGTATTTTTTTTTTTAATTCAAGTTAGTTAACACATAGTATATTATTATCTTCAGGGTAGAATTTAATGATTCATCAGTTGAATTTAACACCCAGTGTTCGTTACATCAAATGCCCTCCTTAATGCCCTTCACCCAATTACCCCATCTCCCTACCCACTTTCCCTCCAGAAACCTTCAGTTTGTTCCCTGTAGTTAAGAGTAGTGTGCTTAATTTTAATTTTCTTGATGAATAGCATGAAAAATGACAACTAGAGGGTTTTTTCCACCTCTATGAATGTTTGTTAAACTTTATTGTGATCTCTGTTGATACGTGTGTATGTACACACACACACACACTTTTGGCAAGTCACTTGAAGTTATTATAAATTAAGACAAAAAATATTTTTCTTAAAAATAAGAATTAGGGGATGCCTGGGTTACTCAGTCAGTTTAGCAGCTGACTCTTGGTTTTGCCTTAGGTCATCTTCTGGTCATGGGGTTGAGCCCCATATTGGGCCCTGTGTGCAGCTCAGAGTCTGCTTTTCATTCTTTCTCTCTGTCCTAGTTCACAAACACTCTCTCAAACAAATAAATAAAATCTTAAAAAAAGAGAGAGCATTTTCTATGACTCTGGTAAAAGATTAATTGGGTGTATTCAATTTCATAATATTTTACAGCAACCCTCAAAAACCACCTCCTCTGTAAAGGGTAAATATTGAAAGAAGACATTTTGTAGTCAGAATTAAAAATAAGTTATGACTTGTATCTGGAATCCCCATGATAGCATTTCATCTCACATTCCTATTTCAATTTTATTCTCTGGGATAGAGTCTCTACAGGAAAGGAGAATGCAAGATCAAGAAACATGACAAGCCAGTCAAGTCACTTGGACATCTATAACATTCTACTCAACTAAAGCACTTTTATAGAATATTTATATATTTTAACTTCTTTAAAAAAAATGTGCCATGTCTTGCTTTCAGATAAATTATGACAAAGAATATTTGACTGGCAGAATCTTCATAGGTTCATTTAGCCATTTAGTGTTAATCTATGACATGAGAGTTATAATGGCTTGGTCCAAGCATGATTTGGACAGTGAGGAATTCACAAAAATTTTTGAGCTCTGTTATATGTAAACTTTACCGGTATCTATCCCATGTCCTCCTTTTCATTCCAACTATACCTTAAACACATGTGCCAAATAGAATACAATATGGCAGAAATGTTACAATCTTAAGACAAATATTTGTGAATTTGTGAACTGAAGAGTTTTTATAATGACCTCTCCTTTCTTTCCCTTCCTTTGTACCCTATTAGAGTACCACATCTGAGAAACAAATCTCCAGTCTGGACTTGACACTCACCTCCAGAATCATACTTTCAACATGGCTATGGAGATGACGATAAAGCATGTATCCTTAATCTGTTTGAGATAAAAATGTGAATTCTTCCAGATAGAATTCTTAGGGGATCTAAGATATGTAATTAAACCTGAATTCTCTTAAAAATTCAGGTGCTTACCAAACATCATAAAAATGCCAGGATATGTAAAAACAGTAGCCTGGGAGCTCTCAAGACAAAAGGCAATAATGCAGAATTTAAAATGCTGGTGGCATGTTCTACTTCATGATGTGAAAGTTTCTTAAACAAATTTTTGAATATATAAAATTAAGGACAGTAGTTGGGGAAATTCATATTAGAAAAAGGTGAACTGATTTGCCTAAGGTATCTTAAGTTCAAAAAAAGAAATGAAGTCTCTGAACAACCAATCTCATGCTCAATTCAGTCTATCATGCTTGGAGTAGGTGAGCCGATATGTAACTCAAGGTCATTGAAAATTTCAGAGTAGATGTCTCATGAAACAATTTTAATGAAATTAGCTTTTCCAGTATACTCACAGGTGTGTAATAGCATTTTCTTTTGATCTTTAATTCACTTATTTCACTTCCTCCTGATTTGATTTAAAGTAGAATTTTAACAGTTAGTTGCAAGCTCTTGGAGATAACTCTTCATTACCTAATTTTGTATTCTCTGGAGCAAATGGCCTTGGTTAAGAAGGAACATAAATAAGTACGGATTTAGATGAAATAAGATCGGCCTTGATAGGATGAATTGATTGTGACCATAAATGTATTATGATTTATTTCTAGTAATACTAAAAGGGAATCCTAAAAATAGAAACATTAGTCAAATTACAGCTATGTCTCATATGAACATAGATGTAAGATAGAAATCCATTCACTATCTGATTGTAGATCACTCCTATCAAGGTTAATCAAATTTCCATCATTTCAATTTTTCTATGTATATAGTAATATTTTATGATAAAGAGTGATAGTGATATATAAAATATCATATAGTATGATGTATATTATTATAATATATAACTATATAATATATTATATAAATATGTATAACTTCAGCAGAACTAATAAAAGAAAAATATTGTATATTAAGATAATCTACTTAGTCATTGCATTTAGTTAAAAAATTCAAGTGACCCTTAGTTTTGAAAGAATACATCTCTAAGTTTATAAGTGCTTTGCTTATGAAGATGTTAACTCTAACCACTGAGTAGAAAATTATAGTATTTCTAGAATAGAGTAGGAAGATAAGATCTCAGAGAATCCATGAATGCATAGTGCTAGTAGGATATACAACAATAGGGGCACCTGTGTGGCTCAGTGGGTTAAGAATCTGCCTTTGGCTTAGGTCATGATCTCAGGGTCTTGGGGTAGAGCCCTATGTTGGGCTCTCTGCTCAGTGGTGAGTCTGCTTATCCCTCCCCATCTTCCTCTGTGATCTCTCTGGATCTCTCTCTCAAACAAATTAAAATTTAAAAAAAAAGAATATATAACAATAAAGACACATAAATAGAACCTAAAAGTATTGGGTTAACATATGTAATTATAATTAACATAAGGAAAAAATTATAATGAGGAGAAAATTCTAAGAAATACAAAAAAATATGGAGAATTAAGTCCTAAGAATTTTCATGGAAAAATAACTGCTTATATACATGATTCTATCCCCCAAAGTGGTTTTAGTAGGAACAGTAAAAATAATACTTATTATTGATATATTACTGCAAACTGAAACATTCAGTTTAAGAAAGTGCAATTAGATGTCTCTTTGCTAAAAATGTTACATTGTATATTGGATCTCCATACATGCATACTTTTTTAAAAAACAAAAATACTTTATTCTAGCTTTCCCATCTAGAAATTTAATATGAAAAAGGAAGGCAAGCCTGTGGGGTTAAATTTTTTGCATAAGTTTCCCCCACTGAATTTTACCAGTCTATATTTTCTTTCCCTTCCTTTAAGCAAAACATTTTCTCAGGATCCAAATCAAGGAAAACAATGGGTGGTGAAAAGATGGATGATATCATACACATGAAAGAGCAGTATTTTGAAAGTTAGAAAACAAAGAGTTTTCACCTAGCTTATTTATTTTTTTTTTAAGATTTTATTCATTTAGTTGACAGAGAGAGAGAGAGATCACAAGTAGACCTAGAGAGGCAGGCAGAGAGAGAGAGGAGGAGGAAGGCTCCCTGCTGAGCAAAGAGCCTGATGCAGGGCTTGAACCCAGACCCTGAGATCACAACCCGAGCCAAGGCAGAGTTAACCCACTGAGCCGCCCAGGCACCCCTCACCTAGCTTGTTTCAGTAACTGGCTAATACAGCTATTTGTTCCAGAGGATTATGTATTTTCTTGGGATTTATATATGTTCTTGGTTCTCATTAATAATCCTTTATGTAGAGCCCCATATTTAGTGACTTGAAAGAAAATCTAACGGTGCCCTTGTGATCTGATCCTCCTCTTTAGTTTAACACCGGAATAATATTATTTGTCCTACATATCTTTCCCTTCTGGCCAGCCTTATGAAACAACCTTTTTGCTTGTTTAATTCCATTTTCATCAGCACTGTCATGATGCTCTTATCCTTCTTTGCTTTCTGGTATACTATTGCCTTGCTACATTATTTTCAGTCAGTACATAACCACATGGGAATCAACTTTTTGTCTCTACCCTGAGACTCTTAAAGTTGATGAGGAGGTTTTGTCAGTGATATTTTTAGAGGTCTCATCATCATTCTAGAAGTATCTGAATAGCCATGTATATGTGACAGGGATTCTAACCAACATGGATCTTGAAATTGGCCTCTAGATGCTTATTGCTCCTCCCTTAGCCTCTGAGGTTGGCTTTGCTATTGGCTTGGTGTCATCACTAACCTTCCTGGAGTTACGGCTGTGTCCAAGTCTCTACTTTTGAGGGTAGAGTCACTAGTCTTTATAACTACTGCGGTTGTTGATGCTATCTCTGCCATAACTCATGGGGGTATTCACTCCCCGTGGCTTTCCTTCACACGGTTGCAGTCAGTCTTTGATGGAGTCATTGTTAGTGAAGGCAAGTGTTTTGTTTGGGCAAATAAAGGGGATCTTTTCCAATCATCCTATTTTATAACTAATTTTGAACCATCTAACCCTTTAAATTTGGATATGCCTGTGAAGTTTTCAAGTTAGATTTTAGTTCTTATGGAAATTCAACCATCTGAAATCGTTACCTGATATAACTGAGGCTTCAATGGTAGCACTCTTCTTTCCAGGACTCTGACCTTGGGCAGATCCCATTGCTAGAGGTAATCTCTGAATAATAAGTTCTATTTGTGCTACTCTTAGGGTAGAGTCACATGACCTCTTCCTATGTGTATCTAAATAAATGCTTGTGAGTATTAAAAGCTGTAATTTTTTCATTTTCAGTTATTATTTCTGATAGATATTTTTTTCCTGAGATTTCTGAGAATAGTATAAAAAAAGGCCATTGATATCTGGTTAGGATCTCCTCCTAGGTAGGGAGTTATCTTAGGCACTACTGGGGCTTTACTCATACCTATTATGGCCAAATGATTTTTGGCTACATAGTGCATGTAGCAGATGCTATCGGTACTCTGCTCAGATGCCCTCAGGTCTCTTTCACTTTTTCTATGCATGCTTCCTCTGGTTTCTGTGTTCTTTTGCTTCTAACAGCTATGCTTGTGACACTTCCAGGAAATTTCCAAGAGCTACTTCAACCACTTTGCACATAGGCAGAGAGAGTCAGAAGTGCCTGTGGGAATTATATAACCAATGGGTACCCTTAGCCACTGATTGACTGGTGGATTGATAGGAGAGTAGAAAAGGCCAGCATTACACAGTGAAGTTTAATGTACACTCTAAAGTTTCCCTGCAGGAGTGAGTAAGCCTTAAACTTATTCTATGTGAAGATTCTCTGGGTCCCACTCTGCTATCCACAAGGCTGTGTTGACCTCAGTTTTCAGCCTGTGGAAGGGGAAAAAGAAAAGAGAGAGAAATCATAGAGAAGCAACACCTACCTGCCTCTTTATAAAATGAGAGATTAACACATACCAGTTCTATTTGTATACTGTTGGCAAGAATCAGTAAGAACAACAGACCTAAACGTCGAAAGGCTGGGAAACTACTTCCTAGCACTAACTCTTTACTGTAAAGGGGAACGCAAACTGTGGAGTCTCCCTAGCTATCTGAAATACTGTTGATTTATTTGAATCTGTTCTCATCATAATCAGTCCCACTGGTAAAGTCCATATAGATTTGTTTTAACATCTGTTATGAAAAACATGGATTGTGAATTAAATTCTGCTCTGAATGTGTGTATATATGTACATGTGTGTATGTGTTTAAAACATATTTTTAAATGTTTCTCATGGAAAAATTGTGTTAAGCATATGGGCTACAGAAAATAATTTTAAAAATATTGTAAGACTTTAAATTTACAATATAGGAGAAGACATTAATATACAAACCCTCAGCTGAATTGCTGAGCTGAATGAACAAGTATTACATTAGTTGTATATGTGAGTGTATACACATACACACAAATAGATAAGTGAATATGTATAGATCTATCTTAGATCAAAGAAAGTAATTATAAATTATAGGAAAGGGAATTTTTATAACATAGGTATCATTAGAACTGAAACTTCACAGAAATTACAATTTTCATAGATTGGACAACTCAAGAAAATATTCCTTACAGAGTGAACATTTTGGAAAAATTCCTTTTTTTTTTTTCAAAGATTTTATTTATTTATTTGACAGACAGAGATCACAAGTAGGCAGAGAGACAGGCAGAGAGAGTGGGGGAAGCAGGCTCCCTGCCGAGCATGGAGCCCGATGTAGGGCTCTATCCAAGGACCCTGGGATCATGACCTGAGTCAAAGGCAGAGGCTTTAACCCACTGAGCCACCCAGACACCCCATTTTGGGCAGATTTTTAGAGATCATTGTGGTTAATGAAATTATGAATAACTTCTTCATAGACTATTCTAGAGTGTATATGATGATGGTTTAGAGATAAACAAAATTTACATTTTAGTTGAATTTGTGTTCCATGGAGTGGAGATTGCTCTCTCTTCTGAGGGAATCAAATAACATTCTTTGTGGAGGTTAAAAAGTCTTCAAAATATTAAACTGAGAGGGCACCTGGGTGGCTCACTACATTAAGTGGCTGCCTTGGCTCAGGTCATGATCCCAGTGTCCTGGAAATGAGTCCCGCATCAGGCTCCCTGCTCAGTGGAGAGCCTGCTTCTCCCTCTCCCTCTGCCTGCTGCTTTGCCTACTTGTGCTCTCTATGTCTCTGTCAAATAAATAAAATCTTAAAAAAATTAAATTTAGAAATGTGAATATTTTACTTTATCAACTATACATTCCTTAGGCTAGCTTTCAAAACCAACCATAATCTGATAACCTGAACAGCCTTTGGTCAACTCCTTACCTGAGATATTGTTTTCTTCTTTTCTTTTTACAATGTATAAGCCTTTCCCAATGTTGATCTCTACCAGAAAGCTTTTTCTGGCTATTCCAGTTGTCCTTTTTTTTTTTTTTTTTTTTTAATATTTTTGACAGACAGAGATCACAAGTAGGCAGAGAGGCAGACAGAGAGAGAGGAGGAAAGAGGCTCCCCACAGAGCAGAGAGCCTGATGTGGGGCTTAATCCCAGAACCCCGGGATCATGACCCGAGCCAAAGGCAGAGGCTTAACCCACTGAGCCAATTTCATGGAATTGATTTTACCTGCCTCTCATCTGCATTTATATATAAACTTACTTTTTCCACGGAATTTTAGACATTTCACACCTAAGCTTGCATTGTGTGTTTGTTCTGTAGTTGCTGAAACAGATAAAACAGTACCAAAGACAAAGTATGAAGCACAGCTACTTTGCTCATTGATTTGCAGAGAACTTTCTGCTATAGAAATGATGTTGTGTAACTCAGGTAGTGGGAGCTCTTGTCAACACAAGTGTAGGAAAGAACTAAAGGCATTTCTGTAAAGATCACGTTTGCTCTATGTAAAAGAACCTGAGAGAAATGTGGTTAAGGATTCTCTAAGCAGTTCAGAAGTTATTATTTTTTTAAATGAACATCTTTACCATGAGATATTAATGGCTAGGCTCCCTGCTGTGTTTTCTGCTTGCTCAATCTCAGTCCTATTCTATAGCAGTTGGACACTTTCTAATTAATCACTGTAGATGGAAAATAAAGGTTTCTGAAGTATTAAGTTGATAGGAGAAAGCTTCGAGATAAATGAGTTCTAATAGAAAAGTATCTGCTCTTCTCATGCCTGATCTGTAAAATGAAAAGAAAAAAAATATTCTGTAGGCTGTCCACAAAAATTTATTGAATTTCTGACCTAAGAAAGCTCATGATATTGCTTTGACCTAAATTGGATAGTAATTTAGTGCCAGTTTCTTCCATGGTAACCCTAGGGTACACCTGAATCTGGGCAAAACAAATTACCTGTCTTGTCATCTGTTTCAATCTGTAACTTGAAGACTTGCACCTTATCATAATTAAAGTAGTATTGTCTCTGCCAAAGAAACCGGAGATTAGTGCCTCTTCTCTTATCAATCCCAGTGTGCAAGCATTTAATAATAGTATCGTCAACTTTGTACAATTGTGTATAAGTTCATATCTGTTGAGGGGCTTTTCATTTTTTTCACTTAATTTCTATGTTTGATTGCAAAGACTTGCATAGTTTTAAACTGCTAAGCACAAATTCAAAAATACTAGTTTAATCTATGGTCTGAGTGCTGGATTCATATATTCAGATTTCTCATGGATGACACAAGGTCCCTCAAACTCCAAGACTGAATATGTTTTCTTTTTTTTCTCACCAAAATAGTTATTTGCTTTGTATTTAGAATTTGGTTTAGTTGTACCACTATCCTTCCAATTATCCAACCCAGGCATCTTTTTTGTATTGCAATCATTCCTTTAATTACTCAAGCCAGGTCTTTAGACCTTCTTAAATTTCTTCAACTCCCATTCCCTCCATCTTTTCTACATATTTAAGTTCAGGTCCTCAAAACCCTACATGGACTATGGTAGCATAGCCTTCTAACTGTTACTACTGTGAGCTGTTCTCTCTGGCCCAGCTTGCAGTTCATACTCCCCACCGCCATTGGAATAATTCATGTATCATTTTCCTATTTGGGTCACTGCATGGATCCTTGCTGGCTACAGGAAGCACATCAGTACCTCTTCACATGTTCCCCAATCTTCTGAAGGCTCAAACTCCATATCACTGTGACCCTCATTCTTTACTTCCATACTGAACGATAGATAGTTTCTGTTGCTCACTCAGCTGTTTTATTCCTTAATGTTTTGTAAACACAGTCCCTCCCTCCTATTGTGCATGAAGTCTCTGTTGGTTGCTAAACCCATATCCATTTATCAAAGGCTTACTCAGCTGACATACTGCTGAGGTTTCACTGGACCATTTCCCAGTGTGATGCCTGGCATGCCCTTCCCAAAACCGTCTGTTCTATTTCTGAGCTTTTATATAATTATAGCATATGTAAAATTGATTTGCAATATTTTTCAACTTTTATCTACCCAAATAGTATGGCTCTTATATGCAGAGACCTTATAATATTCTTGTTGAAAATTCTCTAGCATATAATGCAGTACCTGACTGTTGTAAGGGCTTGTATACTTTAGTTAAGCATAGCTGATCTCATTAGATTTTTTTAAGATAGGCTAGTATAAATCACACATGAGGGCTCCATATTATATGGATAAATAAATAAAGGCATTAGGAGATAAACTAAAAATATAAAACACAATAGTTGGCATTTACCTCAGATAAATTATATGTATATTTAGATTTATATATTTTAGAGAGAGAACATGAGCAGGGGAAAGGGCAGAGAGGGAGGAAGAGGGAGAGAAGCAGACTCTGCATTGGGCATGAAGCATGAGGTAGGGCTTGATCTCACAACCCTGAGATCATGACCTGAGCCAAAATCAAGAGTCAGGTGCTTAACTAAACTGAGCCACCCAGGCATCCCCTCAAATAAATTATATTATTAAAAATTTCATATATTACCTTTATTTAGATTTTAAACATTTAATAGTTATATTAATATATTCATAATATATATTCATATTATAACTCTAATATATTATATATAATATAATACATTATATAAATATATTAATATTAATATATTTTAATTTAATATATTAATATAAATATATTTATATTAATATATTAATAAATATTTAATATTTATTATGATTTAGTAATTAATAAAAGGTTTTATTCAATATTTAAAAATATTTAGATTTTTTACATGCTCACCCAATGAAAACTAAAATTCAAAATGTAAGACATTTATATTTAAGTTACTTGTTATTTTGATTACTTGTTATTTTGATAATTACAGATAATTATGAGAGTCAGCATCCTTGTAGTTAATAGCATGTACTTAGCCGTCAGACTTCTGAGTTTGAATAGTGTTTTAACATTTTCTATTTGTGCGGCCTTGAGCAAGTCATTCAATGTTTCTATAATTTGGTCACTTCATCTGTAAAATCCGCCATGTGAGTTTGTTGTGAGGATTAAATATCTTATTATGAGTAGAATTATAGTCCCTGGCACATACTAAATAATCTATAAGCACTATCATTATTATCATCTATAATTCATAACCATTAAGGAATCTTAGCAAATACATATACATATGTGTGAAATGTATGTGTGTGTGAGTATAAACATGGACTACAGAGTTTCTCACACCAAAGTTTTGAAGTCTGTGAGCTTACATCATCTGTGTTTTCTTAATTTTTATTTTCAGTTAGTAATGAATTAACATTAGTGTAGCACTTGACTCTGGTTGAATAGGATTCTTTGTTTACTTTTGACAGATTCATATAATCTTTAAAGAATCATGGCCTATGGAAATGCTTTGAACACATTTACTAAAGGAAACACTACATTTGTAAAGATGATAAATTAGGAGAAATGTATTTTTAGTAGAATTCATTAAATAGCAAATGGTGTTTCATATCATGATTGAACATTTCCAATGTGTGAAAACATATTGCCTCTTCAGATGGCTTATTTCACCTGTGGGCCTATCTGAGCGTTAGGAAAACTTTTCATAATAAGAAAAAGGTTAATTGGAATTATCAAAGACTTTGGATATGGTCAAATCTGCAGTTGTAAGCTCAATTGGGCACTCACTTTCTGTATCCAATAGGCAATGTAGCAATTATTTTGAGATTCAATTACATAGCACCTGATACCTACTAAACATTCTACAGATATTTACTCATGACCTTTTTTTACTTTATAAGAAGTTAAAATCAGTTTATTTTCAGCTTTCATCCAGTAGTACTTTAAGATTGTACAATATTAGTACCTTATTTGCATAAATTGCTTCATTTAAGATAAAGATTTAGAGACTTTCAACTCTTTATATGACATTTTTCAAGACTTACAACCTTATGAACTGACCTTGCTTCTCTGGATGTGTTTCTGTCTTTAATATATTTTTTTAAAAGATTTATTTGTTTGAGAGAGAGAGAGTGTGTGCATGATCAGGGGTAGAAGAGGAAGAGAGAGAATCCAAGCAGACTCCCTACTGAGCACAAAGCCCCCTGCAGGGCTTGACCCCAGGACCCTGAGATCATGACCTGAGCTGAAATCAAGAGTTGGATGCTTAACCAACTGAGCTACCCAGGCACTGCTCTATCTTTAATATTTTTTTTAAAAGGCAGGTTGTATAACTAAAGAAAACAATCCAGGTATGGCTTGACTATAATAGGTATCAAGTTGTAGATACCTATTTGTAATCAATTGAAAAGAAGGGGAAACTTGCTTTTACAAAATTCATCTTGTGACACTGACAATGAATATTTAGAGAGTATTGATCAAAACTTCCTAAGCTGCTTTACATTTTTCTACCATACTTTTTGCTGCTAAGCCACATTTCTTTCCAATCATTCTTGTGCAATTAGGATTTTGGACATAAGATATCCCTTGTGTAACCTTATAATTATTTTGATTAAATCCGTCTTGTTAAATTTGGCCCATAACTTGAACCTGTCAAGATCTTGGAGCATGATCATCAGGCCTACCAAATTCATATAATTCACACATTTTCTGAACTTGCCTTGAATATTTTAATGCATCTCATTAATGAAATAGAAGATAAGGCTCTGTGACTTTCCACATCATCAAAGTGGGCAGTGATTCCGTATCAACATTTAAATGTGGCCACTTAAGCTGTCAATTCACCCAATGTTACAAGTGTCAATTGAAATTAGAAATGAAGAGACTTAAAAATATTCTTGTGCTTATTTAATACTGGGATTTGGGAAAATGGTACAGTGCTTTGTATTAGATGTTTCTTCCATGTACATAACTGGAGGGTCATGATTCCAGGGTCCTGGGTTTGAGTCCTCACATAGGGCTCTCTTCTCCGTGGGGAGCCTGCTTCTCCCTCTCGCTGCCACTCCCCCTGCTTGTGCTCTCCTTCTCTCTCTCTCTCTCTCTGACAAATAGATAAATAAAATATTTCTTTCTTTTTTTTTTTTAAACTTCTATCTTACAGCCTTGCCTTTAAGAGTAATGTTTCTTGAGAATTTGTATGTTCATCTTCTATTTGTCCTTAGATATTTGCCTATAGACATTTTAAGTGAGGGGTGTGTTAAATCATCAGGACGTCATCAAGAGAGCCTAACTACTAGGATAATTCTTGGGTTAGCTTCTCTTGTTGAATTTTTTAGGGGTCAGGGTCTTACACTCATTTGTATATACCATAAAGTTAATGGGGATGCTAATATGTGAGAAAGATCACTGTCGGCATAATGTATGTGAGACTAGCTCTTAAGAATGCCAGTTTGTTAAATGTCCAGGGCAGATAGATGAACCTTTATTTATTTATTTGTTTATTTATTTATTTGAGAGAGAGAGAGAGGGAGAGCAGGGGGAGGAGCTGGAGGGAGAGGGACAAGAAGACTCTGCACTGAGCATGGAGCCTGACATAGAGCTCAATCCCATCACCCCAAGATCATGACCTGAGCTGAAATCAAGAGTCAGATGCTTAACCAAATTGAGCCACCCAGGTACCCCTAGATAATCCTTTTTAATGACCCAGTTGTTCAGTATGCATAGCATCTGCTGTCCTACCATTATGATACTGGAAGAGGTGAGTAAGTGAAGGATTGGGGAGGGCATTGATTTGAATCAAAAAAGAGATGAACTGACAGCATTGAAGGATACTTGTCCTAACTCCGGGTGAAGCTTAATTAATCCTTTTCACCTTTTAAGAGAATACCGAACTAGACATTTTTGGTTTCTTAGGTTGGTGTTTTTTGTGTCTGCTCAGTTCTTGGTATAATCTACTTGTTCTACCTCATGGACTGCCAGGTTTTTTATTTCTTATTAAGAATGATGATGTGAGGGGTGCCTGGGTGGCTCAGTGGGTTAAGCCTCTGCCTTTGGCTCAGGTCATGATCTCAGGGTCCTGGGATCGAGCCCTGCATGGGGCTTTCTGCTCAGCGGGGAGCCTGCTTCCCTCTCTCTCTCTGCCTTTCTGCCTACTTGTGATCTCTCTCTGTCAAATAGATAAATAAAATCTTTAAAAAAAAAAAAAAAGAATGATGACATGAGATGGGGGAAATCGGAGGGGGAGACAAACCATGAGAGACTGTGGACCCTGAGAAACAAACTGAGGGTTTTGGAGGGGAGGAGTGTAGGGGGTTGGGTGAGCCTGGTGGTGGGTATGCTCAAGGAGGGCACATATTGCATGGAGCACTGGGTGTGGTGCATAAACAATGAATTTTGGAACACTGAAAAGAAATAAAATAAAATTAAAAAAAATAAATATGCTTTCAAAGGAACAACAACAACAACAAAATGATTGTCCTTTCTTACAGGGCCTTTTTTCCTTCCTTTAGATGTACTTATATTGGTAACAAGGCTAAATTGCTATTTGGTGGGCTAGGGAGTGACTCTTCATCCAACTTTTCTGTGTTACCCACGGTATTTTTCCATTGCTTAGCTGAAACATCATTATCATACTAAAATCATTCATTCCATGTTTTGTTCAGATCCTTTTGAACATATTAGCTCACTGAAGAAATTCTTGTACAGCTATTTTAACTTGGTAAGGTGATACTTTCTTTTTAACATTTTTGGGTGATTTCTTTGAGTCTGACTTTGAGACTAGTTAATTTTTTTTGTGTCCCAGTCTCCTGGGGTAACTAGTGTTATCTTGTAGTTCCAGGAATTTTCAAAGTTGTCTTCTATCTTAAATGTAGCAAAATAGCAGAAGATTAGGTCACATATCACTAAATTATTTAAAGAAGCCATGGGCTGATTTCTGCCAAGATTGCTATACCAGAAATGCTCTCCTTATCTTCTGGGATTACCTTCTGTCCCAGAATTGATATCCTTAATGAGTTTTTGCCTACTTGTTCAAATATTTAAAAACTTGTTCAAAACAGTGTTAAATTCTCTACCTTTCGTATCATTGTAGATCTATTTTTCCTTTTAGTTAAATTTTGATTTTATATATTTTGAAGCTCTGTCATTAGTTGTACACACATTTAGTATTTTCCATCCCCCTACCCCATCCTCTTGCTTGCCAGAAAACCACCCTGAGTTCAGTGGCCAGAAGACCCAGGAAATTTATTCCCACCACCTAGCTTCCTATCTTCCAACTGGTCATCAGTCTTGTTTCCCTTTGAGTATTTTTATGAAATTGGAATTCTGATTATGTTCATAAAGCACTTCCATTGTTTCCCTTTGTTTTTATTTTTATTTATTTTTATTTTTTTAAAAGATTTTATTTATTTGACAGATCACAAGTAGGCAGAGAGGCAGACAGAGTGAGAGGGGGAAGTGAGCAGAGACTGGGATGCGGGGCTCAGGGCTCGATCCCAGGACCCTGGGATCATGACCTGAGCTGGAGGCAGAGGCTTTAACCCACTGAGCCACCCAGGTGCCCCTCCCTTTGTTTTTAATACTCTACAGCTTTAATGTAGCTTACATGGTCCTAATATGTGACTCTCTTCTCTTCTCTTCTGGCTTATCTAGTCATCCCTTCTTTTTTTGTTCTGCTTAAGACACAGTGTACTTAATTGTGTTCTTTTTAATAATCAGGTTCCTGGAATCATAAACTTTTTCATATTCCAGTTATTCTTGGGAGAAAAACTGTAACCATTCTTTTTGCCTGGAAAACACAGCCTGCGGATTGAAATTAAAAAACCACTTCCTTAAGGAAACCTTGCCTAACTATGCAGACCAGATAACATTCCCCTATTTTATATTTTCCATTGCGTCATGTATCTCCCATTGAGAACACTTGTTGTATTTATAATTTTGTGTTTATTTTGGCATTTGATTCATGCCTAGCCAGTCTTACTAGACAATAAGCTGTTTGAATAGGGACAGTTCCATTTTGTTCAGCAAAGTATATATCTCTTGCCATGGATCTGGCAAATATTTCCTGACCAATAAAAACTTGTTGAATGAATAAACTTAATGAATGAACAAGATGCATTCATGAGCATATCTACATTGATTAACATAGAGCAAAATTTTCCAGAAGGGGGAAAAAAATAGTACACATTCTCGCAAACGATTGGGTCTTCTTTCCTTCTCCCTTAAATAGAATTGATGTTTTAACTCTATTTAGTGCTTAAATGATTTTTCTTTTTAAAGTAATGCAAATTGGGTGCCTGGGTGGCTCAATTGGTTAAGCATCTGCCTTCAGCTCAGGTACTGATCCCCCAGGGTCCTGGGATCCATGGACCCCTCCACATGGTGGCTGGGGGGTGGGGGGTGGGGGGGTGGTCCCCGCTCAGTGGGGAGCCTGCTTCTCCCTCTCCCTCTGCCTAACACTCTGCCTGCTTGTGCTCTGTCTCTGTCAAATAAAAAAGTAAAATCTTTAAAAAATAAAAAATAAAAATAAGTAATGCAAATCATAGCATTTTCTTATAATCTGTACCTGGATATATTTCTGTAATCATTATGTAAGAATAAAGTTACTGTATTGTTACTCTTTCCAGTTAGTGGCATTAGCAGTGAAAATCTAAGTTTGGAGACTTTTTGCAGAATTTTTTCCCTTAGCTGTTTTCATCCACCATCAAAATTAAAAGTTCAAGCTTTCAGTGAGATAATCTGATTTTATTGAATGCCATTAGATTCCTCTATGCATTCTAGGTTATTAATATTTAATTGTAAGAGAGAGAAAATGTATTTATTTTATTTAGAAAATATAATATTTTAGCTGTTTAAAATGTTATTTTTTCTTTTATGAGAAAAGTTTATATAAGGAAAAAATGGTGATATGGTAAACAGAAAGCAAAATGAACATGGTTTTTCTATATATGTGTGTGTGTGACTGTAAAATTAATTAATTAACTAATTTCTAAATATGAAAAGAGACATTAGGTTATTATCAAGTGAGATAATTCATATATATTTTTATTAGCTCATTTTTTGTTCTAAGTAAGCACTTGGTAAATACTGATATCATCTTATTACTGCTATAATTACTGGAGCTGTTCTTATTTAACCTTTAAATTATACCGCATCCTTCTCTTATAAATGTTAAATATTACAATAAAACACTTTTAATGGCCCAGAAATTTTAATGGCCTGGCAATAGATCATTACATAGAGCTATCATTTCTTGCTGGTGTAATCCATCATGCTAAGTCTTTTGATGTCAAAGTTTCTTAAATCCACATGAAGAAAAATTGAGGAGGGGTTGATTGAATAATAAGCTTTTAATATAATATTAATAAGTAAAAAGTGTGCCTTGTATTGAATTTCTAGTTTATTTTGAACCAAATTTTTGTTTGCTCTAGTTGTCCTTTATTCTTATTATAAACAAAAATATTTCCTCAACTTCTAACATGGTGTATGACATATAACAATAGTAGGTGATAAAGAACATTTACTGTGAAATTCGTTAATTAATGAAATCATGCTAAATTTTGATGATAAAGAATGCCCTGATTATTCCATTTTATATGAAACTGTGAAGCGTGCAGTCCACTATGCATGGTTAAATTTATTTTTTTCTTTGTTTAGCCATTAATCTGTTAATTCGTTACTTTACCTCATAAGGCAATATACCAGGTGGTGTCAAACTGAATCTTAAATAGGTTGTAGCCTAACAATTGAAGGTGGGGTTGGCTGGGATCAGTGAGGAGGCAGAGTGTAGGCTACAAGCAGAAGTGGGAACCAAACCTACACATGCTTAGAAATGAGGTGGTATTTAATAGCTCATGTACACTACATGTTGTTTGAATGAATGTGCTTCAGCACCTTTATCCATGCAATGAAGCTGATAAAAATGAATGTTTAAATATGCTGCTTTTTGTCAATTCTACAGCCTGCAACTCTTAAACCATTTTTTTTTAAAAGAACAATTTTAAAATTATTTTAAATTACTATTTCATCATAGATTTTTAAATATTTTAAGGCTTACAGTATTTGAAAAGGGGTAATAATAATACTAAACTAAGATTTTCTATTGCTTGTGTGAAACAATTTTTGAAATAAATGCATTGCTTTCATTCCTCCTGAAGCTGGCTAACATTCTATTCTTGGAATGTTAGCGGAAACCCAAGCGCTGAAACCTAGGGTGATGTTCTGAGTATTTTACTGGACTTTCTGCTTCTCTTATATGCTTAACAACATACATACTCCTCAAGTGAGTACATTACAGGAATAAGGAGAATTGTGGATGATTTCCATATTTTGAGGTGCTTGACATATTTAAAATATATTAAATTACCATAACATTGTGAGTGTTTACATATTATAAATAAAACATAACAAACACAAATTGAAGAGTTGTATATACAATCCCACTCAGAGAATTGGAGACCTTGCACAAGCAGTTTGCATGTTCATTTTCCTTTTGGTCAGTCCTGCCCATTACTTAATATACTTTATGTCTCTTTATAACAATAAAAATAGAACTTAAATGATACTGCATTTACCCAACTTAATATAAATCCAATATATTTATAATGCATTTCCAGTCTCTGTTGTTTTTTCAGAAAAAAAGAAATAGGATATACCTCAGTACATACTCTTCTTGAACTTGCTCTTACAAAGTATATATATAAAATAAAAAACTAGGCATCTAAGCTTATGATTGGGATACAAATAATTCTGGTCATAAATAACATATCTAATGAGATAGAAAATAAAAGGGACACAGGAAATGTCAACCTTTGGCAATCATTTTGAAACTTAAAGATGTCTGAGGGTGTTTATCACGTTCTGAAAAAAGAGTTTTTGAAAGTTGCAATGGATTTCATTTAGGAAGAAAAACTGGCTTGTAATTAAATTAAGTATGTTTCTACTAGAAAAAAAATGAAAAGTCAAGTTTACTTCTATTAAAGATATTTCTATAAAGGAATGACTAGTCTTAGAATAATTGGTAATGATTGATAAAAGAATGTGATCCTGTGGATGCTATAAAAGATTAAAGCAAGGACTGAGTCCTATGAAAGGGAAAAAAGCATACAATATAGAATGAAATCTAACTATAAGGAATTAAACTGTGGTTTTCATAAATTAAATAACTATTATGGGCTAAATAGTATCCCTTCCAAATTTATATATTGAAGTTCTAATCCCTAGTACTGTAGCCTGTTTGTAGTATTTGGGTATAGCGTCTTTAAAGAGGTAGTAAGTTAAAAATGAGGTCACTGGGGTGGACCCTATTCCAATATGACTGATGTCCTTATCAAAAGAGGAAATTAAGACAGACAGTGACAGGGCGCCTGGGTGGCTCAGTGGGTTAAGCCGCTGCCTTTGGCTCAGGTCATGATCTCAGGGTCCTGGGATCGAGTCCCACATTGGGCTCTCTGCTCAGCAGGGAGCCTGCTTCCTCCTCTCTCTGCCTGCCTTTCTGCTTACTTGTAATTTCTCTCTGTCAAATAAATAAATAAAATCTTTAAAAAAAAAAAAAAAAGACAGACAGTGACAGAGAGTTACATCATGTGAGGACACAATTAGACGATGGCCATGTACAATTCAAGGAGAGAGGTCTCAGAAAAAACCAAACCATTTAACAACTTGATTTTAGACTTACGTCCTCCAGAACTGTGAGAAAATAAATTTCTGTTGATTAAGCCACTTTTGTGACATTCTGTTATGGTTGCTCTAACAAATGCACCAATTATAAACTTACAGTGTTTCTATAATATATTCTATAAATGTTTCTATAATGTATTATAAGCATTAGGAGAAACCTCTCAAATGAACTAAATTACTTTTATAACAAGTCTTTCAATAAAACTGTGTCATTAGTATGCTAAAACTTCCTAAAATGTGGAGGTCAAAAGGAGCAAAATCTGTGGGAACTGAAGCAGAATAAAACAGTAAAATTTAATAAATAGCTAACTACAGATATCTTCAAGAAAATCTCACTAATGGTCCTTCAGTAATTATAGAGGCTAAAGAAACACCATCTCCACCTTCACAGAACTTCTGGTGATGTTGATGATGATGGTGACAATAAACATTGTCATGTGTTAAACAGTGTACCAAGCACCTTATTATCCCACGTAAAGAAAAAGTCATTATTTTTTTCCTTCCTTTGCAAATGAAGACCAGAGTTTTCAAATGATTTATCTGAAATTACACTGTTAGCAAATAGATTACCAGATTCTCTACTCTTAATCATTAGTATTTGCTCACTTAAAAATGATAGACCATAATACATTATATGTTAATAAAAATAATTTAAAAAAAGATAGACCATGAGAAATTCCCCAAGAGTATAGGCAAGCAATAATAAAAATATACAACAGCTGCATACTCAAGTACATATGATACTGTAATTTCGGTGTTTCTTCTTTTTTTGTCACATGGTAGTATTGATGAAATTGGAAAGACTGCTACTATTTTTTTTCTATTTTATTTTTATTTTTTATTTTTTATTTTTTATTTTTTTTTTATTTCTTTTCAGTGTTCCAAAATTCATTGTTTATGCACCACACCCAGTGCTCCATGCAATATGTGCCCTCCATAATACCCACCACCAGGCAAGACTGCTATATTTTAATATGTATGTATCGGTGTGTACATATATATATATATATGTATGTACCTATATATAAATATATATAGTATATATTAGTAGGCATATATTAGTCTGTAACATTAAGTAGTAAAATGTGATAGAATTATATATTGGTCATCTTCATCTTTCATTTATATTAGTATACTATTTTATATATTTTATGATACATGTCAATTATTTATTTTTTTAATTTATTATTTTTTTCTTAGAAAAAGCTAGTGGGGGATAGAGGAAAAGGAGAGAGAGAATGCTTAAAAATGATTTATTTATTTGTTTATTTGAGAAGGAGAGTGAAGGATTAAGCACGGGGAGGGAGAGGGGTAGATAGAGAGGGAGAAAGTCTTTTAAGGAGACTCCTCTCTGAGCCCAGAGCCTATACAGGGCTCAATGCCTGCTTGATCCCCCAACTCTGAGATAACAACCTAACCAACTGCCACCCCAAAAGAGAGATTTTTAAGAAAGGTCCATACCAAACATGGAGCCCAACACAGGGCTCAGTCTCAGGACCCTGAGATCATGACCTTAGCCAAAATCAAGAGTCAGATGCTTAACCAGCTGAGTCATCCAGGTACCCCACGTGTTACTTTTTAAATGTTACTTAAAATAGTTACTATTTGATCAAACTTTAAAGTGGTGAATATATATAACTATACATATTTGGTAAAGTATTCAGTATTTTTTTTTTAGGAATTGCCATATTGCAGGCATATTGTAACTTTTAGTAAACAGCCTTCTTTTAGAACATAAAATTATCCTTTTTTCATTTTTTTCCCAAGCTTTTTATTTATTTCTTTGACAGAAAGGGAGAGATCACAAGTAGGCAGAGAGGCAGGTGGGGCAGTGGGGAGGAGGGTTGTGGGAAGCAGGCTTCCTGTTGAGCAGAGAGCCTGATGCGGGCTCTATCCCAGGACCCCGAGATCATGACTTGAGCCAAAGGCAGAGGCTTAACCCACTGAGCCACCCAGTTGCCCCTACCCTGAGACGTGTCTTACATTAACCACTTTACATGCATTTTTCAATTGTAATAATATCATTGGGTGGATTTTATGATTGTACTTATCTTTGGGATAAGAACATGGAGAAAGGACACCCACAGTGATTATGTAACACAGTCAATGCAAGGTCAGTTGGGAATTCTACCATACCTAGTTTGGTATGATTTCAGAACCAGAGGCTTCTAAACTCTCCTAAGCTAGCTTTTTTTTTTATTTTTATTTTTTTCAAGATTTGCCTGTTTATTTTAGAGGGAGAGAGAGCACGAGTGGGAGGGGCAGAGGGAGAGGGAGAGAGAATCTAAAGCAGACTCCACACTGAACACTGAACACACAGCCTGACAAGGGCTTGATCCTAGGACTCTGAGATCATGACCTGGGCAGAAACCGAGTTGCATGCTTAACTGACTGTATCAGCCAGGTGCCCCTCTATGGTAGCTTTTTCGGTTTGTTTTGTTTTAAGGATTTTATTTACTTATTTGACAGAGAGAGAGAGAGAGAGAGCGCACAAGCAGAGTAGCAGGAAGAGGGAGACAGAAGCAGGCTCTCTGCCAAGCAAGGAGCCTGATGTAGAACTCGATCCCAGGACCTTGGGATCATGACCTGAGCCAAAGCAGCCGCTTAACTGACTGAACCACCCAGGCATCCCCCTATGGTAGCTTTTAAGATTAGATTTATCTGGATAGGGATATAAGATATGGCTGAAGTTTAATTGACTAGGTGGACCTTTTTTTCAAAGATTGCTCCAGGACAAGCTTCCTTTCCAACAGATAGCTACAGGATCTTGAGAGCAAGTGGAGACAGATCTTTGTGTCAAAGAAGGACTATGTAGAGTTTGACTTTTCATGTAATTTTTCACAGAGGGATTTTCTGTAATAATGGGGACTACACAGGTTAGCAACCAGGGGATCTCCCTTGCATAGCTAGAAACATGGAACTGGAAAAATGTGGAGGTCACCACCACATCTTCCTTATCTTTCCTGACTGCATAGAAAATTTTCATATTCTGAGGAATATGTATTTAGCATATCTGATTTCAAATGTAGATCAAAAGTTTTCTTTTATGTTCATGGACTATTTTACCTGGAAATTGATAGAAAAGGGAGTCATTTTATGTTCCTGAATCAAGATTTATAATATACCGACTCCTGAAAATATTTGCATAAATTATAACAGTAACATTTTTACAGATTACATTTTTTTTGTTTATGCTAAGTGTCAATAGATTCACATTTTGTGTAAAAGTAGAGCTTTATGTATTGCTTTCAGTGAGCACGAAATTGTGCACATTGAAGTTTGGTGACTATTAATATATATCAGGAAGAAGTATTGATAACAGTCAATACTTTCAAATATGATATGACTCCCAGCTTAATTATTTCTTATATGGAAAAGAATAATAACTAATAATATATTTGAAGGCAGACAAAAGGCAAATTGAAGATAACTGTTGGCCAGAAGGTTACACTTCCGAGTCAGTACCTCAAAGGATGAACTCATAGTTGGCAGTAAATGAAACATTTTCCACTTCTTCTGACAGAACTTGATTAATTCAAGAAATGTTTTCTCTGCTGCTTAGCTTCTCAGCACTCATACCATCTGCCCATATTCGGCTTTGGTTTCTATTTGGTTTCATTTGTGAAGTAACATAAAATGAGAAACTCATTAAAAACTTTTGAGACACATCCCATGTAGATACATAGAACCACTCAGTAGCTGCCAGTTTTATAGACTCAGATATAAATGAGCTGTATGGAATAGGTTTTTTTTTTTTTTTAAATTCAAGGTTTTTGGGGCACCTGGGGGGCATGGTCAGTTAAGTGCCTTATTCCTGGTTTCGACTGAGGTGGTGATCTCATGGTCCTGAGATAGAGTCCGGTGTTAGGCTCTGCTCTAGGGACGGAGTCTGCTGAAGACTCTCTCCCTCTCCCACTCTTCCCCATCACCTCCCCACCCCTTTCAAAAATAAATAAATAAATCTTACCCCCACTCCCCCCAAAAATTGGATTCCAGTTTGAGTAACTATGGTTAGTAATGGAAGCCACATTCAGGACATAAAATGTGCTGAGGTTGATAGCTATTGTACCGGACTAGCATATCTTTGTGAAGGTTACTTTGATTATTTGAACTTGAACTTAAGTTTTTTCTCCGAGTATGTATGTATGTATACTTTTAAAGTACTATTTATTATCTATTAATTTTCATTAATTTTCCAAGCATGAATATTTCCTGTTCCTCATTAATGGAAGGCAGTGATCAAGTCTTTTAAAAATAAGATAAACATTATAGTAGAGACTACCTGTCTTGTTTATTACCTCTGAATTCCTAGTCTATTGTTAGACTTGTAAGTGATACCTTCCTATTTTACTTTTGAATATCACAGGAAGGTACAACAAGTTTAATCTCAATGGTTGTTGTTTTTTTTTTCTCTATTACCTTCCTAGTTGGAGGTTTTTTGGTAATGTGTTTTCATCTTTTATATTTCATTCCATCCTCAAAAAGATGATGTGTAACTGGGAGTTACTCTATTTCCATTTATCAGTGATTAAGATAAATTATATGATTTGCCTGCAATTATAAGTAGTAGCATTCAGTATAGAAGTGTTGAATCACTATATTGTATACATGAAACTAATATAGCACTGTATGTTAACAATGCTGGAATTCAAATAAAAAACAAGAACAAAAACAAGTAGCAGCATTCATTCTCTACATCACAGCTGTCGTAGGCCCGAATCAGAACAAGTGATACCATATTAGGATATAGTAGAATATTAAAGAAAAGAGATTCATGAGATTTCTCCCAAGATATTACATCAAGACAGTTCTGTATGCTTTTTCAAAAACTCAGTGCTCCTTCTTTATGAGTGGAATAGTGTTTGACATTAACTGATTAATGAATTTAAGCAATTCATCTCAATACCTTTTAGAAAAGAACTTGTTTAATACCTGTTTCATGAATTCTCAATGTTTATATCTTCAGAAGAGTTTGGAGTTTGTGTATGTATGTGTATACTCATAGTTTGTTCTATTTCAATATATTTTTATTTTGTTTTTTCCTGATAGTAGCTACTGTGGTTTGAGCATGAATTACTGTATGTGATATTTCTCTATGTTATGTATTTACTTTTTTGTGTGTGATGGGTGTGGTTTTCTGGCATGTTACAGCCTCCATTATCTACCCAATATAAGTTAAAAAATAAAAGGATAATTGCACAATAATTTTTAAACACTGCTCATCTTTTTACGTCATGTATATATATCAACAATTTTACATTCCTAATGTAAATGTTTCAGTGACTAGTAAAATGGTAAAAATAATATTTTATGATACTTGATTCTACCTTATGAAAATTGATATATCTGTTTATAGCAAAGTTAGTGCTCTAGAAGTTGACAAATGAAATGAACAATTCATTTCAAGACACTGTACTATTCATGTTAGTCTTCTGTTGTATGACCTGTGCTACTTTGCATGTGGTGGGCTGTTACATTCATGAAACCCCTCCATGATCTTGATTGTCCATCTTGCCTCTGCTATTTTTGGGTGGCCACAGAAATGCTCTGAAACTGTACAAAGCAGATCTGGCTAGACACCACTTGCCAATCTTCATAATGTTATTGTCCAGAGACCTCCGAGGGACTTAAATGGCCATTAGAATATACAGTTGTAGATAAGTTCCCTGGTGCTTTCTATTCTTGTCCATCCTTCACTTTGAGAATTTAGCTGGCACAGGTATGGTAGGAAAAGAGGAATTCTGGTTAGGCATTCTGTCTTCCCTCTCTTTCCTGTCTATAGCCTTGAACAACGCTTTTGAAATGAGAAATCACAAATTAAAGGTTGTTTTCAGGTGCTATTAATAGAAAGTGAGGGGTACCTGGGTGGTTCTTGTCATGATCTCAGGGTCCGGGGATCAAGGACCACATCGGGCTCTCTGCTCAGCCTGCTCTGCCTGCCTCTTTGCCTACTTGTGACCTCTTTCTCTGTCAAATAAATAAATAAATAAATAAAACTTTAAAAAAATAGAAAGTGCATTCTATTACTAGAAGTTTAAGCTCCTGTTTCATTATTTCCTTGATTCTGACGTAGGTGACTAATGAGGAGGACTTTAAGAATATGATTTTGATAAATTTTAAAACAAAAGAAGTTAAATTCACTTTTCTTGATTTTTGAATGGCATCAGGATTTTTCTCTGTCTTCAGTTTTGCAGCTGGAATTTTTAATAATTTTCTTATAAGTGAAATTTATTCTGGTTTCGAACATATCCAGAAGTTTGTGAGGAAGGAAAATAGGAATTTCCTGACATTTCAGTGACAAGGTTTTACATTAAACTTTTATTGTCATCCTTCTTGAACCAAGAGCAGGAAAACACAATCCTAAGGGGAGTTTCATTTACATGTTGCTGAACAGCTTGATGTCCTCAATTGGAACACAGCAAAGTGCATAACAGGCCACCTGATTTTTCATAGCTGAGAATGAAATGGGAAATTGAGGAGAAAGAAGAATTTCTTTCCACTCTGCTTATTTGGTTTAAATTCACTTTTAAAAATATAAAATGTCTTATTCAGTTTAATTCATGCAAATGAAGCCTATAGAGGATGACAGAAATCATATGGCAAAGACTTTCCCAACTGCTGTGACAGAGTGAAGCAGTTTTATACCGTATTTGAGGGGGAACACCACAAAATACTGTTGAAATGGCTGGAGATTATGTTGAAGACCTTCGTAGACTGGAGGAGATTAATGATTTAGGATTCATATTAAAAAGAAGGTAAGTAATTTAGCAAAACATTAGAGGACTTTCATGTCTTTTAAATGGATTTTCTTTTTCTTTGTCATTTAAGTTGATAAAGGGACTACATGACTATATATTCTCTTGATAACTTTGTATATATGAAGACATAATCCAAATAATCTAACCTATAGAAGTCCTTTGTTTTGAAGCACCCAGATAATTGAAACAAAAGGAGAGTGTTGGCTGCCTTTGGCTCTCTTCACTTAACAATTGTTACATTATTAGCTTATTTTTCTCTTTACATTTTTATTGCATTTTCAATAGCAAAATAACAGATGTGACTTTTTCTTGAAAACTGTAGTGTATATAATTTCAGTTGCTATCTTTAGTATTGTTGTTCTTCTACCCCTCCATAAATTCTATATTCCCGTGCACATGTGTTATATATTTAGTCACGGATATTCATTGACTATTCAGTTTTGTTACTACTTTGTCTTTACTTAGAGTGTTCCCTTCACTTGTTTGTGGGTTTGTTGTGCTCTCTGATAGACTTTTAATAGTACAGTCTCTGAAAACCCCACTATTTAAAGCAATGACATTAATTAACTGGTCTCCTAAAATTTGACTTAGAATCTTTTTTCTTTTACTACTTAATAAGCCTTTGTGTTTATACACATGAGCTTTAGTTGTGGAAAAATTTGTTTGTATTATACCTTTGAAATGCTCTTCTCTCTCATTTCCTCCTTCTCTGTTAATTATGCTATAGATCAGTTGTTGGATTTGTTGAAATATTCCTCTTATTTTTTTAATCTTATCTCCCTACGTTTCATTGTTTCATCATTCTATTTTAACTTCTTATTTTTTTCCACATTTATTTTCTGTGCTTTTATTGAATTGATCATTCCAGTTATAATATTTTAATTTGTAAGAACTCATTAGTTTTGCTGAATATTCATTGTTACATTATCATGTTCTTACTTTATGCAATATTACAGCTTTCATAGTTATTCATTACAGTTTCTTTGCATGAGGATGTCTTTCTCTTTTCCCTGAATTCTTTTTTCTCTGGATTCATTTTTATATTTTGCTTTGTGTTTTTTTCTCTTTCTTTCATGTAATAAGCTTTCTCAAATCGCTGCTGATTTTTAGGTATCTGTTCATATATAAGAGTGAAGTATGAAAGAAATAATTAGACTCTTAGCATTTGTAGTAAAGTTTCCCAATAGCTGGAGGTCTTTTCTCTTTAGTCATTCTTCTTCTCCAACAAATATTTATCCGGTCAGCCCTGCAAAATTTGTGATGCCCAATGCAATCTGAAAATGCAGAGCTCCTTGTTAAAAATTAAGAATCTCAAGATAGCAGTCACAGAGATTTAAAATAAAAGTGTGATCCTTTTAAGTGTGGGTTGGCATGAGATGACAGAAAATGCATACCGATCATCTGGACCTGTTTCTAGTCGATGTTTGCCTGAAACCCAACGTTCTGCGAACAGCAGTCCTCTGTAGTAAACAGAACTTGGTCACTGTTACTTTCAGTTAATCCCTCTTTTCAGCCTCGTGTCTCACTTATACTTTCTGCTTTTTCCTTTGTTCTGTTTTCAAAAGCCTCTTTAATTTCTATTGAGAATAAGAATTACATTTGCTGGGATGTGTTCTTCAGCACAAGGGCAAGATGCTGGAACCATGGTGTCCATCCTCTCTGTATACAGACTACTAACCAACCACCCTAATTTCAGCCTGTGCCCTACATCTTTATTCTGGAAAATTTAAGTCCAGAGTCCCATGAATATTTTTTTCTTTGAGACTTTTCCCTTTTAAGGATTTAATTATTAGATTTTTCCCTTCTAATAAAGTTCATCATATTCTTCTATCTCCTTTCAATCTTCCAAAGCTCTTGGAATCCCTTGACTTGGTTACCTTCTCTCCTATTCTCTTTATTTCTATGATTTTATACTTGGTTTTCCTGCTTTATCTCATTTACTGTGGTATAGTGTAGAATAGAAGATCCATTGTATGTCCAATCTTCCATAGGTGAGTAATAATCTTCAAAATATTATTCTAAAATGTAAAGTAAATTCATAAAAGTAAGACAATTTCTTACTTATTAGTAATCCATTTAAGAGTAATATGATATACCCTTGACCCTTGAACAACTTGAGGGTTATGGTTGTTGACCCTGTGTGCTTATGAAAATCCATATATAAATTTGACTCCTTCAGAAGTTAACAATGATGGCATAGTGTTGACCAGAAGCTTTACCAATAACACTAGTTGATTTATACATATATTGTATGTTATATGTATTACATTCTTAAAGTAATGTAGAGAAAAGATAGTTTTAAGATTTAAGATTTAAAAAAATCATAAGGAAGAGAAAATACATTCACAGTACTATATTGAAAAAGTGTAAGTGTAAGTGGACCTGTACAGCTTAAAGTTGTGTTGTTCAAGAATCAACTCTATGCTAAAAATTAGACAATAATTAAAATAATCATTGGACTTTATTGACATTTCTTTTGTTATTATGGAAAGCAAGGTGGAATTTGGGGAGAAAATGAATTTAAGATTGAGGGGAAATATTAAAAATTAAATAAACTAAATATGTCTTTAACCATCTCTCAAACGACATGGCCGTTCTGTCTCAAATTTCAGACAAAAAATGAATTCGTCTTCCCTTAGTGAAGGAAGTAAATGAGTGAATTTTTGCAAGTCTTCCAGTTGACTAACTTGACTTGCTAATTTCTGTTAGTTACTAAAGATTTATTGATATCATGGTTAATGAGAAAATGAGGTTCAACCAAAACCTTTGCCAAATTTAAACATGGAAGAGAATAAGAGGAGAAATGACATTGTTTAAAATGGATGCTATTCTCTTTTGCTGGTTTGCTTCTGTAAGGTGTCATTAAGCTCCACTTTATTCTTTTATTTTATGTAACAGAAATAGCCTTGTTTGTTGAAATTTTAAAATATGTTCCTCTAAAGAGATTGGAATTATTTACTTTTAAATATTACTTTGGAACATTTATTGTATTACCATTAGATTGTTGTAATATATTCCAGTCATGGATTTCTTGAAAACCACTTGGAAATTTATCCTTTGGAAATTTTCACTTAACATTCAGGAATGAAGGGGAGCATTGAGTGTATTCAGTTATGATCTCCAGTTGGATGAGAATGGGGTAGAGACCATAAAGTGTCTCTTGTGTCAGGGATTTTTTCACCATGAAGGAGATGTTACTGTGGGACAATGTGAGCCTAAATTTCTTTCGAGCCTCTTCATAGAAACCAGAAGAAATAGATCATCCTTATATCTAACATATCTTTTTCTGAATACCATTCTCTGGATGCATATTTTTTTCTAGTCATCATAGATCTTTAGACTATTAGGAGGCATGTGTTTCAATGAACAACCTACAGTGCACTATTCTTGATATCTTTTGATATTAACATAAGTACATAGCAAGGGTTTGAGGGTTCCAGCTGTGGTATCAGAAAGACTTGGGTCTTGAGTCCCAGATTACTACTTATGAGTAAAAAAAATTGGGTAAACTTAGCCAGAGCCAAAAGTTTTCAAAATTGTGTGTATACTAGAATTACTGAAAGTTTAAAAAATACGGACAGTTGACCTTGAACAACAAGTTTGAACTGCATAGGTCCACTTATATGCAGATTTATTTCAGTAAATACAGTATGGTGCTATAAATGTATTTTTCTCTTCTTTAAAATTATAACATTTCTCCAGCTTACTTTGCTGTAAGAATACAGTGTGTAATATATATAACATTCAAAATGGCTGTTAATTGACTTCATGTTATTGGGAAAGGTTCCAGTCAATAGTCAGCTATTAGTAAAGTTTGGGGGAAATCAAAAGTTACAAGTGGATTTTTGACTACACAGGGGGTTGGTGCACCTAATCCTTGGTTGTTCAAGGGTCAGTTATATTCATCACTAGCACACATTATGGGTCAAATAAATCATAACCTTAGGTTTTGGGTTCTTGTCTCACAGAGCTCCTTTAGTGATCCTAATGGATAGTAAGGGTTGAGAATGTCACCTCTAAGCCTCATATTCCTCATCTTTAAAATGGGTATAGTAATAGCCCCCTCATTATAGGGTTATTTTAAGAATTAAATGAAAAAAAAAAAAGCATGCATAGTACACAGCACAATGCCTGGAGCATTATAAATAATTCATATCTCCCACTCCCTGGCTGAACTATAAATACAGTCAAGGAAGAGACTGTATCCTTCTTATTCCCTGTTTCATGCATGGAACATATAAAGTATTTTGTGGGTTCAATTAATCACTTGCACTGTTTTTGAGAAGAGGGGTGAGACATTTCAGTGTTAATTTTTGGTCAGCCTCAGAGACCCTAACAAGAGAAGAAATATATAGATTGACGAGGTTCTGTTGCAGAACAACTTCTTTTCTAAAATGATCATCCTAGTTATTATTTCTTTCAGGCTAATACATTACCTTGCCTTCGCAGATACAGGTATCTGCCTTCCGTTGTATCTGTAGAGCTTCCTGTTTAATTTCTCTGTGCCTCCTCCCTTCCTGCCCTCCCTTTCTGCTTTCTTCTCATCGTTCCTGCTTTTCCTTTTGTCTTTCCTCCCCCTCATTTCCTTTCCTTCTGTCCTGCCCCCGCCATACTCACCTTTCTATTTCTGTCTCTATTATAGACAATCTGTCTTAAAACTTTTGGTTCCAGGATAAATTGCTCTTCTCTTAGCCTTGCCTGTCAACATCCCGTCTACTCTGCTTACTTACCACTGGTGGTAATTGTGAATTTGTCTCCTGAGTTGCAGTACCCTCCTTGTACTTCAGTGCTACATATGAGTAATTGACTATCTAGCTTGGAAAATGACAAAAAAAAAAAAAAAAAAAAAAGTTGTAGCTCCAAAATTAGCATTATTCTTCTTCCATAGACCTGACTTTAATGTTATTCATTAAATTGTTTTTTAGATGTTGATTTATTCTACAAAAATATTTTGGGTCATTAACATGTGTCAGGCCTTTTATTGATACTAAACAGAGTGGACATACACCTGGCCTCAGAGAAAGAAATAAGCTTGTGGAAATCTCAACAAATAAGCAGATTATTGTATGGTATTATACATGCTGCAAGGGAAATATTAAGCACCTTCCCCATACATTGCAGAGTGCACAGAATAAGGGTCTTCCCTCAGTCTTGGCTACATGGGAGGCAGGGCCAAGGGTCATGCCATTTGAGCATAATTCAAGGAAGGAAGGTAGGAGTCAGCTTTGAGGAATAAGGGGTAAGGGAGGTGGGACATGGCTCAGCATTCTGGGTTAAGGAGACTGGTGATAAATGAAGTTGAAGTTAGGGGAAGCCAGGTATTAAGAGGCTTGGACTTTATCTTTAGGACACAGGGTAACCATTAAAAATTGCTCAAATAAGTTGGATAATGCATGATAGAATTTCCTTTAAAAATCATATTTACCTGTTAGTGTGAAGGAAACTTGGAGAACGGCAGAAGACATGCAAAAAACAAACAAACAAACAAAACAACAACAACAACCCCCCCCAGAGAAATAGGTACAGTATTTTTAAAAAAATTAACATGTAATATATTATTTGTGTCAGGGGTACAGGTCTGTGATTCATCAGTCTTACACAATTCACAGCACTCACCATAGCACATGCCCTTCCCAGTGTCCATCACCCAGCCACCCAATATGAAATATTTTTAAGCCAACCAAAAATAAACTCACCCTTAACATTATAATAACAAAAATTTATTGATTACTATATGGTAGTTTCCTAGGAACCATGCTCATAGTGGCCACCATATGGTAAATTATATTTTCATAAAATGGTGATGATGTGAGAAGTAGTAACTACCAGAGTTAACTGCACAGAGGGGAGGTCATGCCACCTGAAGTCAAAGCTTCACTTCACCACTTGTTTTCCATGTGACTTTGGACTGACTGCTTGATACACATAAATACATACAAATAATGAAACATTTTTTGGGTCAGTTAGGGGTTCCTTCAACCCACACCTGCCACTTCCTGTGTTCAGTGGATTTTAGTAAGATAGTGAAAAGAAGTTGTAAATAATAGCAAAAAAAATGATGTTCAAATTTGATTGAAGTCAAACTTTATACCTCCATCAAAGAAACAAACATCAAATAAAAACTAGATGAAATAAATTGCCTGCAAGCAGGGACTCTAGAATTTGGAGTAAGGTTAAGCAGTAGAATGGCATAGGAGGGAGGGGACGTGAGTAGACTGATTTCCCTGATGCTGTTTGAGGAATGTGGGAGGGGGAGCCTCATCTGAATTATATAAAAACTTCGTAGAAAATACATGTGCCTTTTTGGAATCTTGTTTGTATTGCTTCTCATCTGTGTGATACTGGGCAGATCACCAAATCTCTCTTTTCCTCCAGTTTCCTACTCTACACCTATGTAGATAATAGTATTGAACGCATAAGATGTTACTAAGATTAAATGAGCTAAGAAATATAAAATACTTCAGTAGTTCTGTCACACAATGTCACCATATATGTACCTATTACTATTATTAAAACATCCTTTGGAGTTCACGTGTTGACAGTTGCTTAGTAGTAAATTGTGTATAGTTCTATCCCAAGCTTTTAGGATATCATAAAAGCTTAGGATAGAACTGGCAAGGCCACTGGCAAGGATTTACTGTCTTTGCTTCCTGAACTGTGGTATTTTCTGCCTTGCTAGAATTACTGTTTACTTTTAGTGTCAATCAGGGAGAGCTTCTAAACTGTCAATGAGTAGGGCTCAGGGGAGAAGGTCAGACAAGTAGCAGTTGCAGTGGACAACCCTTTCTATGGAAGATGGCAGTCATCTCCAGTGGGCCCATTTGAGGATGTAATGTCAAACATGCATGTTTCAAGCATAGTGCAGGGACTTACATTTGTAGTGTCAGAAATGAGCTAATATGTAGGAATTTTGAAGAAATAGTGCATCTAGAAGGTGATTCATGTACTCTTTTATCTAACATGAAATATAAAATGAATGCTCGTTTGTTTTGTTCTTTTAGTTGTTGTTTCCTGGGGAAAGAAAAATCTCTGAGTGATAGATTACAATGTGACAAAAAGTTCAGACATTTTTCAGGTGGCTAAGATGTGTGCCTGGGAAGGAGAAATTTGGACTACACACTGAGCACTCTTGGAGTAAGATGAAAAGAATCAAATGCCTTAGAGATTGAGATACACAGCTGGATAATGCAGATATAGATTCTTGAAGTTGGAGCATGGGGTGAAAGTTAGGAAGGGTTTTTTGTCTGTGTTTGACCGGTTGCTGAATTTAGAACAAGTTTTCTGCAGGACAGAAATTTCTTTGGAAGCATAAGTTTTTCCACACCCAGCAGAGAAAGGATAAAAGAACTTAGAGTTTTATGAGATTAGTTTTTGTTTGTTTGTTTGTTTTGTTTTGTTTTTTTGGTGGGGGGCAGTATTGTGGCCTGTACTGGAAATTCATGATACAAAATCAAAGATCAAACATTGTGATTACAGAAGCAGTCCAGGACCAACTTCAACACATAAAAGGCCTAATCTTACTCAAATCGAAGTGTAGGAGAAGGAAAAAACAATGGCACAAAATAAAACAAAAGGATAAGATTGTATGGCTGTGGTAAGGTCTGTGACCCACATTTGCATCTTCATGCATAGGAGAGAGTTAGACATTAAGATATGATGTGAAGTAATTGCAGTCTTGGTATAAAGACAGTAGGTATCAGAAAATTATGAGTTTCAAATTGGAGTCAGGAAGTTACCACCAGTGTTGACCATTTTCTTCTAGTATAAATAGAATGAATGAGTACTCTGGAATCCACCCAACCAAGAAATGCCTTCTTATTGTAAAAAAAAGAAAAAAATATGAATATCAACAGAGCAATAGTATTGGGAAATTGACAAAGTCTCCAGACTAAAGCAAGTAGAAGTCCAGGAAATGAGGCCAAACAGTGAGTCTGAGCTGTGTCAGAAGTTTCAGGATTTCTTAAGGCTGGTGAAGTCTCAATAAAGATGCATAAACAAGAACTATGGGTAATTAATGCCAAGAACTACTGGATAGTGAATAACAAGTTAACACCACTATTAGCCATTGGAGTGGAGCTTGATCTATGACTTGGGCCATAATTCACAAAGTTATAGTCCTTTATACTGACCACAAACAGATTCCAATAACCTGGGGGACTGTGTTCTGAAATTGGGCTTTTGCCAAAGAGACTGGAGGCTACCTAATATTGCTACTTCTGCAAAGGTGTGTCCAGCATTGAAAGGCATGAATTTAGTAAATGTTCTATTTGAGGTCAAATAAAATTTGTTTTTCAAGTTGCATCCTATTGTTGCTGATAGGATGGGTAATGTTATTGCATACTTGCTGAAAGAGCCCTGTGAAAAGTATCAGGAAGGACCGGACCCAGTTTCTGAGACATTTAAAGCAGATTCAACTTTAATAATTCCTGAGCCTCTGTTTTTTTAAAGGGTAGTTGCAAGATAGGAGTATTTTTCTATCTTTATAAGTGAGACATGCATGATCTGCTTAAAAAAGAAATAGTGCTTAATAGAGTAAAAATAACCCAGAACTTTTGGGAGTGCTGTAGAATGATTGCCTTCTCCAAGATCAATTTTTCTGAAGAGAGCATAATAAAGAACTTTTAATTAATGCCATTAGCTTCTAGTCTGGCAGGTATTATGGGTCACTGAATGTAGGAATACATAATAAATCTTGTAAAATTAGAATATATGTGGGTAAAAGAACACTGTAAACACAGACTGAGAGTGATCGCTGCATCATTACAAGCCCAAGGTGCAGGAGACTGCCTGCAGCATGAATGACTTCAGTTTCAGATTTAAAGAGTAGATGTAACCAGATAGCCATCATAGACGAAGGGAACTCTCTTTGAAAACCGTCACCTGTGCGGAGCCAAATGCAGAGTATGGTTCTCAAAATTAACATGCACAAAACTGAAGTTTTCATATTACCTTCCAAAATGGCTCCTTCTATATCTTCTTCATATATGTGACATCTCTGTTGTATTGGTTCTGGTCAAAACTTTAGATTGATTCTTGATTCCTTAGTTTTCTCTTATACCTCATTCCATTAATACTATTAATTAATAATAAACTATTAGATCTTTCTTCAACATGCACTGAAACTTGGATGACTTCTTACTACAACATCTGCCCAATCCATCTTATGCCTGAGTTATTCCAGTACCTTTCTACATGTTCTTCCTTGTTGCATCCCTATCCACAGTGGTATTCATTAGGACCCTTTGCTAATGTCATTTTTCTCACAGTGGCCATATAATAGAAATCTACTTTTCTCCCCCACTTAAACTCCTATTTCAGTCATGTGACTTGATTGGCCAATGAAATGTGTAAGAATTTATATGTATCCTTTCTGGGCAGTAGCATTAAGAGCCAGTGTGATTGATGGAATGGATATAATCCATTCATTAGAGTTCCCATTAAGCCCTACAACCTTGCAGACTATGGGTAGATACGTAGGATAAGAGAAAAATCAATTTTGTTGCTTTAAGTCACTGAGACTTTCAGGTTGGCAACCAGTTTAATTTTGCCTGTCCTTACTGATAAAACATTCCAGGAGATGCCAGAGCAAGAACAAAACCCCAAAATATTTGTCATTGGTTATGGCAATGGATGGTAGGTGTCACGGAAATACTATTGGAGGCCAGATGGGTGGTGATTATGTTATATAGTGGTAAAATTCTAACCTGTGGTCACATGAAAAACAAATATTGTATCCACTGACTTGTAGCTTTACACAAGGGAATAAGCAAACAACTAGTTTCTTACTTTTAACTTCATTTTGACATGTTACAACAGGAAAAAATATAAAAGAATTGGTTGGTTTGCAAGAAAGAATGAGAGATGAAAGAGGGTTCAGAAATGTGGGGCTTGGCAGAATAAAGATACAACTGACTTCCAATTCTATATAGTAAAAATAAACTATTAAGGCCCTTAAAAAACAAAGACTAAAATTCAGCCTAGCAGCAGTAAGGGCCAAAACGAAAGAATGGCCATCAGACATACATAAAAGTCTCTGAATGAATTTATTCTTCATCTTGTAAATCTTGTTGTTGAACCAGAAGGTCTAGAGAAAGAATATCAGGGTTGGACCTCTCACAGGATATTTAAGTTTATACCCACAATAAAGTCCAGAGAGCAGGGCACTTCTCCAAAAGAATTGTAAGTAAGATTACTCGCCACATGAAGATGACTGAAAACATTAGGAACAAGAGGACTATAGCTTTGCCATAATTGTACTGTCAAAAACCCTACCAGCTTGTGAAACCATGACAATTAAGACTTAAAATAGTCCCTGGCCCCCAAATCTTTTGGTGGTAAAGAAGGCTTAGCAAGCTGTTCAGGTTTGAGTGGACTACATTTTCTTATATCCTCTACAGATCTTTGCAGTGAGGAAAAGGTATTGAGGTCAGAGTCCAGGACCTTTTTGAGAACTTTTCTCAGGTACATAACTCTCTCAGTGGCCCCTCAGTGGGAATGCAGAATTTCTATGGTTCAGTGACTTATAGGTGCTTCTCTCCATGTCCATTGTTCCCATTTCTTACCAGGAATATTTATTTCAGTCATTCCATTCCTCTTCTGTGAATCCAATGGAGTAAGATAGAGAGGTATATCAGAGAGCTTTTTTGTATAGGTTATTATTATTTTTTAATTTCTAGGTTTTTACAACAAGAAGTGGCACATCCAGACTTTCATAAATATACTTACTGGATTTTGTGCTTTTAAATCTGATGATATTATTGGACAGAATTCTTGAACTCTCTTGGGGAGGGTTTGAAGATATTTTGCATATGGGGAGGGGAGCAAACTAAATACTTGTGACCATAAGAGAAGCATGTTGGTTGGTCAGAATGTTAAAATATGTCTGTTCTGCTTTGGACAAATTTTTGTTGAAATTCTTTACCAAATTCAAGCAGTCAGGGTTATAAGATTTGCATGGTCCAGTGAAATATGAGCAGAAGTGGTAGTCGCACACAGTAGCAAAGGCTTGAAGGACCATATATGGTTTGTCATGCCTTTGTTGTTATACCTTGGTTATGAAAACAAGTCCATTGGTTGGGGTTTCTGAGTAACTCCAATAAACATAATCCTCTTTCTGACCAACAGTGTAGATATAGAACAAATAAGAATTACTTTTATGGTTGCAAATAATTTGCTTCTATGGTATTTATCAGGGTACCATAACTTAGTCTATCTTAATTGCTACAAACCCAAATTCTACCCACAAAGCAGAATCTAGAATGATCATTTTATTTTATTTTTTTTTTAAGATTTTTATTTATTTATCAGAGAGAGAGTGGGGGAGAAAGCGAGCACAGGCAGACAGAATGGCATGCAGAGGCAGAGGGAGAAGCAGGCTCCCTGCTGAGCAAGGAGCCTGATGTGGGACTCAATCCCAGGACGCTGGGATCATGACCTGAGCCGAAGGCAGCTGCTTAACCAACTGAGCCACCCAGGCGTCCCTAGAATGATCATTTTAAAGCACATCATTCACTCCTCTTTGTAAACCTCTACGGTGGCTCAGAGTAATGTGAACTTTCTTCCCTCCAAATTTCTCACCTTATTTTGACATTCCATTTCATTCTTTCTACTGTAGCTACACATTTGTGACCTTGTTCTTTTTAGAACATGGTAGGCACATTCGTCCCACCCCCCCTTTATTTTTTTTTGCTACTTCTTCTGCCTAGAACACTCTTATCCCAATTATACACTTGACTTTCTCTCTCACTTCCTTTATCTGTGTTCAAGTAATGCTTTATTGGTAATTCTTCCCTGACAACCCTTTATAAAACAAAGCAGTAATACTTGCTCTTCTGTTCCCTTCTTAATCTGCTCTCCTTCTTCTGAAACACTTAATACTCATTGGCATATTGTATGTTTACTGCCATAACTTTCCCTGCCCTTTCCACATATTATGCACAAACTAGAATCTAAGCCACATGATAGAAGAGGCATTGTTTTGTTTGTTGTTGTAGCTCCAATTCCCTTGACATTGTATAACTGAGAGCAGTTAATAAATACTGACTGAATGAAAACTAGGAGAGGTAAATTTGAGATTTTTTTTGGAGGTGCTGGTGTATTTAAATAATATAATTTTGTTTGGAAGGAAGTAGGGACATTGAAGTAGAGAAAGAAAAACCACATTAGGGTTCTGGTCATCTAGAGAAGGCAGGAATGAAACTGACACTTAATGTACTATATAGTTGACTATCTTCCTCTGAAATATGTGAAAATAATTATTTCCCAATTATATCCCAATTATTTCCCAAATTTTATATAGATATGGGTATGTATGTATGTGTGTGTATATATATATATATATATATATATATATATATATAAAATTTCCCAACTATATAAACATAAAAGCAAACAACTTCTCTATCTTCATTCTCTGCACCTGCGAGAGTTAAGAGAATGAAGAGACATTAGATAAATCAACGTGCATTTGTATATAGCTGCCAGCCAGCCAGAAGCTTATATACTCTGATGTGCCAAATCAGAAGGCTTAGAAGAGGAACTTTATCTAAGAATTTAGGAAAAAATAAAACACTTCCATTTGTTGATTGACAGGAGCATTGTTTATTGACCTATCTGCAAACTTTAGTTTTTTTTTTGTTTTGTTTTTATTCAAAGCCTTTCAAAAATACATATAAGAAGTATGTGTATGAGGTCTTTTTATTTTTTTTTATTTTTATGTAAATTTAAGTTAGTTAACATATAATGTACTATTAGTTTCAGGGTAAGGTACCTTTTCTAAGTGAATTGATAATAAGTCTCTGGCATCCAGTATTTCCATATCCTAAGGATAACAATATGTTGTCTCTTTAGAGAACTAAAATTTTAGTCATTATTTTTCATACATGAAGTCTATGGATGTTGAAACTCTATTGTCCACATTTCTCAGATCACTGACTCCTTATCTGGTGAATAGATCTGAACTACTGTGAATGACAGAATCACAGTGTCTCCCAAAGAAGAAAGGTAAAGCTCAGGCCACTCCTAACATTTCTGTGGCTCATGGCAAGACTATGACTAGAGGCCCAAATAATAATGGATTAATATTAAACGTTGCCAATCAAGCAAAATACAAATTATGCTTTTTGTTCTGTGCTAGAATGGCACCCTGCCCCCTTCTACTCCCACATCTAGTTCCATATTATACCAGGAAGGGCCTCTTGTGTATTTTTATGGATACTTGCGCTAAACACCTAAGCTCTATATTCAAACTTTATAAACTTCTGATCCTTTGGCAATTGCTTGGAACTATGGATACGCATACATCTTTTTGGGAAGAAAGATCCAGGGGAGAGGCCAGAATAGGTCCTGAAACAAGGTTCAGATCATTTGTGCAAATAATTCTGAGACCTTTGGTATACATGGTCTGCATGTGGGGAGTTTGTTCTCAAGCTGGATACATCCCTGACCTTGCGACTCTTTTTCCCATGGTAATGGGGGTTGAGGGTTGGTTACAGGATGTCCAAAATGGAACTTTCTTTACTACAAAGCCCAGGATAACTGCCTCTCTTGTGCACATCTAAGGGCAGTTTTGTTTTGGTAAAGTTGATGTCTAGAGGCCCCTCCACGGGATAAGATGTATCAACAAGAGCTTGTGTGTTTTATAACCCTAAACCCCTCCTGAGCATAGAGCTCAGTGGGAGTATTCAAAGTGGTAGACAGGAGTGGAAAGCAAAAAATTGGGCCTTTAAGAAGGTAATATGAGCTCTAAGCACAGTTCTTCTCAGGAAGAGTCGAACATTTAATTTATTTAATGGAGTATTTTATGAAGTAATTTGGGACCTCATAAAGGTGCAGTTAAAGCAATTGGTGCTGATTCAAAGAATATTCCTTGCATAATGACTTTGGATCCTTGGGGAGAGACGGGAGGCTGTCATTAAATAGGGTGTGGTTTTTCTGGCCTGTGGTGGTGGTGGCACATGGTCAGCAAATAGTTCTAGTTGTACTAGAACTATTCAGTGTGGAATATTGTGCATCATGGTGTTCTGTCTACATATGATGCAGATCTGTCTATAGATCTCTGAAATTAATATGCATTAATTTTTGTTCATTAAAACTAGATATCTGATGTTGGATTATTTACTGGTATTAAAAAATAATTGCATACTCTCTATACTTGAAATCCTCCAGAGTAGCAGGGCTGCTGTAGGAAAAGTGTTCCTCTCAAAGATAGAGTCTGACCCAAGAGGAGATATTATTGATTGCTGTGGGAAACATTTAGAAGTGCTTTGGACTACTTCCAATCATCCTCAAAGGATCAGCCAATGCAAAAGATTCTCAAACCTTTGTTAGACTTGCAAGGAAATTTCCTCTCAAAATAGGCAGTGAAATTACTGGGCTGCTTACTTCAGCAATCCTCAAATTTTGGGTCGGAAGATACTCTTCAAAACTGTTGTGGACCCCAAAGAGATTTGTTTACGTGAATTAACATCTATTGATACTTACCATATTAGAAATTAAAAATGATAATTTAAAATATGTATTCATTAACATTACATGAATGTGTATGTCAACAGGTGCTTTATAAAATATAACTTTACTTTTCAAAAATATAGAAACTGGCATTATTGGGGCACTGGGTGGCTTAGTTGGATAAGTGTCTGACTCTTCATTTTGGCTCCAGTTATGATCTCAGGGTTGTGAGATCGAGCCTTGCGTCAGCCTCTGTGCTGGGCATGGAGCCTGCTTAAGATTCTCTTACTCCCTCACTTCCACACTTACGGGCTCTCTTTCTCACTCTAAAAACAACAGCAAAACAAAAACAAAAAAAACAAAACTGGCTTTATTTTGCATTTTTTCTTTTCTTTTTTTTTTATGTTTGGCTTAAGAAAAGACAGTTGGATTTTCAAATCTATTGCTGCATTCAGTCTGTTGAACACCATATGTCTTGTAGCCTCTGAAAAATGCCACTGTGACAGCATGGAAGTAAAAAAGCAAAGAACCTCTTAGTAATTTTATAGAAGGTAGTTTTGATCTTGTGGGTCCTGTAAAAGGTTATCAGGGAGACAGACAGACAAAAAAAAAAAGAAAAAAAAAAAGCCTTAGACATCCATAGACCACATGTATGGGATCCATGTTTTTATTTATTTAATGTCTCTAGGACTGCACAGCCCAGTAAGGTAAAATGATAGCTGTGTTAGGTGTTTGAATAAAAATTGATGAAAATTAAATAAAATAAAAAATTCAGGTTCTTATCCTCACTAGTCATCTTAAGTGTCCAATATATACATGTGGTTGGTAACTAATCCATTGAACAGCACAAAGTTTGAACAGCAAGTTAACTTGGCAATATTGTTCTATTCTCTATTTTTCCTTCTTTCTGCTCCCTCCCCCGACATTGAAGAGAGTGTTAGTTCATGATTGTCCTCACTTCTGAATAAAAAACAAGAATCCAGATATGAAATTCTCACTGTCCCCTGCCCTGATGAACAACATCCAAACAGATGATAGGCACACAGCATGCACTGTATGATAGGAAGGAAATACCAGCCTTGGAAATGGTATTAAGAGCTACCTGGTGTTGGGGGACTGCTTACAACACTCTGATAGATGTAAATTAGGAGACAAATATGTGTAGCAGCAGTCAAGATAGTCAGTTCCTTGCCAGTTACACCAAACCATTGATCTGGATTTTATACTTTAATATGTGAAAATGATCACTTGTAAGAGTGCCACTTTTTTTATATTGAAGTAGAAAACAGACATTGGTTATTTTATCATATTCATCTTAAAACATGGCAGAGCACTCGTTGATATTTTTGATATACTTCCCCTTTTGGATGCCTTTGCTTCTGATGCTTTGATAATTTAGTGTGTATAAACATAAATTTCTCTTCAAATGCTTCTAAAAATACTTTGTTATTTCTTTTTCTTTCTTCTTTCTTATTTCTCTTCTTTTACCTATTTATTTCTTATTTCTTTCCCTATGTTATAATGTCAGGGGGTATTATGACTGATGATGTGTCTGGGTTCTATTTCTATTAGACTGTAAACTCTGAGAGAATAGGACGCTAGAACAAAGCTTGACCTGTAGTATACCTTCCTAGTGTTGCTTGATAGATATGTCTGGGCAGCAATAGCTGAAGTCTAGCCCCACGGGCTCGTTTCTCTTTCTGGCCCTTCTCCCTACATGTGTAAATGCTCAGTTCAGGAATTCTCACTCACCAATTTCCCATGTGAAATCTTAGATACTCTGAAAATTGCTGAGGATCTGATCAGCAGTGACTTGTGGTATTTCAAGTCCTAATGCTCTAACTTTGAGCTGTATGTCCTTGGCAAGTATCTGGGTCTACTTCTTACACCTCATTTGAATCTAAATCCAGCTATAAAATGTTATCTTCTAATCTCTTTAGCATTATTATATTCATTATACAATATAGTAATTCCCATTTTATCATGTTTGTTATTTATATATTTATTATTTTATAAAGATTTTATTTATGTATTTGAGAGAGAGTGAGAATGAGCATGAGCAAGGGGAGGAGAGAGGGAGAGGGAGAAGCCCCCATGTGGGGCTTGAGCCCAGGACCCCAGTAGTGGACCTGAGCTGAAGGCAGATGCTTAACTGACTGAGCCACCCTGTCCCTTGTTTGCTATTTTTATAGGGAAAAAGAACATCCAGTCCTAAACAATTTCTCTGATTAATTAGCAAGCTTTGTATATTTATAATTCATTTTAATAATTTACATGGTACAATAGCATCTATTAATAAAGAAGATGCATCACATCCCTGTAACATGTTTTATTATCAAAGCTTCAACACCAGAAGTAGAATCAATCAAGAAAAGAAGATAAATATGCATCAGCACTTTAGAAGGAGGTAGCAGAATATTTAAAAATCATGGAAAAGAATGATCTTAGTCCAGAGGAGGAATGCAAGGTACCCCCAGCTTAACTAGCAAAACAAAAAGTTGTGAAAAGCATGAGAAAGTCTGTATGAAGTGGCTTTTCCAAGACACATCTATGTGAGGTAGACAGGGTAGGGAATGTCCTCACATTTAAAGACGTTGTAATTGGGGCCTTTTGGCTGCTGTGGTGGCCGGATGGTCTTTCTGAAGCCCAAGCTTAGCTGTTTCTTGGTGTGTGTCTATTGGTTTGAAATACCTTGGAAGAACCCTTTTTAATACCTTCCTCTGGCTGTCAGGAACGCTTAAAAGGATTCTATCAGACTTACCGTTCAGAGATGAAACATTTGAAGTGCACTGTCTGGTTTAGGTAATACATTGGCAGCAACTATTTTATTTCAAAGAAAATCCATCAATTAACAAGTGAACATGACAGATAGAGTGACAGTGTTTCTCTGTGTTCAAAAGAGGTAGCTAAAGAAAAGGGAACACTGGGTATCTGAAGAGGAAAAATCACCCCTGGGGAAGAAAAAAAGAGCCCCCTGAGAATGCAAAAGCTCACAAAATAGATCTGTCAGATCCTTTCAGACTTTGATGAAAGACACAGTGCTTGATATTAGGAAGACTCTGGGCAAAACAATCCTTCACCTTAGATGAATTCTAAGCCCAACTAAAGAGAGATTACCATGAAAGGAAAAATGAACCAGGAGTTGGAAAAAAATCAGTGCAATGAAGAATAAGTATGCCTACTCCATAATTTGCTTAGATTAAGACTTACCTACCTCCAAATCAGTGTTGAAACAACAGAATCCAGGCATTGAGATATTTTTGTATTTATAGCTGTGGAGGCATGCTATCAAATACCAATACATCTTAGCAAGATCAGCATGAATGTTAATGTATTTGTTCTGAGGAATTGTGTCCTAAAATTTTAATATAATTTAACTAACATTTATGACATACCCTCTGTATAGCACTACGTAGATGCTGTTGGCAGTGCATTGAAAAAGACAAAGAACTTGCCTTCATACAAGTTCTAATCGAACAGGGCACCCATGGTATAGAGGCATTGTATATGTATTTAAGTGGGCCGTATTTTTATTCATAGAGCTGTATATTTTAATAATCTATAAACTCCTAAACATATAAATAATGGAAGTAGAAATCTTACAAATTAATGTTTTGAAGATTTTATTTATTTATTTGAGAGAGAGAGTGAGAGAGAGCATGAGAAAGCATGAGAAGGGAGAAGGTCAGAGGAAGAAGCAGAATCCCCATGGAGCTAGGAGTCTGATGCGGGGCTTGATCCCAGGACTCCGGGATCATGACCTGAGCTGAAGGCAGTGACTTAACCAACAGAGCCACCCAGGCTCTCTTGCAAATTAATTTTTATTGTTTGTTACCATCTTAATATTTCAGAAGACATGCCATATTAAGGGCATATCCTCAGTGATTATCTATATTTAATTAAAACAATAATGACAAGTTTGTGTTTTGCATTTTTCCCCCCATGATGAATAGAGAGATTTTATAATGAAATTTCTTTTTTTCTTTTTTTTTAGTAAAGATTTTTTTTAAGAATTTCTTTATTTGACACAGAGAGATCACAAGTAGGCAGAGAGGCAGGCAGAGAGAGTAGGGGAAAGCAGGCTTCCCGCCGAGCAGAGAACCCGATGAGGGGCTCCATCCCAGGATCCTGAGATCATGACCTGAACCGAAGGCTGAGGCTTAACTCACTGAGCCTCCAAGGCGCCCCTATAATGACATTTCTTAAAGACCCAACCTAAGGCAGGCAACTTCCAAGACACCCCATTGCTCCTCCTCTCCCACTGTTCACAGCATTGTGTAGTCCTCCCCACTTTGGATAGTTCTCACCTGTGTAACTAGTGGAATATTGAAGAAATGAAAGTAGATTTCTGAGGCAAGCTCAAAATAGCCCTTGTGGCTTCTGCCTTGCTCTCTTGTGGAACACTCTCTCAGCAGTTATAGGGTGAAAACACTCCAGCAGAAAGGGCCTCATGGCAATAACTAATGTTTTTCCAGGACAGCCAGCTTCAGTTTACCAGGCATTTTAGTAAACCATTTTGGAAGTGGATTCTTCAGCCCAAATCAAGCTTTCAAGGAATGTAGTCCAGGTCTCTCTCTATCTTGACAACAACCTATTAAAAACCAGACAACAGGTCCATAATCAAAATGGAGTTCCTTATGTTAAGTCCCACATCACCAAACCCAGACTTGATCACAATTTTGTCTTTCCTGGGAATGACATCTTAAACCAGAAAATCAGGAATCCCCTGATCAGTGTCACTTAGGTCATCTACCTGATAACCCTCTGCCATTCCCTAAAGGAAAGTAACCTTGCTACAACCAACCCACTTGTTTGCCTATTATCACTTCCTGCCCTTGCTCCCTTCTGCCTGTGTAACTTTGTCATTTTGTACAGCTACTTAGACCTCCTTTTTGTTAGTTTGGGTATTGCCCAATTCTAATAGATTTTTTGCTCAACGAAACTCTTAAAATTTTAAATATTTTATCTTTTGATCAACCTCAGAAGAAAACCTATGCCAGAACCACCCAGCTAAGCTCTAATGGAATTCCTGTCCCAGAGGAACTAACTGTAATGAGAAGGGTTTCTTGTTGTTCTAAGTACCTAAAGGGGGGGGTAATTTTTATCTGTAGCAATTGATAACTGATACCACAGCCTTTGAGCATTCTTGTACATTTTAAACCAGTGAGGACTTTGATTTTGACATCAACTGAAACACGTTGGTTCCATTGGACTATCAGCTTGTTTCTCTATGCATTCACCTGGTTGACTCTAATCCAGCAGAAGTGCGAGGCTGCAAGTATCTCTCTTTTCCTTTGCTTCAGCAGTAGCAAGTAGATCTTGTCAACTGTTTCAACCTCTTTTTTTTTTTTTTTTAAGATTTTATTTATTTATTTGACAGACAGAGATCACAAATAGGCAGAGAGGCGAGCAGAGAGAGATGGGGAAGCAGGCTCCCCGCCGAGCAGAGAGCCCAATGCAGGGCTTGATCCCAGGACCCTGGGATCATGACCCAAGCCAAAGGCAGAGGCTTTAACCCACTAAGCCACCCAGACACCCCTGTTTCAACCTCTTTAAGAGCTAGTGAAGGTGTTTTTGTCAGCCATTGTTTTTTCCCCCCTCAAGCTAACGCTATTCATTATAAGCAAAATGCTCTCCTCTTAAATACTAATGCTTCTCAAACTGAGTACAATCTATTTTCCTTTTATCTATTCTTTGCTCAAAACATAATGCATGGTAAAATAATACATATCCTTGATTACTATAAAATGATAGTGATGGAAGAGCATATCTGATGGCAATAAAAACATCAAAAGCTATTTAGCTGCAACAAATTAATTTTAACATAGCAGAATATATTATGTTGGCAGGAGATATGTGAGCATATTTTATTTTCAAAGGGTCAGTGTTGCCTTTTTAAAGGGATGTTTTCTGTATTTCAAATGCAGTAATATAACTGGGATGAACAGTACCATTTTCATATTCTTATACATCTATCCCAATTTTGACTTTCTAAAACTTGACTACCTCCAGTCTAATTTCTGAATTTATGCAACATGTCTCTAAGCCAAAATATAAATTTGTATTTAATTTATAAATATATCACTTCTCTGAAAATCAAATATTAATCACATACTGTTTCTTAGGAATAAAGGACTTAATTATGCATGACTTTAAAATAGTTGTAAACCTTTTTTCTGTGTGTGTAACTTTTATCTGACCTATTTGAGTTGTATGTTTCCAAAGACTGAGGAGATTTTGAAATTTTACTTGCTACTCTCAGCTCATTTAAGCTTGGAAATGACAGAGTTATTTTAATTTATAAAACGCCTAAGTAAATTTTAATGTTACCCTCCCGAATATATTTCAGTAAATACAGTGTATTTTAATTCATATAAATACCAGCAACAAATCCAAAAATAATAAAAACAAAATAAATAAAACAGTATTGAAGATTAACCTATAAAATTAATCAACTTCACAAAAGTATTCTATGAGTTAATGGCTGTAAGTACTAAATCAAATAGAACTAAGACAGTTACCTGTAGATTTTACCAAAAGCCCTCCTAGAATATTCTTTAGTTTAAAGCAACATTCCTTTTTTATTTAAATTATCTAGATGTTTACTTAATTCCTTTAGTTTGCATGTGTGGACATGGCCTTAATCCTTCATGTTGGATGGTGGTAGAAACATAATTTGGTCCCAGTGAATCTAATGAAGTGAGAGCGTTATGCTCTATTATTTTCCAAAAGGTCCATTTATGTGCATTGTGCTCCAGTCTAAAAAATAAATCTTGCAGTTCAAGTTGCCATATGCTCAGAATTTTAGCACAGGTGAGCACAGTAAGACCAGCTGCTGTTGCTCTAAATAATGATATCATGTAAACAAGAGAAAATATCTTTTGAAAATGAATACACATCACTCTTTCAGCTTAGAAACAGGTAGACATTTGAAAAAAAAGTACAGAAGGAAGTCCATTCTTAACACACATTTTTTTTAAAATATTTTATTTATTTGTCAGAGCTAGAGCTCGCACAAGCAGGGGAAGAGGCAGGCAGAGGGAGAAACAGGCTCCCTGCAGAGCCAGGAGCCCTATGCCAGACTCAGTCCCAGGACCCAGGGATCCTGACCTAAGCTGAAGGCAGCCACTTAACCAACTGAGCCACCCATACATCCTCATTGTTAATATATTCTTAACACTGTTTTAATATATCCTTATCTTAGCTTAGAAAAACAGTTGCTGTCTGGCTTTTGTTGGTTGGTTGGCTTGGCTTTAAAAAATTACTTCCATTTTTAAGGAAATACAAGTTATATAATATATGGATATATATTATGTATTATATATTACATATATAAGTGATTTTAAAATAATAGTAATATAACAGTATTCCTACTAAAGTTACTAATATATGTATAAAAAACAGAAAAGATGTAGTTCACAGTACATACGGAAATTTAGCATATGGTGAAGTTAACAACTCAAATCACTGAGACAAAATGGGCTTTGTAGTAAATGTTACTGTGTCAACTGGGTAGCTATTTGGGAAAAAAAAAAAGATGAAATTAGTTTTGTGCTTCACACCGTGCACAAGAATTAATTATGAATTTATTGGGGAACTAAATGTGAAAAAAATGAATCCATACTATTTGAAGAAAACATGGGTGAATGCTGATGTTTGACTTAAATCCGAAGATTTTGAGAATAACTGATAAATGTGATGACACAAAAATATGCATGGCAAAACTACAACAGCAAAACTATCAAATAATGGCAAAAAACATCTGATAGATTGAGAAAGAAAATTTGCAACATATGGCACAGAAAGAGGACTAATAATATTAACATATAAAGAACTCTTAGAAACTAGAGAACAAAGGATCAAAAAACAGATGAAAATAAGTAAAACACATGAAAATACATTTCAATGAAATATGTATAAGTGATAACATGAAAAAAATTTTAAAGTCACTCAGAGAATTGCATATCAAAGTAGTGAAATACCCTCTCTTACCTACAAAATAAGTGAAAAATTTAAAAATATGACAACACATTTTGTTGGGGTAATAGACTTTTATATGTTGGTTGTTAGAATACAAGGCAGTATAAACCACTCAAGTGGGATTTGGTAATAGATAAGAAGCTTACTTGTGAGTTTATTCCTAACAGAGCAATTCTACCTCTGCAAATCTGCCATGATGTTATATCTCCCACAGTATGAACATAAGCATCTCAGTGAAAATTAATCACTGTAGCATTCTTTGGGGGCATTTCAAATAATTAAAAAAAAAAAACTTAAATGTTCATGTATTGGATTGTGTTTTAATAAACTATGACACAGGGGTACCTGTGTGGCTCAATCAATTAAGTCTGACTCTTGATTTCAGCTTAGGTTATGATCTCAGGGTGGTGAGACCAAGCCGCTCGTCCAACAACTTGGTGTCAGTTCTGCACTTAGCAGAGTCTGCTGGAGATTCTGTCTCCCTCTCCCTCCCTCCCCCCCATTCTTTCTCTCTCTAAAATAAATATATAAATCTTAAACTATGACACGCCCACATAATGGACTATGCAACTGTAGTAAGGAATGAAGAAGATCTCTATGAACTGATGTGAAGTGATTTCCAGGTTGTATTATTACAGCATTAAAAGCAAGGATATCTATGTAATGCTGTCCTTCTCATGTGACAAAAAATGGGGGCGGGGATTAAGAAATAAAAGAGCAGAATACAGGAAGGATAAAACCAGCAAATGATGAGATTGGTTATCTACAGCATGAGGTGGAATGGAGTGGAAAGACTAAAGGAATGAGTGCAGTACATCAGGAATGAGAATAGAGATTTATTTGATTATCCTTTTTTATATAGCTCTGCTTCTTAGAAACATGTTAATATTTCACATACTCCCCCAAATAATTTATTTATTTATTATTTATAAATAAATATTTATAAATATTATTTATAAATAAATTATTTATTTATTATTTCTTATAAAATCAACCAGGATATGGTGGGAACCTAAAACGGACTGTAAACAATAGTAAATGGACCTAATGTACTACAAATCGATACCATACACACTGCAGGGAGTGGAGAAGAAAAGAAGTAGCCTAAGAAAGGTTGGCAAGTAGTATTTTGAGTATAAACTCTATGGATAAAAACAAAAATAACTATGAAAGTATTATCTACTTATTCAACATATTTTACATGGGATATGGGCTAATAATTCTAAAACTAGTTTATGTGTAAATTAGGATTGGAGAAATAGATGAAGTTATTGCAGATAATGAGAGTCATGTTACAGAAAAAGTAACAAATAGAGAAAGGGGGGAATGCTAGAATGAAACTCATGGTTTTGGGATATAATTGGAGGTATTCATAGAAATTCATGCTCTATCTGTATCTCTGTCTGTATCTACAGATTGAGAGATTAATGTTAATGTTGATGTATATATATGCATGTGTTAATGTTGATGTATATATATCATTAATGTTGATGTATATATATGCATGTGTTAATGTATTATACATGCATATGTTTCCTAGTTCTGTCCGATGAGGGGCAAGAAAAGCCAGTAGCAATGAATACACACAGTGCCTAATGCCATTCTCAAATAAACAATGAGTATTCTTTGGAGAAAAAGTCTTGTCTCCAGGGCTAAGTCAATGAATCACATGATGAGATTAAAATATCTTACAGTGCCAGCAAGTAATGTTGTGTTCCACAAAAATGATAGCAGCTTGGGGTGCCTGGGTGGCTCAGTGGGTTAAAGCCTCTGCCTTCAGCTCAGGTCATGATCCCAGGGTCCTGGGATCAATTCCCACATCGGGCTCTCTGCTCAGCGGGGAGCCTGCTTCTCTCTCTCTCTCTTCCTGCCTCTCTGCCTACTTGTGATCCCTCTCTGTCAAATAAATAAATAATATCTTTAAAAAAATTTTAAAAAATTGTTTTCTAAGGAGTTTCTACAAGTCTGCTTTTAAAATCTCATAGTTTAATTGCTGTTTTTTTTAATATAATTTTTTATTTTTTATAAGCATAATCCTCTTATGTTCTCTTTATACTTGGTTAATGCTTTATGTTAATCATATTGTTATAATTTTTGTAGTTTCAAGAGAAAATTGGGGCTAATAATTTCATGCTTTATCAAAAACATTTATTTTTTATTAAGATTTTATTTACTTATTTGATAGACAGAGATCACAAGTAGGCAGAGAGGAAGGGAAGCAGACTCCCTGCTGAGCAGAGAGCCTGATGTGGGGCTCACTCACAGGACCCTGGGACCATGACCTGAGCCAAAAAGGCAGAGGCTTTAACCCACTGAGCCACCCAGGCACCCCATCAAAAACATTTTATTTTTATTTATTTATTTATTTTTTAAAGATTTTATTTATTTATTTGACAGACAGAGAACACAAGTAGGCAGAGAGGTGGGCAGAGGAGGGCTGAGCAGGGAGCCCAACTCGGGGTTCGATCCCAGGACCCTGGGACCATGACCACAGCTGAAGGCAGAGGCTTAACCCACTGAGCCACCCAGGTGCCCCTATCAAAAACATTTTAAAGTGAATCTGGCATTTAATATTTACTGTGGTATATTGTAGTAAAGAATACAATGGCTTCTAGAACAACTTGGGGACAATGTCTTGATTTTTGTCAAGGTATCCCCATCTTTGGTTTTGTACTATCAGTGTGAATAATTTCATAGTAAGAAAGCCACAAAAATGCCATAAAACAGTTGAGAAATTGTCTCAGGGATTCCATGTGCTCAGAACTCACTTTAAATAGAAACTGTTCTAAAGGATGTATTTTTAGACAAAAATATTAAAATAATTTTTAGAGGTTATTCTCAAAGAAGAAATACATGTTAAGAAATGTTAGAATGTTAAGAAATTTCTACCATTTGATAATGAATGCTGAGGAATATAGGGATAACAGTATAAGTGAATAAAGATAAACAGTGAAGGTATAAAACAGGCAAGAGCATAATTCTGTTTTACTTTCAAAAGACTCATTGTCAATCTTTTTAATACCCTCATAGCCCTAGCCCTGACCTAGAATTTCATTTCATCACCTATGGAATATTATTGTGATAGATGCTGGCTTGCTTTCCTTCCTTTTTTTTTTAAATGCAGTTATTCACCTGTACACTAAATGTTGCAGCAATTACTTCTTTATTTTCTACCCTCCATTTCACTTATTATTCCATTTAGAAACTTAGTAGAATTCATATTGGAATTTTAGGGTCTGAGTCTTATGTTTCTATCTTTTCTTTCAAGCAGCTATGTCTTTTTCTGTTTGCTCAAAAGTCTCAATGTATTCTTTGATTTGAATTTTCTATTCAGACATTTGAACAAAATGTTAACGAAACAACCGCCATCAAAATTAATGCATTGATAAGGTGATGTAAGGTAGTACTAAGAAGAAAATGTACAGCTTAAATATGTTAAATAAGAGAAATCCGTTTAAATTATTTCCTTAAGAATCAAGTAAAACTCAAACTCAATGGAGGAAATAACTGGAGGAGTTAATGGAAGACAAAATGGTCAAACAATAGAGAAGATGAGTGAACATAAAAACCGTTTATTTTAAAAGATCATTAAAATTTGTAAAATTCTAGCTAAGCTAATTAAGAAAAAAAGAAAACACCAAAATTAATATTATTAGGAATGTAGAGAGGGATTTCACCATAGACATTTCACATAATAAAAGAATAAGAGAAATCCTTGAACATAATTATATCAATGAATTGCAATACTAACAGAATAAAGAAAAATGTATAATAATCTTCATACATATGTAGAAGAAACATTGAAAGTCAGTATTCTTTTGTCATTAAAATCTCTCAGCAAATTAAAAATAAAATCTGCTAAAGTTCATCTACAAAAACCTATAGTTAACCAAATACTTAGTGGTGAAAAATGAAATGATTTCTCTGTAACATAAGGAGCAAAGCAGTATGATCTTTCTTTTAATTAATGATCTCCCTGATATGAGGAAGTGGTGATGCAACATGGGGGCTTAAGTGGGTAGAAGAAGAATCAATGAAACAAGATGGGATTGGGAGGGAGACAAACCATAAGTGACTCTTAATTTCACAAAACATACTGAGGGTTGCTGGGGGGAGGGGGGTTGGGAGAAGGGGGTGGGATTATGGACATTGGGGAGGGTATGTGCTTTGGTGAGTGCTGTGAAGTGTATAAACATGGTGATTCACAGACCTGTACCCCTGGGGATAAAAATATATGTTTATAAAAAATAAAAAATTAAATAAAAAATTTAAAAAAAAAGAAAGAATTTATGTGACTTTACAATAAGCAGAGATTTCATGAACAGAGGATACCGAAAAACTAATCATAAGAGAAAAGGATGTTACATTGAGCTGAGCCAACTTAAGAAACACTTGGCTTGAAAGATACCCTTAATATGAAAATGCATGTATATTTCATTTTCATACCTTCATATATATTTAATATTTATTACATATCCAATATCATACTAAAATTTATTTTATATTTATATTCATTTTATACTTTATATTTATTACATATCCATATATTTAAAAGTTTCACTCAAATATAAGAAAAAAATCATACAACTCCATAAGAAAATGACACATGACACAATTAAAAATGGATAAAGGTTTATACATAAACCTCATAAAAGATTAAAAACGCCATTAAAAACATAAAAAATAATTAACATCATTAGTCTTCAGGGAAATGCAAATTTGTCTCTAAAATACTTCTACACACTTACTAGATGCCCTACAATTTATAAAAAAAAAAAAAAAAGGATGCCTGGGTGGCTCAGTTAGTTAAGCAGCAGCTCCGTCATGATCCCAGCGTCCTGGGATCAAGTCCCACATCCTGCTCCTTGCTCGGTGGGGAGCATTCTTCTCCCTCTGCCTCCGCCTGCCACTCTGCCTGTGCTCACTCACTCTCTCTTTCTCTGACAAATAAATAAAATCTTTAAAAAAATTAAATAAATAAATAAAAAACAGTGATGATTGCAAATATTGATGAGACTATGGAGCAACTGGGACTCATACATTTTTTTGCAAAACATTTTGGTAGTTACTTATATTAAACTAACACGAACTTACCATATGACTCACCAAGTTTACTCTTTTTTTTTTTTTAAGATTTTATTTATTTGAAACAGCAAGAGAGGGAACACAAGCAGGGGGAGTGGGAGAAGGAGAAGCAGGCTCCCCACTGAGCAGGGAGCCCAACGTGGGGCTCTATCCCAGGACCCTGGTATCATGACCTGAGCTGAAGGCACACGCTTAACAACTGAGCCACCTAGGCACCCCAACAATTCTACTCTTAAGAGAAATGAATTTCTAAGACAAATTAAAGTATTTGTCTAGAAATTGTCCTGCATATTGATTTTTTCTAGCAGCCCAATCAATTTATTTATAAAACCTTGAAACTGGCAGGAAATCAAATATTCATCAATGGGTACATGGATAAACAAACTGCAGTATAGTCAATAGAATATTTAAAAAAATAAAAATTGAATACTGATATATGCTACTGTAATGATGTATTTAAAAAAATAAAATACCGACTGAAACAATTCACCCACAAAAGAGTGTATATTTTTGATCAATTCATATGGAATTCTAGAAGGTAAACTGACCTTTAGAGACAGAAAACAGATCAGTGGGGTGTCTGTCTGTGATTAGAGATAGGGAAGGGTCCAACTAAAAAGGAACATGAGGAAATGTCCCAATGAGATGGACATGTAAGTCTTCTTTAGGGTAGAAGTTAAATAGGCTACATTCATCAAGTTATAAGACTTCATAATGGGCACATTTGATTGTAAGTGAAACTTTAATAAATTAAGAATGTAAAACAATACTATCTTAAATGTCACTAATCATAGGTTATGATTTTACTCCTTTATTCTATAAGAATAGTTTTATCTATATGAATATTTAGTAAAGAAGGTACATGCTTCATGCATTTTCTCTTTATCTTTGCAACCAAGAAATTTCACCTGCGTGAACCAAAATGAGTATATTTTAGCAAGATTCATATATGATATTTAATAGTGTTTATGGGTCTTTCTGTAGCACATGATTATTTTCTTCTTACATTACTATTTAATTTTTTATCTTCTATCACTCGTGCTTTCTTTTTTTTTAAGAACTACTAAAGTACATGTGTTGGAATTTTAGGCTCTGTGTCTGTTTATCGACACTTATTTCATACTTCAATTTCTGGATTTTTTATTCTGTATTTTTTATTTTTTTAAGATTTTGTTTATTTAGTTGACAGAGAGAAACACAGCAAAAGAGGGAACACAAGCAGGAGGAGTGGGAGTGGGAGAAGCAGGCTTCCTACAGATCCGAGAGCCTGATATGGGGCTCGATATGGGGCTCTATCCCAGGACCCTGGGATCATGACCTGAGCTGAAGGCGGAGGCTTTAACCCACTGAGCCACCCAGGTGCCCCTATTTTTAATGTTCAGCTGTATTAATTATTATTTTCAGGACATTTTGAAAGTAGTGTTACTGTCCTAATTTCAATAATCATATCTTTAGTTTCCAAAACCTGCAGTTTTTCTTCTTTGGAAAAAGACTTTTCCATTTCTGGGTATGACAGCCACTCAAAAGTCTTGGAGAAAATTAATCACTGATTATAATTATTTTAGAATTTTCTCTTGTTTTCTGGTGTATTCTTTTGCTTTGAGAGTTAAGACTTTGTGGAGTTCATGGCCTTTCCTTCTTGCTGTTTGATTTTTATCTTATGTATTGCAGTTTTTGACTTGTTAGATCTGTAATTTAAACAATACAGTAGTCCTGCCTTTTCCATGGTTTCAGTTGCCTATAATTAACTGCAGCCCAGAAGCAGATGGTCCTCTTTCTGATGTGCTGCCAGGTGATGGTCAATAATAGTCAAATGCTAAGTCATAATATGTATGTTATATACCTCACACCATCTCATCACATAGCTATTTTATCATTTCACATCACTAAAAGAAATAGGGTGAATATAGTATAGTAAGATATTTTGAGAGAGACCACATTCACATATAACCTTTATTATTATAGTGTATAATTATAATCGTTCTATTTTAGTATTTTAATGTTGTTTCTTACTGCACCTCTTGTATAAAATAAACTTTATCATAGGTATACATGTATAGGAAAAAAACCATAGTATATATTGGGTTTAGTAATATCTGCCATGTCAGGCTTCTTCTGAGGGTCTTGGAATGATTAGGTGGGACTACTGTATAGGGAAAGGAGAACACAGTACTTCTTAGCTCACTTGGGAATGTCTTCGAGTGCAGGTTTTGATTATATGGTCCCTAGTTCCAGTGTTTTAGCAAGGAAAAGAAGGGCAGGGAACAGCAGACTAGTGTTCTTTTCTTTAGTGTATTTGAGCAGCTTTATTTTTTTTTTTTCCTGGATGTAAAATCTACTCATTTTTTGCTAGTGGCATTGGTGTTGTTTCCAGTGTTATGATTTTTGTTTTGTTTTCATTTTGGAAAGAGCAGTCAACATATTTAATTAGTCATCTTGAGCCAGAATTAGTACTTGACAACTTTCATGAACAGTATAAGTTCAGTGTTTTTACTTCAAATAGTAGTATTCTCTGTATTATTTAAATGAGTGTATATCATCACATTTTATCAATGTAACTGCCATAATGACTTCACTAATCCCTTTGCATCTTTCCATACTATCACCAAATTCCTGATGTAGAATGCAACTTGTGCATTTTTTTTTAAAGATTTTATTTATTTATTCGACAGACAGAGATCACAAATAGGCAGAGAGGCAGGCAGAGAGAGAGAGAGAGAGAGAGAGGAGGAAGCAGGTTCCCTGCTGAGCAGAGAGCCCGATGTGGGGCTCCATCCCAGGACCCTGGGATCATGGCCTGAGCTGAAGGCGGAGGCTTTAACCCGCTGAGCCACCCAGGTGCCCCCAACTTGTGCATTTTCAGCATTAAAACCTGCAGCTCTACGAAAATCTGAGAAACCATTTTAACTATACATATGTATTTACTTCATTTTTTCCTTATTCAAAGTTTGGAAATTTATGCAAATTAGTCCCAGATTGTATTCACAATTCACTTTCTATTGGCAAACATATTTGATATACTATACTTGAAACAGCCATTAGTCTAAGTTATAATCAAAATTATTAAAACATACATGGCCAATAAAAGAAAAAAGTTGAATTCAACACTTTAAAGCATCTGCTTTGAAGTTTCACTTCACATGATGCTGGCTAATTTTCACATCTATTTTCCTCTGAACTGACTTCCGAGGATATTAGAGAAATGCTTGGAAAAACATATTTAAAGTGGTAATTCTTTAAAATCAATTCTAAGAGTAAGATAAACAAAAACTATAATGCAAGTAGATAGTAAATGAAGTGTTTTTGATTCATGAAATGGAGTCAAAACCTTGACAGACTTTCATAGAAAAAATCTTCAAAAGCTTATCACTTATGACTTTCATGAAAAATATCGATTATTCTGGGTTTTCATGAGTCATAATAAACAAAATCTGGGACCTTAACTCTTTTTTTCTCAATGAGCTTTTTTTTTTTTTTAAATTTGCTTTATTTCCTGTTCATCTTGTTGTAATCCAAATACAAAAGAAACAATTAGTTTTAAAAAATCAATATGATGATATTCCATTAACATTTCTCTAAAGTAAATCATGACCTTGGATTCAGAAATAATAACCTTTGAAAGGTAAGTTTTTACAATGTTATTTGACATTCACATGTAAAATTTAACTTCACATGACAATACCTCTGGCATGCATATTAGAACTAAAACACTATGTGTAGCCCAGAACTGATTGATGTCCAAATTAATGAACAGTAGTATGACTTAAAGAACTTAAAAGTTTCCATCAGAAGTAGAGATCGAAATAGTTAGGTTAGTTGTTATTTTTGTCCTTAGGCCTTGTCTTTTTTCTCATAACTCTACCCATGTGAGATTTTTATCTGGTATCATGACTTTAACTGTCACCCCTTTACAGATGACTTTCATCTTAGAGTCCCTAGGTAGGAGCATTGGATCTATTTCCAGTTGTACAATTTGACAGAAGCATACTCTGTTCAAATAGTACTTCAGATCCAAGAAACTTGTTCTTTCCCAAGTGTTTCTACAATAATCAACTGCACTACCATCCTTTTAATCATCCAGATTATAAAGTATAATTTAAGTTATCTTTAACTTTCCCAACTTCTTTACCCTGAGTTTATTAAAAAATTCTATTTTCCTGCACAGTTGATCCTGTATCACACTTTTTCATTCCTTTGGTCTGCCTGGACCTAGATCTTCATCACATGCTACCTAGAATACAATGTAGTAGCCTTTTAATTTGCCTGCCTGCTTTCTTTCTTCTCTCACTCATCCTTTTTCTGCTACTTCTAATCTCTTCATCATAATTAACCAGACATTTTAGTCTTAAAACATAAGTAGTATGATACTGGTTCATCCTGAAAAATCTTCTTCTCCATTAACAGCCATGGCCCCTTTTCAGAAATGTGTACACCACAGTATCTCTCCCCTCACGTGCTCTTCTGCTACTACCATTGGCTCGCTCTACCACAAATAAGTTTCTTTCTTCACCCAGTTGAATTTGGCACATATTAAAGCTTCGACCCACTGAATAAGGTAGACTTGATGTTCTCCTACCTCCTGGTGAAGCCCTTAGCTGCTCTGGATGTTATGCTTTTCGACTCTTGAAAACAGTTTCCTATATAAAAAGCATTACTGTGGTATATGAAGCTGGAGGCACACAAAAAGAGAAATATCTGGAGGAGGAATACCATGAGCAAGAACCCATCATCTCCAGACACATGAGCAAAGAAGAGACTTTGGGAATGTGTCCTGCAGCCTGAGCTGCTCCAGCAGACTCCATGTTGATCATATATGAACAAACACACCATATCCTTCCCACATTCATTAAATTGTGAACAAAATAAAATGGTTGCATTAAATTTTGGCATAACCTGTTCACAGCAATAGATAATCAAAACAATGACAAAGAATTATAAAAAAGTTAATCTGATATTTTTGCTGTGATCTGGACAAATTGTGATTTCCAGGCCAATACGTTTACTCTCTTGAACTTATCCCAATTGTGCAGACCGATAATAGTGTACTTGTGATTTCTTCTTTCTACTATGAACCTACACACTATGTATCCTTTACCAAAGCTGTTAACTTGAACTAAAACCCTCTATAGAGACAAGAACTCCGAAGGCTAATCATTCTTTAAGCCACAACTCGATTATCACCAAGTTTCTAAGTGTTACTCTGTCCTTGTAGTCCAAAATTTCTCTGTTCTGTGTGTTCATCATCCTAAAAGTATTTTCATTTTATATTTATGCCTTTCTTGCTCTTCTGACATTATTTCCCTACATGATTTTCTCTCCTTTGCCCATGTGTATTAAGTAGGCTAGGCTATACGGGGTAACTATATCTAAATTTTTATTGGCTCAGGTAATTCACACTGTAGTCCAAATGACTGTTAGTGAGTGGCTTTGCCCTCCAGTGGTGGTGATTTCATCTAGCAGGTTTTAAAAGTCTTTCTATCAGGTTTGTTACAGCTAGTAGATCTTCATATCCTTCATTGGCTCTTCTGCATCTGTCCTATAGATACAGGAAGAAATAGCAAGCATAGAATTTCATGAGAAGTTTAGAAGCCAGGTCGATAAGTAAAATATAGCATGTTAACCTAGATTCCTATGTTGGAATAAATCACAAAATCCCATTTCAATGCAAGGCAAGCTGTAACTATATAATAAGAATCTTAAATATGTTTTCTTAAGGTTCTATGTAGGAGTTTTTTCAGCATAAATATGTCTTGGTACAGAGTTGCTGAGCCATATGATATACTTGTTTTTAATTTGATCAAGTAAATCTAGCTTGCTGTTCAGAATGGCTGCTCAGTGTCCCTAAGCAGCAGATCATGATGGTTCCTGTAGTTTTTTTTATCCTGCCAACACCAGGCATTACTGTGGTTTTACTTTAACAGAATGTAGGCATCAAAGAATATCCCATTTTTGCTTAACTATTTAACATTCATTTATCTATTAATTATAACTTATTTCATATATTATTATCTTTAAAAGACTTTCTTTTTGCACTTTATAACTTTGTCCTACTTCTCCTACTGATAACACTGACTTTTCCTTTTGACTAGCAAACTATTCTTAACGTGTTTCATGTGTCTCTGTTATATAAAAAGTAAATTCTCTATCATTCTATCACATTCTCTCTCTAATTTTGGTAGTGGTGTTTTAATTGAATAGAAATGCTTTGGTGAGTGCTGTGAAGTGTGTAAACCTGGTGATTCACAGACCTGTACCCCTGGGGATAAAAATATATGTTTATAAAAAATAAAAAATTAAAAAAAAGAAATATATAATTATGATTTAATTATGAGTTAACCAAACTTATCTATTTTCTAATAATTTGTATATTTTAAAATTTGTTTAAAAATTATCTTCCAGACTCTAGATATTTTCTTGCATTTTCTGTAAACATTATACTTTTCTTTCACATTAGGTCTTTGCTCTACTCACTGTGTGCTCTTGGATGTCCTATTAGATAAGAATTCAGGTTTGTCTTTATGCAAAGAGTCAGTTTTTCAAAGCCATGTCCTGAGCAGTCTGTACACGCACCAGAATTGCTGGGTCATTTTTATCATGTATATCATGTATGTCCTGTACATCATTTGTATTAAAGATCCCTCTTTCAGGCCTCCATTTGTTCCACTAGATACTTTGCTGTTTGTGCAGCAATGCTATGCAATGTTTTTTGTTATGGCTTTGTTGTGTGTTTTAATGTCTGGTAGAGCACTTCTTCTTCATATTACTATTTTCATTTTTTTCAAGGTTAAGTTAGCTATTTGTGGATCTTTATTTTTTGAATACATTTTATAGTACTGCATTGAAATCTTGAAAAATATCAAACCTTAATATTGAATGAGATTGCATTGTATAGACCTGTAAGGCATAATTTGGTGAATAAGCAGCCTCTTTGTGTTATTATTTTTTTCATGCTATCATGTTATTTTTAGAGTTTTAAGATTTCTTAAGATCTCTAGAGCTGATACTCTGAATAGTTTTCTACTTGATTATGTATGGTATAGAGAGGTACTGTAAAATTTATGAATTGATTTTTTTTCTTAACAACTTTGCAGAACTATTTTATCAGTAACAAAAAATTGTGGAATATGGATTTCTAAAATCATTTTCAGACTTTGTAAATATAATGGTCTATTTTTCAATATTTACACATTTATATATTTTCATTTTATAATATTCATGATCAGGGAAGTGGTACTATGCTAAACAATAGTGAGGACTATGGGCATCTTATAATTCTGGTTTTGTTTAGTTATATACTCTATCAAGTTAACAACAATACTTTCTATTTTAAATTTTTAAGACTTTTGATCTTTTTCCACATCTTTTGAGGTAGTCATATGATTTTAAATTTTAACTTATTAATGTGGTAAATTATCATTTCAACTATTCTGATGTTGAGGGATCCTTGCAATTTAAAGGTAAAGCTACTTGAATCTGACATCATACTTCTTGAGAACATTGTTAGATTTGGTTAGCTAATATTTAAATTTCAGGGTTATATTTATTAATGAATTAAGTTTTCATTTAAATTTAATTTAGGATTTTTGATTTATAGTTCAAAGGTGAAGTAGGCCTATAATTTTATTTGAATTGTACTTATTTGGTATTAGTGTTAAGATTACACTAGTCTCATAAAATGAGCGTAGTTTCTTTAACTTTTTTATTTTCTCTATAAAATAATTTTAATTTTTATCATGGTCCTACAAAATAGACATTATCCTTCTCCATTTATAGTTGTTGAAGTTGAAGATCAAGCTATGTTTTAATTTTCTCAAAGGCCCATGACAAAGTCAAAGTTTTAACCAATGTGATCCAAAAGTCTAATGAACTTCCCTATAATTTCCTTTAACTTGTCAATATTCAGTCAATATCTGTGGAAATGTATTTGAAGCAAGATAGGATGACTGGCCCTGGTCAGGAGCCAGGCTGCCCATGTCTGCATCCTGACTGCCGTTTGCAGCCTGAGTGATCTTGATTACTATATTAGAATGAGCCATATGAAATTGATGATATTTGGATTTTTAAATTTCTAAAATGACAGTCTCATAAGGTTTAACCTAATATTTAATCATTTGTTTTCCTCAATTTCCTCATGCTTACCAGTAGGTTAATAGCACGCATCCAATTTTTTTGCTTGTTTGTTTGTTTAAGGAAAATTGAAAAGCAATGCAGGTAGGTTTTTAAAATAGTAGTATAGTAAGTGCCTAAGGCTGATACCTTTTTATAATTACCACTTATTTTTAAAATATATATCAGAATGTGTCACCTTTGTGTTAAATTTCTACATGTCATATGAAGCTATAGTTTTCAGAAAATGATGCTGGATGGAGATTCACATTAGTGTAGTGATTTTTACTTCAACACTAAAATTCAGTTTCCAGGAGGGAATGAAAAACCTTTCTATCCTTTTCTATTCTTTTGTTTTCATTCCTTTTACTTCCTTCCTTCCA
>NC_081569.1:89639742-89664131 GCF_022355385.1 Mustela nigripes
TCTTTCTTTCTTTCTTTCTTTCTTTCTTTCTTTCTTTCTTTCTTTCTTTCTCTATTTGGGAGAGAGAGAGAAAGCAGGAGTAGGGAGAGGGGCAGAGTGGGAAGGAGAAGCAGACTCCCCGCTGAGCAAGGAGCCCTATGTGGGACTCAATCCTTGGACCCTGGGATTATGATGAGCCGAAGGGCAGACGCTTAACCAAAGAAGCCATACAGGCACCCTGGGGATGAAATTCTCTTACAAAATTTTGGGTTTGAAGGTAGATAATTTTTTAAAAAACTCACTTTTATATTATGAGAGGGTTTTTTTTTTCATTTTTCATTATTTATTTATTTATTAAAAGATTTTATTCATTTACTTGACAAAGAGAGATCACAAGTAGGCAGAGAGGCAGGGGGAGAGAGAGAGAGGGAAGCAGGCTCCCCGCTGAGCAAAGAGCCCGATGCAGGGCTCGATGCCAGGACCCTGAGATCAGGGCTGAGCTGAAAAGGCAGAGGCTTTAACGCATTGAGCCACCCAGGCGCCCCTATAGTGAGTTATTTTTTTTTTAACCCATGCATTGTTTTAATCATCTAACTCATTATTACTTGTTTAAAAAGACAACGTGTTAATTATAATGGTGTCAGAATGCCAGTTTTGCATATATACTTCAAAAGCATTTCAGTATTTTATAGCCAAAAGTGTTTATTTCTAATTTACAAGATTAATGTTTTGCAGTCAGAATATGGGAATGACACAATGAAATGACTGCAGCAGGAGATTTATAGTGAAGTCTGGCAAATAGAGCAACAGGCAGAATCCGCATGCTGGTTGTTTTGTTGGTTCTGTAGAACCAGATCATAATCATTATAATTAAGTTAGAAGAAATGTCCTAGTTCACATCAAAATGGAGGACAAAGGGTATTTATCCTTAGCCACAACTGGAATCTGAATTCATACTCACTCTGTTAACCTGCAATAGCAGCATGAATGGAATAGATTGCCTTGTACATGAATATTTTTCATAGATTATTTCCCCTTTCCCCAGTTGTATCCTTTTTCTTTATTATGATTTATTCACTATTAGATATCATAAACTGCTAATAAAAATTCAAATGTTCTTACAGACCTGCTTTTTTTTTTTTAATTTCAGCTTAACTAGGGCTTTAAAAGAGTGTCATATATATTGTCTTTTATCACTTAAGATAATTTCATAATCTGTAAACTCATTTTTTAATATTAAGATATATATAATATCCATTCAGTGTTTTCTTTGGTATAAAAATGACAACTTTAGAAACAGCAAAGTTAGGATTGAGAGCCTGATTCAAGGAGGCTTAAGATATGTAAATACCCCCTGCCTCTTTTTAGAGAACTTACCCTTTCTGCAGCTGAGAACTTCCCTGTAAGTGGTGTTGGTGGCCAGCTATGTGGCTGGCTTTCAGAGACCATTGTCAACATTTTGCCAGTTGACCAAAAACAACGTTTTGATTAAATTCCCTTCTTCTGGATAAAACACTGTCTCCAGAAGGAACCTGCTAAAATGAGAAATGAATTATTTGAGAAGAGAACTATTCTGAACAGAATAGAGATGTGGTTAAACGGATGCGTATCACCCCAGAGAAAGCTTGCCTACTTAGATGAGGACAAGAAGGTACTAAAAATGATGTTTTTGTCTGAGGAATTTACCAGGCACTGTAAGCACAAAATGAAGTTTTGAGGAATAGAATGGTCATATTTGAAACATATGGAAAGGAATTATTTATCTGTGTTCTGAGGGATTTTCTACTGAGTCACACCCTCTCTCTTCTAACTCTTTCCTGGATGACAGTATGGTTCCGTAGGTCAGTAAAATTTAGCATGGAGTCCTGGGTCTAAAAGCACAAAGCCCTGAATTGCAGGTAGAAATGGGGAGAGGGTAACTTCCTTTGTGTACCTTCTTTTTTTTTTTTTAATTTTATTTATTTATTTGACAGAGAGAAATCACAAGTAGATGGAGAGGCAGGCAGAGAGAGAGAGAGAGAGGGAAGCAGGCTCCCTGCTGAGCAGAGAGCCCGATGCGGGACTCGATCCCAGGACCCTGAGATCATGACCTGAGCCGAAGGCAGAGGCTCAACCCACTGAGCCACCCAGGCGCCCCCTTTGTGTACCTTCTGAAGCACGAGATACTTTTCACTTTTAATGCCCTCTGGACACGAATTATTAGTGAATAGTATAATGCCAGAAAGATAACCATTAAAAATAACAATGTGCTTGCTTTTACCATTATTTAAAAAATACTGTTGAGGGGTGCCTGGATCATTCAATTGGTTAGCCCTCTGCCTTCAGCTCCAGTTATGATCCGCAGGTCCTGGGATCGGGTCCTGGGATCCAGTTCTGCTTCAGGCTCCCTGCTTAGTGGGGGGGGGGGAGGTTGCTTCTCCTGCTTCTCCATCTCCCTGTGCTCCTCCATCCTGCTTGTGTTCTCTTTATCTCAAAAAAAAAAAAAATACTGTCTAGATACAAGCCAATAAATTATATAGTTTATATAAACCAATAAAAGAAAAACAAAAGTTTTAATATTATTTTTGTATGTTACCAATTTACTATATGACTTGAATAATTAAAAATAATTATTATTGTTGTAGAGAATGTCTGTGGTCCTTGAAAATATATAAGTACATTTTGAGATATATAAATTCAAATCAGTTTCAACTCTCCAAATATTCCAGTTATTTCCATAAAAAGTTATTATGTTGGTATTTATTATTAAACCATTCTTTATTTGATCATATTGCAATTTAAGTGAGAAAATGACACTGATCTTGAATTGTATGAAATTATTAAATAGTATTGCTTACATAACTCAAAGCATAATCAGAATGAATTTGGTCATATTCCCTCACAACACCATCTTCAGAGGACAGAATTTGTTTTTGGTAGTTCTATTAATGAAAATAAAAACAAATTCAGAAAAATGTCATACCCTTACATTGAATGATTATATTTTCACTTTATTCAATGATAAAATCATAAGTTTTTAAATTATGACATAATGCTTTGTTGAAAATATATTGGCTTTAAACATGCTTTTTTTTCAGTATTGACTGCTATCATTCCAAAGTTAAGAGAGATTACAAAAGAAATAGAAAATATAAATATAGATATTCAACCAGAACATTATCATTATTTTTGTTCTCTCAAAAGTAGAATGCAATTATAGCTTGTTTTCAAAATGGATGGTTTGAAACAAATCTGTAGTATTTCCCTAAACAATTCAAAAGAAAATAAGTGTCCTTTAATGAGTAACTCTGCCAATAGTAATAGTGGGTTTTTTTTGTTTGTTTTTTTTTAAACTATGAATGTTTACTAAGATAAGAGAGGGGGCACCTGGGTGGCTCAGTTGGTTAAGTGTCTGATCATGGGGTCATGATTATGATCAAGGGTCATGATCCCGGGGTCCTGGGAAGAAGTTCTTTGTCAGGCTCCCTGCTCAGTGGGGAGTCTGCTTCTCCCTCTGCCTCTGCCTTTCTCTCTCCCTGTGTTCCTGGTCTCTCTCCCCCTCTCTCTCAAATAAATAAATAAAATCTTCCAAAAAAAAAAAAAAAAACAGGTTTTGTTAATAGTATGAAGACAAAATTTTAAAAATCATATTTTAATGCTATGTATTTAGTGAGCATCTATTTTACACCAGGTTATCTTTACTTGTCTATCTCAAGAGCATACCTGGAAATGTCTCCTCTCAACTTCCGTTTCTCTTTCTGTCTCTGTCTCTATGCCTTTGTCTATCTTTTGTTCCTTTGTTCCCTTTTCTCTTTGCAATATTAATATGTAAGGAAATGATATGAGAAGATATGTAGCAATTTGTTTCACAGGTAATCTTTTAGCTATTATAAAATGGGGTAAATATTTTATACATTTTTATCTGCTACTAGAATATTAGTATGTATTTACATCTGTGAAACTACCACCATGTGTGTTTGATCACTCATTCATCCACTAGATTTTTTTTTTAACCTATACGTTGTCTTACATGGAAAGTGATCTCATATGGTGCATCATGTTAGTGCTATTTTATTTTTTTAATACTGAACCTAAGCATCTTAGTGCCTGAGTCAATTAAATTTCCATAATAAGGAAGGATCTTAATTGACTGACTGCCTGTCTTCTGATTCCCTCCTCCTCTTCCTGGAAAGCAGATGGACTAATTACAGTCTGTGAATTTACTTTTTTCATCTTCTTTTCTTAGAATTTACCTAAGCAGAATTGCATTGATTGAAATGTTTTACTGTGTATACCATTTTGTATTCTGTGACATATGATAGGTAGATAGATAAATAGATACATGTAGATATACATACACATAGCCTATAAATATACATATATAAATATATACAGGTTATATATAATTCATTCATTCATTTATACTTCCTTTTATGATCACAATCCTACCAGACTTTTAGATTATCTTTAATTGCCAGAAGTCTGTGAAACTCCCAATTTACTCAATCCCAAAGATCCCCCTTTTATTTTATAACATTAATGATGATAATAATAAATAGAATAATTTAATGTTAATACCTGATATTTACAGAGGTCTTATTAATTGCAGTCACTGTCCTGTGTGTTTCATATGTAAAACTGCACTTATTTCTCAAATTTTATGAGGTAATTGCTATTGATATGCCACTTTCACAGAGGGGAAAATAAAGTCACAAGAAAGTTCATTAATCTGTTCGGGGTCACAGCTAATAGTGATAGCATTAGAATTCTAAACCCAGGCAGTCTAGCTCCAGAGCCCACACCCCTAACCAATAGTCCTTACTTGTTCTTCTGCATTTACATTACTTATATCATTTTGGCTCACATCATAATATTTTGTGTAGGCTCTCTATTACACAGTATTTTTACTAAATATTTACTGAATAGTAATCTCACACAAGGAACTGTTGTATGCTGAGAATATAGCACTGAGAAAGATAGAAATGCTAAATGGGAGGAGAGAGAATTTAAGAAATTAAACATTAAATGAACAAAATGATTTAAAATACTGATAACTGTTACAAATACAAAAATATTTTGTGTTGTAGAAGATGATTGAAGGGGCCAAATTAGATTAAATGGTCATGGAAGTCCTCTCTAAACAGAAAGTATTTGAGGAGAGATGAGCCCTGGCTGGAAGAAGTTGCCAGGAAAGCAAATACTAGAGGTCAGGATGTTCACATGCAGAGTGAACAGCAGATTTAAAGGATGTTTAAAAATGAAAGGACTTTGATGTGGGAAAAGCAAAAATGAGGGGGTGATGTTAAGAAATTAATTCTAAGAGAGGGGTGCCTTATTCGTTCAGAAGATGGATGCATTTTTATTTTAAATGCATGAAGTCATTGACAAGACGAAGACAGAGAAGTGACATAATCCAACTTGCATGCCTTCCTCCCCACCCTCTGTTTTGAGAACACTCTCACTGCTGTGTGGGCAGTGGACTATAGGGAAGCAGTGGAACCCAGTAAAAAGCTATTGTAGGTTTTTATGTGTGGGTGATGTTAATACAGAAATGGATAAATAGAGAAATGGATGCGTGTAGTTTGGAGGTGAACAAATAAGAGTTAATATAGTCTCTTAAGGGTAGAAACAATTACTCATTCTTATATATCCAAGAGTGTTCTGAATGTAGTAGGCCTTCTTTCTCATTTCAATATGTTGAGTGCGCTTAAATGGCAGTTGCGGGATCTGAACTGTTTTAAAGTTCTATTTTATTCCTAAAATATAGCTGTTTTTACTTTTAAGTTTTATTTATTATTTATTTATTTTTTAGAAAGATTTCACTTATTTATTGACAGAGAGAGATACGCAAGTAGGCAACAAGGTAGGCAGAGAAAAAGGGGAAACAGGCTTCCTGCTGAGCAGAGAGCCCGATGCAGGGCTCAATCTCAGGACCCATAACAGCAGTTTTAGAGTTAGAACATTGATGTTTATATGTTGAAAGACTTATTTTTGAAAATCTTCCTAAAAAGTGAAGTAACTCTTGTCTGCTTTTTCTTTATTGGCTAAAAGGGAAATTTATAACACTAAATCTATATATTATAAAGAAGAAATATCTCAAATCTACAATCTAAGCTCTCACCTCAAGAAAGTAGGAAAAGAAGAGCAAGACGATGATAAATGGCAAAAATCAATTAAATGAAAAAAATAGGAAAAGTGAAAAAATGGGTAAACAAACATAGGTCTTTAAAGGTATCAATAAAATCAATAGATAGAGTAGATAGGTGATAATGAATGATTTCCGATAGGGATTTTGCACTTTTAAATAATAGTCTCCATTATTGTAAACTGAACCTACTTAAAACACATAGACATTTTTATTTTATTTTTTTTTATTTTTGAAGATTTTATTCATTTATTTGAGAGAGATAGAAGGGGAGGGAACATGAGTGGGATACGGGGCAGAGGGAAAAGTGATTCCCCATCAAGGAGGGAGCCCTCTGTGGGGCTCAACTCAGATGCCAGGATCATGACCTGAGCTGAAGGCAGACATTCAACTGACTGAGCTACCCAGGTGCTCCACATAGACACTTTTAAGTAGTTCTGTATACTACTGTTTTAAGGATTCAGGCTAATGCAAATCTCAGGACTATGTTTATATGGTCTCTTTAAGGGAAGCCCATTAAAATGTGTGAATTAGCATAATTAGCATAATGCTTTCAAATTCCATCCATGATATCTTATTTATTTATTTTTTTAAAATATATATTTTTTATTTTTTTACCCATGATATCTTCAATGACAAGATTTCTTTCTGTGTTATAGCTGAATAATATTCATATATATGTGTATATATGTATGTATGTATATCTGTCCACCTACCTATATATATATATGTATGTATATATATATATATCTCACTTTTTTTTCTTAAGATTTTATTTATTTGACAGACAGAGATCACAAGTAGGCAGAGAGGCAGGCAGAGAGAAGGGGGGAAGCAGGCTCCCTGCTGAGCAGAGAGCCCGATGCTGGGCTGGAGTGGGATATGGGGCAGAGGCTTTGACCCACTGAGCCACCCTGGCATCTCAGAGTTGAGCTTCACAGAGGGCTCCCTCCTTGATGGGGAATCGCTTTTCCCTCTGCCCCGTATCCCACTCATGTTCCTTCCCCTTCTATCTCTCTCCCAGGACCCTGGGATCATGACCTGAGCTGAAGGCAGAGGCTTTAACACACTGAGCCACCCAGGCGCCCCTATATATCACTTTTTTATCCTTCCATCCATCATTTATGTTGTGGACATTTAGGTTGTGTCCTGCCTTGGATATTGTAAGTAATGAATAGGAGAATATACTTATCTTTTTGAATTAATGTTTTTGTTTTCTTTGGATAGATGCCCAGTATAGAATTACTAGATCATATGGAGTTCTGGTTTTAATTTTGGGGGGGACTATCCATATTGTTTTCCATATTGGCTGCATCAATTTACATTGCACAACAGTGCACAAGAGTTCCCTTTTCTCCACATCCTCGCCAACTCTTATTTCTTATGTATTGACTGTCTCTTGCCATTCTTAGAGGTGTGAGGTGATATTTCATTGTGTTTTTGATTTGCCATTCCCTGATGATTAGTGATGCTGAGTACCTTTTCATATACCTGTTGTCCATCTGTATGTCTTCTTTGGAAAAATGTCTATTCAGATCCTCTTCCCATTGCTTAATCATGTTGTTTGTTTGGTTTTTGTTATTGAGTTGTATGAGTTCTTTATTTTGAGTATTAACCCCTTACCAGATATATGATTTTCTTCCATTCAATAGGTTGCCTTTTCATTTTGTTAAGGTTTCCTTTGGTTTGCAGAAGATGTTAGTTTGATGTAGTCCCACTTATTTATTTGCTTTTATTATCTTTGCTTTTGGTGTCAGATCCAAAATCCCATTGCAAAGACTGATGGCAAGGAGCTTACTGCTTATGTTTTCTTCTAGCATTTTTATGTTTCAGGCCAAATTTATTTTTTTAAATTGCATAAACATGGTTGGTTTTCTGTTTTAATTCCTTCTCTTTTCCTTTTACTTGCACCATCTACTTCCCCTAAAGGGATATTTAGAAAACTTTTTTGTTGTTCTCCCTTTCCTACTAGACTGCAAGCTTAATAAAGGCAGGAAACCTGTGACTCTTGATTATCAGGGTATCCCCAGGCATAGGCACTTAACAGAAGTGTGAAATAGATGTTTGCTAAAGCTAAAAGCTACAAAAACATTGTCTCTTTTGACGTAGTCATATGCTTGCCAATTTGTTACACATTTTGTCCTTCACTCACTTCTTTGTATTTATTTATTTTTAAAATTTTTATATTTAAAATTATATCTAACAAGTTAGATCTTTTTTTTTTAAATCAATTTTAAAGTACAATATTTTTATTTTGGATTTTATTTTCAATTCTTTCTTATTATTTAGGAAGCAAACTCACTTTTAGCCAATATTTGGAGAGATTTATTTAACTGCTTTAGGCAGTATCCTTCCCACAAGTGGCTTAAAACAATGCATCTAGTTTGTCTTTGTGTTATGGTGGTATGGGGTGGTTGTGTAATATTAAATGTGTGTTTAGTGTGTGTGTGTGTGTGTGTGTGTGTGTATAGTCCACGCAGCAACAAGATGTATAACTTTTCCATGTTGGTGCTGAGACAAATGAAGTAATCTCCCACGAGTGAGTTCAAATATTTCACAGCTGGTATATCTACTGTTATTTTTCAGAAGTACTGTGACTATATTAACTTTTGGGAATGAATATAATCTATTTAAGATAAGTATGTAGGTTTTGTTGACAACTCATTTCAAAACTTGAATAGATGGCAAATGATTTGTATTGCACTTCTCTTAATATTAAAATTCATGGCGAGTTGTTCAATTAAATTTATTTAATGAGAAAAACTGAAAATGAATACATTCTGTGACAGATATCAACTTCCAAATAATCTGGCAAGGCCTGGCACCCTATAATATTCAGTCTATCCAAATTGACAGTAAAGCCTTTTGGAAAGAAATAAAATCAGTACCTTTGTGTTATCCTGTAATTTCCTGAGGGCCTCCTTGTCTCCCATAGCAGCCAATTCCTCCTGGCTGAAGATGTAGGGAGTGTGCAAATTGGTCACTGAATGGGTGGACATGCAGAAATTATATGTGTGGTGAAGAAGAAAAGGGATTTGTGAGAAATAAATATTAGATGGTAGTAAAAATAGTCTTTATAAAAACATTTTAAAATATATTTCGCACTAGAAATAGAGGAGAAAAGCTTGTGATGCTACTCACAAGAAAACAACTTTCTCAAATATTTCCAGACGTTGTTACTCTGAATGAAATGGAATGTGTGCCTTTGGGATGTGGAGGTTATTTTTGTTAGAGATGTGATATATTGAAGGAGCACTGGTTGGTGGGATCGGGTAGAGAACCCACAAAGCCTCGAAATGGGAAGCATTCAAAATATTATTGCAGATGTAAGTGGATGGAGAATCCTTACAAATTCAAATACATAGATGCTTCAGATTTCTATTATTAACTAAACTGGATGTTTTGGATTTTTTTCAGTATTTTGCAAAGAATGATAAAAATAGTTTTATTAAGATATTTTAAATTCATTATATGTCATTATCATTTATAGTTATTTTTAGACTCAAGATAACAATGATCTGTCCTTTTGTTTACAGTTTACAGTACCTGCTTGTTACAAAGAGATAGACAAACATAGGCTCATATTCTGGCACACTGATTCTTGCTTAAACTTTTTTATATTCAAGGACTATCTTAACTTTAGACATACAATTCTATACCATATATGTGATGTGTAAGTTCATTCTAACATTAAGAGAAAATTAATTACATGCTATTACATCATTTAGTAGAAGATATATTGTTTAAGAGAAGCCCTAAACTCCAAGGGGCTGTGTTTCAGAACTGAAACATTTTATAATTTTCCTTGTCCTCCGTAGCTCAGTGGTTAAGCCTCTGCCTTCAGGTAAGGTCATGGTTCTCAGGGTCTTGGGATCGAGTCCCGCATATGGGGCTCTATGCTCAGTGGGAGGCCTGCTTCTCCCTCTTCCACTGCCCCAGCCTATGTTCCCTCTCTTGCTGTATCTCTGTGTCAAATAAATTAAAAAAAAAAAAAAATCCAAAACCAAAGTTCATTCTACTTCCCAAGGATGGATCAGATCACTTGGTCCTATAATCTTGTAATTAATCTGCTTGATTAACTTGAGATACAACTAATTTTATCATTATGGAAATCTGGTGCGTTAGGGAGAGCCACGGAAATCATGTAAGACTTGTCAAATCTGGATATTTACTTGATTTCCCTCTAAATCGGAATTTAGGTTTCCAGAATGCTTATGCAGGTCTTCCTTTCCACTTCTTCAACATTCTCACTAAAGATGGCTTCTCAAATGTCAGCTTATGAGAAGGGCTGCAAACAGGTCTTTGCTAGTTCTTCATACTTAGTGTTGAAGCACATTAACTTTCACACTTCTTGGAAGAAAACCAAGAGCAAGATCTTGAGGCAGAAACTAATTGTTTAATCTTATCTGTTCAAGTTGGGACTAATCACCTGTAAGGGTACAATATTTTTTCTCAGAAGAGAGAGAAACAGGGGTGCCCAAGTGGTTCAGAACGTTAAGGGTCAACCTCTTGATTTTGGCTCAGGTCGTGATCTCAGGATCAAGCCCCTGTGTCAGGCTCTGCACTCGTCATGGAGTCTGCTGGTCCCTCTCTCTCTGCTCCTCCCACCTGCTTGAGTTCTCTCTCTGTCTCCCTCTCATTCTCCCTCTTAAATAAATAAATAAAATCTTTCAAAACAAAGAGAGAAAAACAAATAAGCAAAATAAACCCATGTTATTATCATTCATCTTGATTAAATACAACTGATTTTGTTTTATATTATTTTCCTGTATTATCTTCCTAATCTCATTTATATTATTACATTACATATTTTTTAATTCCTTACTACTTAAAATCATTCTTTTTTTTTTTTTTTTTTAAAGATTTTATTTATTTATTTGACAGAGAGAAATTACAAGTACACTGAGAGGCAGGCAGAGAGAGAGAGAAGGAAGCAGGCTCCCTGCTGAGCAGAGAGCCCGATGCGGGACTCGATCCCAGGACCCTGAGATCATGACCTGAGCCGAAGGCAGCGGCTTAACCCACTGAGCCACCCAGGCGCCCCACTACTTAAAATCATTCTTATGCTTTTATTGTTCATACATAATTATTACAGGCATTGTTCCAAGCTAGCGTTTCTTAAATTTCAGCATGCATTAGAATAACCTAGAAGGATTGGCACAGGACATGTTGATTACTCAGTCACTGCCCTAGAGGTTCTGATTTAGTAGAGCTAGGATGATGCCCAAGATTTTGCATTTTTAACAAGTTCCAGGGATGCTAATGCTGCTGGTCACAAGAATCCCTGGACGAGGCATTGCAGGTATAGCTGTAATCAATAAAGAATGTTTACCCTCGTGGATATTATGTTACTTTGGGAGATACAACAAATAACTAAGTCAGGAAGATACTGATGGTCATTGTTGTAGTCTGAATATGTATGTCTTGCTCAAATTCCCATGTGTAAGTCCAAATGTCCAATGTGATGGTATTAGTAGGGGGGCTTCTGGGAGATGATAAGGTCATGAAGGTGGAGCATACGACTAATATCCTTATAAAAGAGAGATGAGTGCAGTTTCTCACATCTTCCTCCAGGTGAGAGTAAGGGAAGTCTGACTCAGAAGAGGGCTTTACCCAACTCTGCTGGCACGCTGATCTCACAGACTTACAGCCTCCAGAACTGTGAGTAATACATTTCTGTTGGTTTTAAAGTACTCAGTTGGAAGTATTTTGTTATAAGAGACCAAACAGAGTAAGATGTCATGAATACTATGAAAGGAATCATGGTCATAGGTAGAGATGAAGTGGTGTGGTATTAGGGTGTTCTGTAAAACAGCATGGCCAGAGAGGGTCTCTCTGATGAGGTGGCAGTTTTCTTAAAAGTCTGAAAGATAAAAGGCCAGGCATATTAAGAACTGTACAAAAGAGGTTTGACGTGATTTCGATGAGGGATCTCATCCTGGCTCTGCTAGTTCTGTGACTTGGATATAGTTGTCTTTTTCCATATATGCAGAAGGAGGGAAAATACTCATTGCATAGAATTTTTGTGGAGATTCTGTAAGACAATAAAATCAGGCTTATTCTAGTATCTGGCATGATACTTAACACTTCTCTTTCCCGTACCCCTATTCTATGTAACACAGTTTGTATATATTCCTACCTATTTAAATTTAATATACGCATAATTTGGTAATGATTTTAAGTTTACTTCAATTCTCAATCTTCTGTTACTCTGGTCAGTTCAGGGAGGAAGACAGCCTGAGAAAATAACCATTTTGGTTAGCCTGCATTATTTTTTATTTTACTTCTGGCACAGTAATAACTTCAAATTTGTTTAGTTTTTGAACTAAATTTGCAGAAAAACATTTATGTGGAGACTGTATAAATTAACAAAGTTACACTAACACAGTATCTACCAATTTATAGGAGTTGATGTAAATGTTCTTTTGTCCACAATAAAATGGTATACAAAATTTGGTAATAGAGAAAAAGACTTAATACTAAGGAACTCAGAATACTTACTCAATTTCCATTCATCTGTTCATGACCAGGTAATTGGTGGCATTCTAGAATATAACTTCTGGGGCTCCTGGGTGATTCAGTTGGTTAAGCAGCCAGTTCTTGGTTTTGGCTCAGGTAACGATCTCAGGGTCCTAGGATTGAGCCTGTGTCTGGCTCCACACTTAGTGGGGAGTCTGCTTGAGGATTCTCTCGCTCTCCCTCTCCTCCCCACCTCCCCCTGTGCTCTCTCTCAAATAAATAAATGTTTAGAATACAAACTTCTGTTAGTGCTGACAGACATTTACTGCCTTTTGAATAGATGCAGAGCACTGTACTAGGTCTGATGAAAGATAAACCTATGTAAGACATGATAACTTTGTTTATGTCTTAGAGCTTAGAGTCTCGTTGGGGTGGGCTAATGCAATTACATACACAGAAGAACAGAATATGAGGTACGCTTTAAAAGAGACAAAAGTAAACACTGGAATAAAAAGTAGGGGTTATCACTAGGTAGCAATGGGGCAAAAGACCACAGCTTTTGAAAGAACTGTATATTAGGTGCAGCTGCAGAGATAAGAAGGGTTAGGTACAGAGGGTAGTAATCCCATTAAGTAATTCCAGGTATGAAGGTGAAAAAGTTGAAATGAATAGGGTATGACCAGTAAATAACAAATACATGAAATCTAACAGTGGGGATAAGATTGCAACACCACCTTGTACTGTGTATAGCAGTGAATATTTGGTTGTAGTTTACTCAAAGGAGTGCACAACGGAGAGTCATTGAAGTTATGTTAGCGGTAAGTTATGTTTTTTCAATGTCAACATTATGTTAATTGCAATGTAGGAGAAATATGGGGAGGGAGAGTTCCAGTCTCTTCAAAGTTTAAATTATTTGCTGCTGAGTTTAAATGTGACCTTTGGTAGTCTTGTGCCTTTTTAAGCTAATTGTTAGTATAGTAGGCAACTGGGTTAGTCAGGTGAGTTTATAATATATTCAACACAGAGTGGGAAAAAGATGTAGCTAAGGATACTTTATTCAGCAAGGCTTTCATTCAAACAGAAGAGCTATGAAGAGTTTCCCAGGCAAACACAAATGAAAGGAGTTGGTGACTATTATACCAGCCCTGCATAAAGGGGACTCTTTGAGTGTGAAAGAAAGACCAAAAGCAGCAAAGGCTAGAAAGGAATGGAGAAAATCTCCAGAAACACCAACTTCACAGGTAATACAAATGCAACTAAATTCATATCTATCAATAATCTGAATGTAAATGGACTAAGTGCTCCAATCAAAAGACTGTCTGAATGGATTAAAAAAGGAGAGGCCCATTTATATGCTGCTTACAAGAGACTCCTTTTAGACCTAAAGATATGTGCAGATTGAAAGCGAGAGGAGGGAGAACCACCTATCATGCTGTCTCCATCCTCTTGGACATTAAAAGAAAGCCAGAGTAGCTAAAGAAGATTTTTTTTTATATTGCTAAATTTTATTTAAATTCTAGTTAATATATAGTGTAATACTGTTCTCAGGAATAGAATTTAGTGATTCATCCCTTATATATAACACCCAGTGCTCATCACAAGTGCCCTCCATAATGCCTATCACCCGATTTAGCCCATCCCTCACCTACCTTCTCTCCAGCAGCCCTGGGTTCTGAGCCTTCTGTGGTTTTCCTCTATCTCTTTTTTTTTTCTCTTCCCCTGTGTTCATCTGTTTTGTTTCTTAAATTCCACATATGAGTGAAATCATGTGGTGTTTGTCTGACTTATTATATTTATAATACTTATTATATATAAACTTATACTTACTATGCATATTAAAGTATAGTAATATAATTTATTTAACGTTACATATAATAATTTAACGTTACATACATAGGACCACATAATGTTTTTATTCATTATGACTTGTTTAACAGTCTACCAAATCCTACTTCTTTATGTCTCTCCCTTATTCTATGTTTAGATATACTGCATACATTCCCTCATTGTTTTTTTTTTGTTTGTTTGTTTGTTTGTTTTTAATTTTTTATTTTTTATAAACATATATTTTTATCCCCAGGGGTACAGGTCTGTGAATCACCAGGTTTACACACTTCACAGCACTCACCAAATCACATACCCTCCCCAATGTCCATAATCCCCCCCCCTTCTCCCAAACCCCCTCCCCCCGGCAACCCTCAGTTTGTTTTGTGAGATTAAGAGTCACTTATGGTTTGTCTCCCTCCCAATCCCATCTTGTTTCATTTATTCTTCTTCTACCCACTTAAGCCTCCATGTTGCATCACCACTTCCTCATATCAGGGAGATCATATGATAGTTGTCTTTCTCTGCTTGACTTATTTCGCTAAGCATGATACGTATCATTCCCTCATTGTTTTAAAAAATGGGGTAAAGGAAGCATAATTTAAGCATAATTTATGCATCTTTTATCAACATAATATTGGACACACTACATTGGCAAACTCAATAGATATTTATTTGACTGAAGATTTTATTTATTTGAAGATTTTATTTATTTGACCTAAGATTTTATTTATTTGACTGAAGATTTTATTTACTTGACAGAGAGTACAAGCAGGGGAGCAGTGGGCAGAGGGAAAAACAGGCTCACTGCTCAGCAGGAAGCCCAATGTGGGGCTCAGTCCCAGAACAGTGAGATTATGACCTGAGCCAAAGGCAGACGTTTAATAGTCTGAGCTATCCAGGAGCCCCTCAATGGATTCTTTTACTTAAACATATAGTGGTTCAGTCAGTGGATAGATCAAAACACAGCCAGTCATTATTTCCTGTTCTTGTTCTCTAAGATTAGTGCCATAATAAACATTCTATCATTGTCCTTAGGAATTGACACTTTATTCTTATGCTGTCACTGCTCAGATGTGGAATGGCTGGGTATTATGGTTTAAGAATTTTAAATTTTAATAGGTATTTTCTCATAGTCTTAAAGAGACTTTGACACTTTATATATTTTTATCAGTGATGTACAAAATTCATCTGCATTTCAAACAACTGGTTGCATAGCTATTTAAAATTTTTGCCAGTCTGATAGACATAAACTGATAATTCACTTTCAGTTTGTATGTCCCTATTAGATTGAGTGTACTCATATATTTTGGCTATTTGAATTTAGTTCTTCTATTCATAGCATTTTTTTTTAATCTATTGAAGGCTTTTGCTATCCTCAAATGCTATAGAAATCACAGCTTTCTTTCCCTCTTATCTGTATTAAAATATTTTCCTGATGCAGAAGTTGTATATTCACATTTTTGTTTTCCACACCTAAACATTTAAAAAGAATATTTACATGTGTTCACTTTGTGGCTTTTAACCTTGTCATCTTGAAGTAAGGTATTCATCCTTCTATATTAAATTTAGTCTTTTAAATTGCTGTTCAAGATTTTTATTTAATTTTTGTCCTCTCATTTGTTAATCAGATTGGAATACATCTTTCTATGTGATGTAAGATAAAAATACTCATTTTTCCCTGTAGTTATTGAGTAACAGTATCATTAAGAAATGTTGTCTTGGGGCGCCTGGGTGGCTCAGTGGGTTAAGCCGCTGCCTTCGGCTCGGGTCATGATCTCAGGGTCCTGGGATCGAGCCCCGCATCGGGCTCTCTGCTCAGCAGGGAGCCTGCTTCCTCCTCTCTCTCTGCCTGCCTGTGATCTCTCTCTGCCAAATAAATAAATAAAATCTTTAAAACAAAACAAAACAAAAAAAAAAAAAAAAAAAGAAATGTTGTCTTTTCCTATTGTTTCATTTACTATGCTTTTGCCATTATCAAGAGATTAAAGTGACTGTATGCTGTATTGACAAACTTCCTCTCACTGTTACATTTACTATAATGTTTAAGTTGTTTGGGTTATAATCTTGAATTCACCAAACACTTTATTTAATTCTAAGAAACTCTATTGTAATTCAAATGAAATTTTTATTAACATTGAATACAAACCTGATGTTCTTAAATTTAGATTTTTTTTTCCCTATCCAAAAATACGGTGTACCTTTCCATTTATTGAGATACTCTGTTGTGTCTCTAATTATTTTCCTTCATATAGGTTCCCAATATATTTGTTAAATTAATACCTGAATATTTTAACTGTGGTTGCTATTAAAAATGGAATAGTTTCCATTGCCATATTTTTGGTATTTTTTGGCTAGAATGTTTAAAAAAAAAGATTTTTTTTTTTAAACTTTATCATGAAGGCAGACACTTGATTAAAATTTTTTATAAATGTTGAGGTTATTGGTGTTTTTTCATGTAAGATACTTTTTGTTAAATTTAGTGAATTAGTTTATTTGTATATTATATATTTTTCTTTGGGTGTTGAGTTTTATCAAATAGCTTTTAATCATCTACTGATGCTAAATATACCAAAATTATTTTTTGGTAGAACAGCCGGACAGCACTACCTTTGAAAATTTGACAAACCTCGTCATTTGACAGCTCTATGGTCGCAAATAATTCCTTATAAAATGATCCAAATGAAAAGCAGTATGTGTTTCGGTAGAAGACACAAATAGCTGCGTGATTATGATGGAGTTTGGAGAGGAAGCAACCACAACAAAAACCAGTACAGAGTAAGGGTTTCAGCTATCTTGGCGATCAAGACCAATATATACTTCAAAATGTAAATCAGATGTTGCATTCATGAATAAATTTAAGGTCTTTAAATCCATTTACTTCAGGTTGCAGAATGGGTGGGGGGAGGAGAGAGATGATTTGTGCCCAATTTTAAGACTCATGAACTTGGATTGAAAATGCAAAGTTATAGGCAATGCTACAGAAAATTTGGTGTGTTTGTATAAATGCGAGTAAGAGCATTTGATTATATCTAGAGCGTTGTCTGGAAAAACTTCAAAATGAAGCCAAGAGCTCAGAGCCTGAGATTCACCCCCAAGTGATGTTCAGAGTCAAGGTTGTTTTTCTCGTATTAGAAAGCCGTTTACTCCATGCTGTGTTTGAGAAGGTGTCTTTTCAAATGCTCAGTGATACAGTCCAGAGCAGCAACAGCAGGAGGGAGAATTGGTTTTCTATCTTCAGTTTGGCAGACATGGCTATTGAAACTACATGAAACTACAGGGTCAAGGATCATATCATCCAAAGGACTAAAGTGGAATCTTTGTTTTGTTTTTTCTTTTTTCCCCCCTCTGAGGCAGGATGTGGGGTTTTTTTCAGTCTGGTATTTGGATCCTGAAGTTTGCAAAGGAGAAACTCTGTCACGGGACAGAAAAATAAAACAATATATTTATGACCTAAACTAGAAATGACACAATTGTAATTTTGTTCTATTAAAGTGGGAAAGCCAGTTATAATACGTGCAAAGTGTACTGATTGAAGTATAAAAAGTTAAATTTTTGAATCCTCAGACAAGTATAATTGGTATACTTAAGATTAAAAAAATTATACTTGATTCAAATGAACTTTCCCAGTGAAGCTTTCTTAAAACAATTCTTTATCCTATTTTTATTAAGATGTTTACTATTTCAGAAGTGATTCCAATATATTACAACATTTCAATATCCCACCTTTTAAAATTCATCCAATATTGATAGAACACTTAATTATGCCAAGTGTAATTGGGATGCTGGGCTATGTCAAAGGAACAAACAAGAATCCTTGCCCTTATGAAGCTTACATTCTCCTTGAGGAGATATACAATAAATATAGTAAGTAAATTAGACATTTTATAGTACATAATAAAGTGCTAAAAAGATGGGGGATTAGAATGAGAGAGTAAATGAAATGTTACATAAGATGATTAAAACATGATATTTGAGCCAGGACTTGAAGGAGGTAAGGAAATTGGCATCTAAAATATCGGTGAAGAGAGGGGTACAAGCAGAGATAGAATGGATAGAAAGACCCCAAGGTGGGAGCATGTTGGATCAGTCCCAGGAAATGTAAGAAAACCATTATGGCTACAGCAGTGAACCATTGGAAGAGTGGTAGGAAATGCTATCAGAGGTAGTGGGAGGAAATATCAGGGCCTGAAGTGACTTTTATTTTGACTGAATTAGGGAGTTGGGGTGGGTTCTATGCAGAGGAGTGTCCCAAACAAATTAATTAATTAATTAATTTATTTATTTAGGGTCCCAAGGCTGTGGTATTGAGGATAAGCGATGGGGGTGGTGGCGGTGAGGGGAACCAGGTTTGTGAGATGTGTTTGGATTAATACACTTTGAAAATAGTCTCCACAATTTCCTGGTAGAAAGAAAGAATGCAAGGTGTGAGATAGATGTCAATGTTGACTCACAAATTTTGGCCTGAGACAAGAAAGATTCTAGATGACCCAGATCTGAGGGAGAAAATAGAAGAATTCAGTTTTGTACAGGTTTTTGACACTTGTTTTCTTTTTTTAAGATTTTATTTATTTATTTGTCAGAGAGAGAGAGAGCACACAAGCACAGGCAGACAGAGTGGCAGGCAGAGAGAGAGAGAAGCAGGCTCCCTGCCGAGTGGGACTCCATTCCAGGACACTGGAATCATGATCTGAGCCGAAGGCAGCCTCTTAACTAACTGAGCCACCCAGGCGTCCCTTGACACTTATTTTCAACTAGAGAGCTTTATATCTATAATATGTGTGTATGTATATATAGTATATTACATGTATATGCAGTATTTAATATGTTAGATGGATATGTTCCTCAAGGAATAACTCCTTGGTTACAGCTCTCTCTATATTTGGGAATTGTAAACAAAATAAAGCAGAGAAAAAAACTAGCACTAAGAATGGTGCTAATGATTCAATATAGAGTCCATAAATAACTAGTATTTTTTGTAATCTTGATCATTGTATCCCAGTTCCCTGATCCACAATTACCTCATTTGTGAAGTTTCTATGATCTCTTGTCTCTGGTTTAATTCCAAAAAATGAGCATGTTAAAAATATCAAGACTGATACTCGCACATCATTCTTTATAAAACAATTAAAGAATAGAATGATTTTTAAGTATTCAACATCTTGCAAATTATAAATACTCAACTACTTATAAAACCTCTTATTTAAGCTTTGTTTCAGGAAACTTCTTTGCAGTATAATATTACTATCGGTTAACCCTTTTACTGGAGAGAGTACAGATGACAGATACAAATGAGAAAAGGGTAGACTCAAGGAAACATTTCCTATAAACTTGCCCTACTGTTGATCCTGGATTAGAACCATATTCTGAGATGCTTTATCAGTGACCTCGATTGCAGCAATCTGTACTGCAATTGTCGAGTACCCTGTGAATTTCCTGAAAGTGACAGTTATTTTATCTGATTAATTTGTGGACAGTCATTGGTATATGATCTGAGCTCAGTAAATATTTGTTGAATATTTTTCCTAAGAGCTCATATTTGAAATATGACAGCATTTAAAATTGAAAATTTCAAATCTATAAACATTTTATGGTAGGAAAGAATTTCCATAAAGGAGTTTATCTATAATTGCTATAAATAACACTGTTGCTTTCATTATATTAGTTTAAAAATACAAAAATTCAAAAACAGTGAAATAAAACGTCAAGGCATATAAATATTTAAAACCTTCAGACAGATGATTCTGTTCTCTGAGTAAAAAGGTATATCAAGAACATGTTAATCCATCAAAATAAGGACTCTGGTAAAGTAGTTAGATAAAAGCCAAACTGTAAATATCACAAGCTTTGATTTTTTTTTTTAATCAGTAATCAATTTGAAATTTGTCTTGTAATCTGTTTCGGACAACAAATGACTTCATTTGACTGTCACATATGTAGTTTATTGTAAAATGTAGGTTCAGGAAAATGCGATCCTACATCTGTAATCCTACAAATGATTAGGTCCTACATAGTCACTGTGGTTGAGTTGTAGAATGGGTAAAATCTTTCATGGTGGGTAAAGTGAAATGGAAATATGATCACTTGGAGATTTCTTCTGTGCAAGAGAAAACCCCAAGCAAAACACAACAAAGCAGAACATAGTAACATTGCCAAGGGAGAACAAAATATTCTTAGTAATGAAAGAGCAAGAGCGATTGTTCCTGTAGTACATGCAGGAAAAGTTCACATGAGTTCATTTTTTATAGTCTCCCTCCCTTAAAATAAAAATCAGTGAGAACATTGGGAAGGCCACAAATGTACTGTATAAATTACAGACCTTTATGATGGTCTCATTTGCCCTAATGATAAAACTTAGGGTATATACAAAATCTTTGACATGTTTGTCTATAAACTTTCTGTAGTGATCACTTCTTCAGAAAAGGTTTCAAATGGTACAAATCATCAATACTTCAAAATAATAAAAATATGAAATAAAATTATAACTTTATAGCATCAATAAAAAATTCTATCAATTCACATAATAGTTATTGCTACAATGTATATTTTACTAGACACTAAAAATAAACTATTTAATGGAGAAGATCTTGCTTCAAAAGGCTTATTACCACATAACAGATTTGTAACTATAGGGAACAGTCTAAGGCTTGCTGTAGCCGGTGGGGGGGGCGTGGTTGGAGAGGTAGGGGAAAGATGGGTTAAAAGGGTGATGGGCATTAAGGAGGGCACTTGTGATGAGCACTGGGTGTTATCATGTAAGTGATGAATTACTAAATCCTACTCCTTAAACTAATATTATGCTAAATGGTAGCTAACTAGAATTTAAATAAAAACTTGAAACAAAATAAAAGGAAAAATGCTTACATTTTGCTTGATATTGGACACATTGAAAAGCAAATGGAAATGAATATTTGTTATACTAATTGCATGTGATGGGAGAGGTACACTGTGCTTTCAGAGCCCTTAGGCAGTACCAGTTAATAGAATTAGTAATATACTGTATTAGTTTCCTATTGTAGCTGTAACAAGTTGTCACCAATTTAGTGGCTTAAAACAAACACTTTTTTTTACAGCTCTGGAGGTAAATCTAGAATGGGTTGCTGGATTATATTTCTTCTGGAGGAACTAGGAGAAAATCTTCATCTTGCCTCCTGTTTTCTAAAGGCTGCTTGTAATCCTGGATTTATGGCTTCTACCTCTAAAGCCAGTGGTGTAAGCTCTTCCAATCCCTACCCTTCCTATTCATAGTTTTCTTTATGACTGAGCTTTCTCTTATTAGGACTTTGGTGATTACATTGGGCCTATCTGAACAGTCCGTGGTGCTCTCCTCATCTGCAGATTTTTAACTGAATCAGCAAAATCCCTTTTCCACGTAAAGTAATGTATTCCTGGGTTCTAAGGATTCAGACATCTTTGGCCATCACTCTGCTTGCCCATCTAGGAAAGATCCTACTTTTTCCTATAAGTTAAATATAAAATAGACCAATTTCTATTAAGGAAGAAAAACATTTAGTAAATGATTGTGACGTCTGATTATCTACTTAGAGAGGAATCCTTCATTTTGGTGTTCATCTCACAAATTGGTCAGATGAAGAATTCTATGAGACTTTTCAGTCTCCAGGGGATGCCATTGATGCATACTGCAGTGGGAATGGTTTCACTGGAATTTTATAGTGTCCTCTTCCACAACTGACCACAGAAGTACTTTTTTAGGGTAGCAATGGAAATGACAAATTTCTTCAAAAGGGATTTGGCAATATGTATTAAAATTCAACTCTGCATGCTGTCCTGGTAACTTCACCTTTTTTTTTTTAAATATATATAATATGCTTAATTTTATAAGAAAACTTTTATGTGTAGTGATAGTTATTCTAACATCTAATTTAACAGAAGATGATAGAAACTGTATAAAATTTCTAATACTGGGGGCTTAAGTAAAATATTTAAATCCACTTGTAATATTATTTAAATCTTACAATGAGTTTCGACTGTTTAATAGAACATACTTAAGTGATATAATCAGGATAGAAGTTTCAAATACTGGAGAGTTAAATCATAGTTGATTTCCCATATATTTATCTCCTTTGTCTACCAGTACCCCTACCAAAATGCAATAAAAAATATTGAGCTACTCTACAGAAAGCCACAATTGGTAGGAGTGCAGTTAAAGTTTAATAAGTGAAAGGCAGGATATAGATATGTGGTGACTAGCTTGGGAGAGTAGAGGTAAATACAATATTAAGTATATGGGTTTTAAATTGTTTCTTATCTCTGCATGATTTCATTCTTGATTCGAAATCTCCAGGTGAGTCTCTGTTTCCGAAGTTTAGGATGGGGGAAACTTAAGAATCATTGGAGGGATGTGGAAGGTCTAATTTCTGACTTCCTGTGAGTTCTGCAGCAAAAGGTGTTGCCATGCCCTACCTACCACCAATCTTGGGTAGTCAAAAAATAATTTTTTAATGTATTTCTATATTTAAACAATTTTCTATGATAAATTGTATTTTTGTAGTCAGAAAAATAGGGACTATAGTGAAAATCAACCCATGTATGTTTTATATATATCACATAATGCAAATTAGGTAAATACTATACATGAGAAAAAGACTGAGAGGAGTATACCACAGTGTTGAATGGATAGTTTGCTGTTTTTGGCAGTTGGGACTACAGATGATTTTTTTCCTTTTCTTTCTTTCTTTCTTTCTTTCTTTCTTTCTTTTTAAAACAGTTTTTACATGTGAAATGGCTATGTATTTTTTTCCTACTGAAAAAAATATACTTTATTTTATAAATATACTAAAATAAAAAATTATAATTAGCCTATGAAAAAAAAAATAATAAAACCACACTCTGCAGGGCAGGCAATTTTCTATTTTCTCCCTTAGCTATTATCATTTGCTTACCTCCCACCCCCAATCCACCTCTGTTGATCAGAATCCAAAACTTATAATCTACAGAAAATTGGTATATCTTTTTCCTAAAATTATAATGAATTCGCTAAATGAATTTCTATAAGATTCTATATTCTTTTAAAATCTCTTTTTGTTTACTTCTGGTTCCATACTTCTGGAGGTGGACAGAAGTATAACTTTTTATTCTTCCTCAATATACCATTGTTTCTTCTGGTTAAATCTAAGACTAATGTATATATCTGCAGTTTAAGAGGATATGTGAATTCATTGGGAATGGATTTCCTCATTATTTCATTTGAATTACCAAACAATATTTCATATTTGATTCTTAAGAGCACACTTATTCATATGACAATGCTTTTGTTGTATAAGATACTGACCCTATTCTTTTCTCATTTCTTTTCTTTTTCTTTTCCTTTTTTAAAAAAAAACATTTTATTTCTTTGAGAGAGCACAAGCAGAGGGGAGTGGCTGGCAGGGAGAGAAAGAAGCAGGATCCCCACTAAGCAGGGAGCCCAATGTAGGGCTTGATCCAGTGACCCCAAGATCATGACCTGAGCCAGAGATAGACACTTAACTGACAGAGCCACCCAGGTGCCCCATACCGACCCTGTTTGGAAGGAATGCAGTTTCATGAGATAAATGCCGAAATCTAATGTTGAATACATAATCTATACTTTATGTACAAATGGATGTGCGTGCATAAAACAAATAATTCACATTGAGAGGTTTTCATGCAGAATAGGTCATTAAGTTGATCCTAGAAAAATTGAATGAATACCATTGAATCTGGAAAGCTGAATATTAGTACCAGAAGAATTGGCATGTACAAAATCAGACATAGATGAAAGAATCTTCTCTGGAAACATAATAGCTAAAAGAAACTTAATTAGTGTTTGGGGGACCTTAGTGTACTAGTTCTAAAAATATTTTGGAAAAGTGCTGAGTTCTTGGGCGCCTGGGTGGCTCAGTGGGTTAAGCCGCTGCCTTCGGCTCAGGTCATGATCTCAGGGTCCTGGGATCGAGGCCCGCATCGGGCTCTCTGCTCAGCAAGGAGCCTGCTTCCTCCTCTCTCTCTGCCTGCCTCTCTA
>NC_081569.1:89664231-89807450 GCF_022355385.1 Mustela nigripes
TCTCGGGGTCCTGGGATCGAGGCCCGCATCGGGCTCTCTGCTCAGCAAGGAGCCTGCTTCCTCCTCTCTCTCTGCCTGCCTCTCTGCCTGCTTGTGATCTCTCTGTGTCAAATAAATAAATAAAATCTTTAAAAAAAAAAAAAAAGTGCTGAGTTCTGAGTTTAACTTTTTTGCCAGTCATTTATCCTTTCTGCTTTTCCTTGAATACAGGTTTCATTTTTTCTTTCTTTCTTTCTTTTTTTTTTCTGGTTTTTATCTCTTTAGTGCAACTCTAATAGCCACATTCAAGCTCACATGGATGAGTGCACTAATAACAAGAATGACCGAGTTTATGAACATCTGACAAATCTCTTCACAAAAATTCACTCCTATAACTCAGTGGACAGGTGGTTATTTGAGTGAAAGAAAATGAAGAGGCTGTGTCTAAAATAAGTTTATATTCAATTAAAACCTCAGAGAAAGGAAAAAATGTACTCTTTAGCAAGTACTGCTTTCAGAGTAAAAGGTGATCTCACTGCTCTGAAAATGTCAGTAAAATGTCTTTACTCATATAATTGAAAAATGACTGGTTTCCAGCAGTGTTCTTCCTGTAATCCAACATGGTAGCACAGTATAATTATTTTTTAATATAATTATTCAGTGGATTTTATTTACTACGGTCTATCAGATTCTGTTGGCCTTCCTTTCAATTGGGTCTTTTCCTTTACAACTTTGTTATAATAATTACATTATTGTAATATATATATACAATTTCCTAATAAATAGTAATAGCTCTCCAAGTAAAAGCATTTTGTGTGTTGCCTAAATTTGATAGATCACAGCAGTCTGTTTCCTTGGTGTCCATTTTCCATGTTCCATAGAAGGTCAGTTTTGATTCATAGCTCCAACTGTACAAGTCATTTCTATCAATAATGGTATACAAATTGGGTATGTATGCTTGTGTGTGCTCAAGAGAAAAGCTTGTGAATGCATAAGTTGTTGGCTATATCTCTTTGCAGAAGGGACTTTATGCAGAATGATCCTATTGTGACAAACAGGTAAAATAACCTAGTAATCCAGGATGAGAACTGCCTCAGTTACCTGAAAACATTGTTTCTGATAAGCTATAATCCCTTGTACATTTAATTTAATTGATGACCAAAAGCCAGTACAATGAGAATACTTTAAATATTTAAAACTAAAGTATCTCATCATTAGAATTATTACCAGATTTAAATAATAGATTTTAATCTGTTGCCCATTATTCTAGATAATTCAGTATCAGAAGGTATTGAACACAGGAAGGCAGATACTTATTTTATTCCCATAATCAAAATTTAAGACATGATAATATGGATTTTCCTGAGAATGTGTAGGGAAAACAACAACAAAAAACAATCATTGCAGTTTCTAAATAATGGAAAGGAATATAGTCTTTGTTTATTAAAAAAAAAAGAAAAGGATGAGCATGATAACCATCCTATATAAAACAAATGTCAGATGATATAACCTTTTCATTCTCCCTATATAGCTTGCTAGAGCTAACAGAATACCCCAGACTAGGTGAATTAAACAACAGAAAATAATTTTTTCACTCTTCAGAGGATGCAAGTCCAAGATTAAGGTGTCTGCAGGGTTGGTTTCTCCAGAGGCCTCTTTCCTTGCTTTGTAGAAGATAACCATCTTGCTGTGTCTTCATATGAACTTTTCTCTGTTTGAGTCCCTCCTAGTGCCTCTTTTTGTGGGGTCAGTAGTCCTGTTGGTAGGACCTACCCTCATAACCTCATTTAACTTTAGTTACCTCTTTAAAGGCCCATCTTCAGACATAGTAACAGTGATTCAGCTTATTAATTTGGCAGTATACAATTCAATCATAACATTGCCCCTTCTGAGTAATTTATTTTTACCCTGTACCTATTTTCATAGCTTTAGATCTGGTTACTCTGCAAGGTGTGATCAACTTCAGTACGATGATAATAGATGTATTTCTTCATAAAGACCCTGAATATCTTGTGGAAATAGCAACTTCTATGTGTTCAGGTTGAAGATTGGTAGGATAGTCCTTTCTAATGTTTCTGATGATAAGAAATGAAATTGGCAAATCAATTATGACATTAGTGAATGCCTGCATTTATATATTAGGAATAATGTTTAATAAAATAAGCATCTCTGATTTCAGATTGAATATTCAAACAGGATAAATCATATGGATTTGTGTACTGTTACAGCATATCAAATGCTGAAAAAGAAAAAGTATTTTAAACATCTTAAACATTAATATGCTTGATTCTTTTTCCTTAGTACTCTTTTTTTTTTTTTTTAAGATATAATTTATTTATTTGACAGAGACAGAGTAAGAGAGGGAACACAAGCAGGGGGAGTGAGAAATGGAGAAGCAGGCTCCCCACTGAGCAGGGAGTCTGATGTGGGGCTTGATCCCAGGACACTGGGATCATGACCTGAGCTGAAGATAGATGCTTAATGACTGAGCCACTGAGGCACCCCTTCCTTAGTGCTTTTTTTTTTTAATTTTTTTTTTATTTTTTATAAACATATAATATATTTTTAGCCCCAGGGGTACAGGTCTGTGAATCGCCAGGTCCTCAGTGCTTTTAAGTGATCTACACTTTAATGCTTTCAAATAACAAAATACGTATCTGTCAAGGATTAATTTTATAAGAAATTTACATGAACAAAATCTATTAAAGTTCTAAGAATATATTTCAAACAAGTTTAGTTTCTTGCTAATCTAAATCTTTTATTCAACAAGTGTCTACGGATATCCCAGATACTGATAGGACTTTAGAACTTAGAATCGTAACTAGCATGGAAGGGTCATGGTCTTTGGTGAGTTTGTAATCTAGTAGGAAGACACAGATAATTAACAATAAACAGTGAATAAGTAAGCATATGCTAAATAAAAATGTGAAGAATACTAAGAAAAAATCACCATTGTGGAAGGATAATGTAGCTTTGAAAACTTGAAATTTTGAATATGGAGGGAAGAATAGGTCTTATTGAAGGAGCTATAATAGAGTGAGATTATAAGTAGATGTTAAATTAGACATGCAGTATTCTGGCATGGGGAATAACCAATACAATTGTCTGGAATATTTGAGAAAAGGAAGGAAGTAGTTTTGGCAAAATTGAGTGCAGAGATGGGAAAGTAGTAAAAGATGGGTTCAGAGAGAAACCTTAGTGTTTACCTGATAGAATCTGGTAAAGTCTATATTTTTAGTTTTTTATTGATCAACCCCATTGAGAGAACAGGAAATTTGCTTTGAATTTTTCACTTTTTGTTTTTTGTTAAGTTACATAAGCTAGATAGCAAGCAGAACCCTGTATTTGGAAATAAGATCTAGATGCATTAAGCATTTTAATAACATAAGACTGTCAAAATACTGGACTTCTTGGGTTTTATTTTTTTTTTGTATGTTTGCGGTTTTTCATGTTTCTCACCAAGTCATGCTCGGTGAGAAAAATGTGAAATTGATAGTATAGTAGATACATGGTATATTCACTTAAAGTCGAGAACAACATCATTAGCCTTTGGGCTACGTAATCTCTAGTAGGTCATATTTTGCCTCACACCATGTAATGTAGAAACTAGCAACACTAAGCTCAGTTTCCTAGGCCTCATATGGCTGAGTATTTTTGTTTTCCCTTTTGTTTTTGACTGGACCTCAGGTGCAGAGTATTGGCTTAATTATTCTATTCATGGCACATTATCCTCATGGTTCTGTGCAAGGCCTCACTTATTTTTTCTATTTTACCACTATTTATTTCTGTATTACCTGCTATGTCCTCAACATTATGCATTTTCCATTTAATACAAAGTAAAGAGCAATTATAGAATGATAACTCAGTTGTGTACCTATTCAAATTGAGTAATTAAAGGATTTGATTTCCAAAGATCCATATTTTACTCTGAAATCTGTGGTGAATTAAAATCAGTTCAATAGTTTAATGAAAGGGAGCTGAAAAGTAATGCAAATGTATTATGTCCTCTGTCAAAATAAACAAAATGATTAGGCCAATTTCTTCTACTACTATGCCAAACAGGTATTGAAACTATAATTTTGCAGAGAAAAAGACACTGGATTTGAGTAATTTGCCAGTGGATTTTATTAATGTATAGACATAAGAGTATCCAGTTACTATCCATTCTCCATGTCCATGATATGTTATTTGCTTTGAATTTTCCAGATGACTAGTTAAATAATTGTGTCATTTAAACATTATTTAGCTCTTTCCTTTAACACCAAAAACAAAACAAAACCTGATAGGATTTCGCTTATTTGTGCATGGCTTATAAAGTACAAAATTCAAATTATGTTCTGTTCTATTAAAAATCCTTCCCCCAGAAAGTAGATTTCAATACAGACAATGGAGCAATTGCTTGCTTAAACAAGTATTGGTAATTATCTGTGGTCTATTCTTTTGTACAATAAGAAAAAATGCATAAATCATAACACCATCCAGTTATATAATATTTAGTGAACTTAATTAAAGTAAGCATTTATACCTTATTTGGCAAAGAGGAATTGCCACATGGGAGGTTGAGCTGAACTGTTTCACACATACATACTCACACACGCACTCACACACATACATACACACACACCCACACACACACACACAGGTTTTCCTAGAGTGCAACCAGACTTCATAGTTGAGCTTTAATCTTTCTTACATGGAAAGTGAGAAGCAATCTGGTTAGGAAAAAAATCTATAAATTGTTTTAGTTCTACTTTGGTTTTTAGAGCAGGGAAAAAATTTGGATATCAGATTTTCTGGCTCAACCTTCTCCCTGTACAATTGTGGGAATGGGTTAAATGATTTGATTAATGACATTATTTGAAAAAAATGGAGAATTATTTACTTATAAGACTCCTACCATCAGTTTGGATCCTTGGACTTTAGACTGTTTTTTTCATCATTAATCGATCTTAAATCTATAATAGAAGTCTTAAATTACCATAAGGAAACTAGTGTGACAGGGTATACAGGATGGTTTGGAGAAGCATAAAGAGATTAACACATAGACCATGGTAGATGAAGGAAGGACAATGGGAAAATGAAAATAGAAGGTGCTTGAAGCCCAGAACTTGGTTAGCATGTTGAGAGTTAAGGACCTAGAAAGTCAAAATCTTCTTTTAAAAAGGTAAAAGACGACTGATTGTTATGCTTGCAAAAGGAAAATTTTAATAGGACTGACACTATTGAAGTAAGAGCTTGAATAATGAGATCCATTTGTTGACAGGGAACTCTATGCTTATATGCTTTGCACATATAAGAAGTAAATGCTAGAGATGAATTAAAACCAATACTTCCCAGTAATTCCAAAACTTTACTGCCTTCATTAAGTGCTCAGATTCTCCAAAACTTTTAAGATAAAAACCACGAAAACTGTCTCATGATTTCAACAAGAGTAAGATTGCACAAGGTATAGAATGTTCCCATACAGAAGAATCAGATCTGCTGACATAGCAAAGTTGTTTGCCTAAATAACTGAATATCAATGGTTTAATCAACACATTTGTTATGTTTTTTGAAAGAAATGGTTGTGCTGTTTATAATTTAACAAATAGTAATTTTAGTCCATCTTTTTAGGATTCTTATCCTTTCTGGAGAAATTTAGAGATAGCTCTTATGGAGAAAAAGAGCTGAAAATACAAGGAAATTAAGAGGCCAATACTAGTAATTTTTCCAAACTAACAAATGCAAGCCAATTCTATACAAATAACTAAGCTTGTTTGCCTCAGTGACGGTGGGAAATAGACAAGCTTCTGTACTCCTTGAACATCAGGGAAGACTTCTTATGTTAACATCTTTTTTAAACATTTGGATATAAACATCTGGTTAATTTAGGAAATTAGGCAAAACATTTAAAAGAAGAATCATTAACTTTTAGATAGCGAGATTTAAACTGAAATGAAAATAGTTTATTTAAAGAACACTGTTATACTTTTTAGTGGAGAAACCTGGCAACATATTATCCAAATGTGTTTGGTGGAAATCAGATACATACTTGGCTCTGTCTACAGTTCCTTCTGGTCACTGACAAGTGTATCAGGAATAGTAGACCACCTGCAGAAGTCACCATACTGAAGTTTATGATTATATTCTAAAAGCAATATATATATATAGAACACGTAAACCTTTATATCACTTTGGAAAACTGAACAGGAACTGTTCTTTGGTGGGAAGAACAAGGGCTATTTTTTTTTTTTTTACATTTAGAATTCAGCCCACAAATATTTTTGAATTAACATTTTTAGAATATATTTTGATTTATTGAAAAGTTGTAAAGGTAATACAAGGGGTATTGACCCTCCTCTAACTTCTTTTTAACATTTTTACCCATCACGGTGCATTTGTTAAAACTAAAACTCCTACTAATATGCTATCATTAGGTAACTCCACACTTTATTTGGAGTTTAGCAATGTTTTCATCAAGTTCCTTTTTTGGTTCAAGGATCTGATTCACTATGACAGTTTCTCTGCCTTTATTTTCCATGACCTTGGTAGGCTTGAAGAGTAATGGCCAAATACTTTGTGGAATGTCCTGTAACTTGGGCTCCTGTGATGTTTTTCTCATGATTAAAGTTACAGATTTTTGGAAATAATATTGGAGTTGAAATGCCCTACTGCTCAATTTATATCAGATGGACGTGGTATCCATATACTGTAATTGGTGATGTTAAGCTTCATCACTTGGATAATGTGTTGCCAGGTTTCTCCACTAAAAAGTATAACAATGTTCCTTACATCTACTCTGTTCTTCGATATAAAGCCTAGCTTATCCTCTACTACATTTATTTGGAATTCTTTTGTAAAACAGATTACACAGTTTTTAAAACTCAGAAATACAAATTTCATTCTAAGGATTCCTGTATTACAAAATAATGAATATTAACATATTTTTCATGATTATATTGTCTTTTGTCAAAATATGAAACCATACAAGTAAGGTTGAATTTCCCCTATGTTTATATTTTCAAAATTTCTCCTCCCTACTGTATTTGAGTCGGCCACCATAAGGAAGTGGTCATACATATAATATTCCATGATTTTATTTCTACATGTAGTCCTTAAAGAATCACATATATGTTTTTTTCAGGCAAACTTTTACATTTTTCTTTAATCTTGTAATATTTTTATTTTTTATTTTTTTATAGGATTTTATTTATTTATTTGACACAGAGAGAGAGAGAATGATCACAACTAGACAGAGAGGCAGGCAGAGAGAGAGGGAGACGCAGACTCCCCGCAAAGCAGACAGCCTGATGCAGGGCTTAATCCCAGACCCTGAGATCATGGACCTGACCTGAAGGCAGAGGCTTAACCCACTGAACCATGAAGGCACCCCTGATCTTTTTATGCTTTACCATTACTTTGAGATATGTCCATATTTGTGTCAATAGATAACTTTGCCTGCTGTGTTTTATATTTTGAATGACATTTTATCCCCTTTAATTACTTATAGACTTTGGGTTGCTTTTCATTTTGAGGCCATTAAAAATATCACTTAGTGAATAGATTTATAAATTTCTTTTGTCATTTGGAGAAATTCATTATAGAGAAGTAACTTTTCAACTGTAGTTGTATGTTAGAATCCCCTGGGTAGTTAAAAAACAAAACAAAACAAAACAACTCATTGCCTGGGTTGGACCCCAGATTCTTCCTGAAGTGGCAGAAGATCCTGTGTATATCCTGTGTATATGGTTGTGTATCTCCTTATAACTCCCAAGAGCTCCAATGTATAGAGAGCAATAAAACTATTATTCTTACATATGTATAGAAATAGACTTGTATAGTATTTCTTTTAACTATATTAGATCTCTCTGTTTAAAGTGGTTGTACCATCACTATATGTGAGTTTAGTCACCCTGAAATCCTTAACACTTGAAAGTGACCGATTTCTTCCTCAAAAGTTTATTCCATTTTTTAGTATGTTCTGATTCCAAGCTCATTGCTCCATGGCTATTGATTTAATGTAATTCTGTCTCTGTTTTATAATAGAAATACTATAAATATGAATCCAATACCAGTTGTATTAGCTTCAAAGGACACAGAATGGCAATTTAGTGCTTAGCCAGACACCAATTACACCAAGACCTCTTGCAGCATCTCAAGTGTAGTTGTAAAGCATTTCTACCTTATTTCAGGATGCCTTAGTTATAAAACATGAAGTGGGAAGTTCCCTTATATTCCTGATAAATCTTTTATACTTGGCATTTAACCAAGTTAGTGCTGCCAACTCTCACCACTGCCAATATGGAGGAAAATTTTGTCAAGAATTTCACAGCAAACCAGCCTATCAACTCAATATTGTATACTTACTTTATTTAGTTATTTAGTTAGCTAGTTAATTTCTTTGAGAGAGTATGAGCAGGAGGAAGGGGATACAAGCAAGACTCCCCAGTGAGCAGACTCTGAGATCATGACCTGAGCCAAAGTCAAGGGTTGGACACTTAACCAAGTCACCCAGGTGCTCCCGCATTTACTTCCAGCTGTGATATTTTGGAGAACAGTGTTTAGGGAGGGTAGATTCAGGCCTGTATTAGATTCCATGAGTCTGGGTGAGGGCTCATAACAGTTGTTCACATTTCACCCAAATTAATGAAATTGCATATGTTTTCCTTATTTTTTTTTTTAGTCCTTCACATTTACTTGCTATAAATTACTTATTCATAGCCTTTCCCCTTGTAGTCTGTCTTTATCTTATTGGCTTGTGGAAATTCAAAAAATTCTGAATGCTAACTTTGTTACACATGTTACAATATTTTTTCCTCTTTATCAAATGCTTTACTTTTTTATATTAGCTAGTATTTTAAAGCTAGAAGGTGTGAAATCTTAAACATGCATGAAACATACATATATGTATGTGCATGCACAAAACATGTATAGTTATAGACATGCATGTTTATATAAAACTGAAATGAGTTATTCTACAGTTGAGTATACTTGGGATTATGTATTGCCTACAGATCCATAATAGTTAAGGGATGGTATCAAAAAAGTTAACATTTATCAACAACATCCAGGTTAGGAAATGAATTGTAAGTGGTTGTGACTCAAGACCAATATTTAATGTGTGGTAACTGAAAGGTTTTAAAGATTCTGATATGCCATGTCTCCAATATTTATTTCCATTACTTTATTCCTTACTTATCCCCTCATAAAATATATAAAGCAAAAGCAGCCACAGTGAAATGGCAAGAATGATTTTTAGGCATCTATAGACCAGATTAGGACTCACCTTTTATGTCTTAATTACATAACATAGGGTTTTAAATGATCAAATTACATGACCTGAAAATGGACTGTGCCTTTCCCTCTTGATTTGCGTGATTTTCCTGAGGCAATGGTGTAGCAGAGTCAACCAGTTGGACCTGAGCACCAAACCATGGGGATGATGGTACCTTTAAAATTTGAAAAGTTTGAGAAGTTTTGTATTAACTTTTAAATATTACATAGGGGGCGCCTGGGTGGCTCAGTGGGTTAAGCCACTGCCTTCAGCTCAGGTCATGATTTCAGGGTCCTGGGATCGAGCCCCACATCGGGCTCTTTCCTCAGCAGGGAGCCTGCTTCCCTTCTTCTCTCTCTCTCTCTCTCTCTCTCTGCCTGCCTCTCTGCCTACTTGTGATCTCTGTCTGTCAAATAAATAAATAAAAATTCTAAATATTATATAGAATGCCAACTCTGGTTCTGGACTTTTGTTGTAGGAAATTTTTACTTCTTACCTTAAATTATTATGAGCTATCATCAGTAACTCTTAAATTATGTAATAATCTTGTCCAGAAACAGTGGGGACTACAGCTTAGTAGCACAGGCTGGGAGGCTAGCGATGTCTAAGTGAGAGCAGCAACGTTGTGAAAGAGCTTGAAGTACAATCAGAGTATATTTTTTAAAAATAAGGCAAAACCAAACAAAAATGTGTATGGCAATAATTGCATTTGGGAGTTTTCTTCATGCTTTCTTTACTGACATTTTGAAATATGTTATTTCAACTAGTATTTTTTAGTATTTACTTTTCAATTTTGGGATGTCACTTGCTCTTTTCTTGAGTTGAAATAACACAGAGATAGAGAAAGAAGTGGCCAAGAGGCCAAGACAAAAGCCAAAGACTTTATAACCTTATCTCAAAAGTGAACATACATCACTTTTGCGGTATACAGTTGATTACATAGACCAATCCTGGTGCAGTGTGAGGGATCTACAGAAGAGAGTGAATGTTAGGAAGGGGAGAAATTGGGGATCATTTTTGCATCTGACTATCATACAGATACATGATACATATGTGTATATATAGCACTTAGTGCAGATTCACTGTAAAAGCTGAATAAATATTGCTAAGTGTTGTTACTATATACAAAAACCCATGGTTTCATTGGGTTCTTTTTGCCAGATCAGTTAAATGAGGGTCAGAGGTTTTAAGTTACATTTGTGGTCATGAAATTAGTGTTAACTAATGATAGTCTGGCTGTTTTGATGTCAAATCCCATGATTTTTCTACTGAATGCAAAACAAAACCCAAACTTTATATGTCTGAATATGTACTGCAATAGGGCTAATATTAGGCTCCTAATATGTATTTTTTTTGTTTGTACTGTAATAGGGCTAATATTAGGCTCCTAATCTTTTCCCTGCTCCAAAGTTGTTCCTCCAACTCTCTAAGTCAATGGCAACTTCATATTGACTTAAATAAAAACTTGGAGTCATTTTTTTTTCTCACACTCACATACAATCTATCAGCAGATCCTGGCTAGACTTTCCAGTCACTTCTCTCTTTTTTTTTTTTTTTTTTTTTAAGATTTTGTTTATTTGACAGACAAGAGAGCATAAGTAGGCAGAGAGACAAGCAGAGAAAGGGGGGAAGCAGGCTTCCTGCTGAGCAAGGAGCCCAATGTGGGGCTTGATCCCAGGACCCTGGGATCATGACCTGAACCGAAGGAAGGGGCTTTAACCCACTGAGCCACTGGGTACCCCTCCAGTCACTTCTCTCTCTTTTTTTTTTTTTTTTTTGTTAAAGATTTTATTTATTTATTTGACAGACAGAGATCACAAGGAGGCAGAGAAACAGGCAGAGAGAGAGGAAGAAGTAGGCTCCCCGCTGAGAAGAGAGCCCAATGCAGGGCTCGATCCCAGGACTCGGGATCATGGCCTGAGCCGAAGGCAGAGACTTTAACCCAGGCACCCCCAGTAACCCCCAGTCACTTCTCTTTAACTCTGTTTAGCTATACTCTGGTCCAAGATATCAGCAGTACTCACTCGAATTATTACAGTAGCCTGCTTCAGCATATTCTCCAGATAATAGCCCCTCCCCCCAAAACTTAAAGGTATAATCATCACCTCCCATTTCCCTACTGTAATATTTCTGATGACATCTCATGTCATTCCCACTTCAAGCCAAAGGCTTCTCAAGGCTCCACATATAGCTTTAACGTTTCTGATGAATCTTTTATGAGTCTTTTTACTCACTATCTCCTATGTTCTGTCCCTTCATTCACGCCAGGCTCACCTCACTTGCTTGGACTTTGATTAATTTATCAAACACACAGGACCTTTTAACTGCTTTTCCCTCTTTCTGTTTTTCCCTCATTTGAAGTTTTCATTCCTTCACTGAGATCTTGACTCAAATACAAATTCTCAGTGACGCCTTTCCCAGCAGCCTTGTTTAAATTGCATTCTTATTCTCTCCAGAATTCTCTTCCTTTCTTTCCTATTGTACCTTTTCCTTAATCCAGCATTCTGCCCAGCATCCAATATACTGTCTTTTTTTTTTCTTTTTTAGTCTCTTCATCATAACATAGTTATACTTAAACTCTATGAAGTCAGGACTTTTGCTGTTAAGTTTATGTAAAATGAGAGGAAAACCATTAGTCATGAGAAAAACTACATGATAAAATAAATCTACCATAAATAATCACAATCATAAAATTTTACGCATCAAAAAATTGAGCCTAAGAATAGAATCTATTGAGCAAAATCATAAATGACTAAGCAAATTTAAAATTGACACATATAAGAGAGTAGTACTAAATCATAGTAGTACTAAATCATAACAGTAGTACTTACTAAATCATAACAAATGTAAAGATATGGAACAACACAATTCACAAGTTTGATCTGCTATTTGTAGTACTCTGTAAACTTCCCCACTCAGTATAGAGAAGATAAATGCTTTGTAAGCTCATATGAACTAGTTTTAAAGTTTAATAGAACCTACCACCTGACCTGACAATGCTGCTCTTAAGGTATTTACCTGAGAAATGAAAGCCTATTTCTACACAAACACTTTGTACTCAAATACTCCAAACATTACTTCATGATCATTACAGCCTAAAAGCAACCCAGTGTTCATCAGTAGAGGAGTGCATTGACAAATTGCGGTATAGCTATACAATACAATTCAGTGAAAAAGAACAGATTATACTTGATCACATGATTGGATCGCAAAAGCATGCTATGCTAAATGAAAGTAGGTAGATGTGAAAGACCGAATTCAGTACTATTCCATTGATACGAAATGTTAGAAGAATCAAACTACAGTGATAGGAAGTACTTCACTGGTTGTTGAGAGCCAAGAGCGAAAATTGACTGAAGGGTGGGAAAGGAAGTTTGGATGTTGTGGGGAATGTTCAGTATCGTGATTATTGCGATGGTTACTCAACTATACTTGGCAAAACTAAAACAGGCCGTTAAAATTGCTGAATTTTTATGTAAAATATACTTCATATGTCTGATTAAAAATCAGTTGAAAACAAAATAAAAAATCAACAATAAAAACAAATTTACCCAAATGGTTAGTCATAGAAATATTTCATCCTTTATGTGCCATCTTAAAGGAAGCTGAATAAATTCTGTGTTCAAAAAGATCATGTAATAAGAAATGGTGTGCTGTTTTCAGAAGTTGTTTCCTATCTAGAAAAGTTCCAAAAGTTTTGCATTTCCCTTTCAGGGTGATAAATCATTTTTGGCTTGAACTTCTAGTCAGGTATACCTCATCTGATAACATTCACATTATTAAGCTTCTTTCATTTGAACATACAACATCCAAATCTGACTTTGACTTTTTGGACTGCCAAAAGCAGTTAAATACTTGGTATTCTTGTTAGGAAGAAACTAATGTAACTTAGCTTACTGTTGCTTTAATAGACTTTCCAAAAGGGAGGGGTGAAGTAAAGCCAACAAACATACATGGGACTAAATTTACTGCATTGCTCACAGTAGGCTTTGATTTGAGGCTGCTTCATTTTCTACCAAAGGCTTTTGGGATGGACCAGTGAACACTAGGCAGTGCAGGACTATCACTTTTATTTTTTAAGGCATATCACTCTTTGTAAAGTTGGGAAAATATGGCAGAAAAAGGATCAGATAAATGCAACATGTGTTATGGCCACATTTGAAAAGTTGATCTACAGAAGAAATCTACAGAAGAAATCCTAAAATGGTTCCCACTGGACTTCAGTTACTGACTCCAGGAAAATTAATGCACGGTCTGTAGTCATGTGCACAGTAGTTTTAAAAACAAGCAAAGGTAAATCAATCAGGAATTCTGTGTAGTATCAACTGTCAAAAGGAATTTAAGGACTGATTGGATTCCTGAGACGATAGGAGAAGAAACCAGTCATTCTGTGGATTGTGAGGGGGTGGGAGGAAGGAATGGGGGAAAAAAAAAGACAATCATTAGTTTTTCTTCAATGAATTATTAATCTGTTTATATTCTACTTTTAAAACTCAGTATCTCTGAATACTGATAAATCACAAGTCAAATGTGAAATAGGTGCCCACATTCCTTAATAATGTAGTAATTTACAGTTAAAAAAATTGGTCACCTTACATTCCTCTTATGATCGCTTACTGTTAAATTCATGCTCATCATCCCTTGCTAGAAATGTTGCAGGGAAAGAGAAGGGAGGAAATATAGAAGGGCAATTTTTGGAATACCTGCTGTGTTTCATGTTACCATACATAATAAGCTTCATATCCTCAAAAAAAAAAAAAAAAAAACCTAAAAGATGGCTATTATCATTTTAATGATGGAGACATGGAAATTTAAATCATTTACATAAATGCCTGAGGCTAGTAAGCAGCAGTCATAATTTGATAAACTGTTGAATTCCAAAAACATTTCCTACCTATGCTATATCTTTCATCTGAGTTAAAAGAAACAGGAACTGTGTATTTTGACTTAATCTATTGTCTGCATCCATATCTATAATCTATAGATGGGTTGAAATGCATGAAAGCAAAATTTCTTAATTTGCCCAAGAACTATAAACTAGGAATCTTTTTCTACATCTCTCCCCTGTTTTCCTGTTAACTGAAGTCTAATACATACTAAATTCTTAATATGAAAATAAACAGATGTGAACTATAATTGTATGCTTAATGAATCCATAATCCCCCAAAATATTAAATATATTCCTATAAAATTGAATTTAAAAATGCATGGACATAAAAGGCTTTTCTCAGGGACGCCTGGGTGGCTCAGTTGGTTAAGCAGCTGCCTTCGGCTCAGGTCATGATCCCAGCATCCTGGGATCGAGTCCCACATCGGGCTCCTTGCTTGGCGGGGAGTCTGCTTCTCCCTCTGCCTCTGCCTGTGTTCGCTCTCTCTCTCTCTCTCTGACAAATAAATAAAAAATCTTAAAAAAAGGCTTTTCTCAGTTATGCTAAAACTAAAATCTTAATACACATGACTTCTGTGAATTAATGTACTACTCCAAGGAGAAATATGAATTGAGAAAACCAAAATTGAAACTTGAGGCAAAATTTTGTTCTTCCCATTCTATTAAAGCTAAAAGAAGAAACAATTGAATTAACGTCAAAATGAATCCTTCTAAATATACAAAAATAAAAAGCCAAACAATAAATAGAATATAGTAATATAACAAAGTACTCATTCAAGTAAATAGAAAAACAAAACAAAAACCTAATTGGAAAAATTGAGTAAATGTGAATAATTTTAATATCAAATCATTAATTAAAACCAGTATGTCCAAATTCTGAACTGATGACTTATAAATTCTAATCTCTAAAGGAAAAAAAAAAAATTATGTGGTCAGAAAGAACTCCTGCGGTGATGTGAGAGAAAGTCACTTGAAGGAAAAATATTGAGTTGTATATATCACAAGCTTCATTTGTGTTTAACTGTTTGCCTAGATCATTTGACTTCTAGGAATTTATCTATAATCTTGATGCTTAATCTTGAATGTAAATCTTTATGTGCAAGATTCTCATCACTGTTAATGTTAGAATGGGAGCATGGTTTATTGAACGGCATTATGTAGAAATAAGAGGCATGGTTACAAAGACTTATTGTGGCAATGCTTAAATGAGTAAATGAACATGATACATAATGCTATGTGACTTTATATTTTAAAAGTTATATACTACAGGGTGCCTGGGTGGTTCAGTTGGTTTAGCGTCTGCCTTCAGCTCAGATCATGATCTCAGGAAGCCCGAGTCTCCCTCTGCCTGCTGCTCTTCCTGCTTGTGTTCTCTCCTGTTTTGCCAAATAATTAAAATATTTTTTTAAAAAAAGTTATATACTACAAAAGAGGTGGATTAAATGTGGTAACCCTTGTGGCTTTTTGGGGTCAGGTTATGATTCTCATTTTACTTTTATACTGTATATATTCAATGTTGGACAAACTATTTTTATAATCAAAAGCTTATCTAAAAGCAATTTCATAATCTCGTTTTGATTTTTTTTGGCAAGCATGCTTTTAGACTTTTTCCTCTGTTAATGGGACTAAGTGGGAAACCTCAGGTATCTTTTAATCTTTCTTGCTGCTCAACCCCATCGTGCAGTCAGTTGCCAGGACACTTTAATTCAAGCTCTAAATACCTTTTAAATTCTGTGCTCCCTGCTTTCTACTCCCACTGCTATTGCTTTGGTTCAGTATATTCTTGGTTTTCTGTAGGAATGTTAAAATAGCCGCCCAACTGGTTTCCTTTCTTCCAGTCCGGCTCTACCTCCTGCCTCTCCTTCAATTCCTCTTCCTAGCCACTGCCAGAAGGATCTTTCTACAACACAATTCTGGTCATGTAGTTTTCCTGATTAAAAAAACAAAAGACCTTACAGCTTTCCATTTCTTGAAAGATCAGACACTTTACCATGTCACTTGAACTTTCAAAAAATGGGCTTCATTTTGCTTTTACTTATTTCTTTTAACCCTAACCCCAGTACACATGCAAATAGGTGTATGTGCACATATGTATACTTAACAGAAGGTCTAGTTACACTATTTGCCATTTTCAAACACTTGATGAATTTTTATTTGTGTACAAATGAAATTTTTATTTTTCCTTTAACATGTTCTAGTCTAAGCCTGGCAAACATCTTCCACATTTTTCACAGTGCGATTTAAAAATGGCCTTTTCCATACCACACACAAATATTAAGCACATTTGTCAATGCTCCTAGAGTGTTCTCTGGGCAGCTAATATATCACACTAATAAACTGTTCGTTGCTCATCTTTACCATCAATGGCTAGCTCTATGGTTAGTCCCCAGGAGGCAGAGGCTATATCTCATTTATTTCTGTATGTTTGTGTCCTGAACTGCATATAGCATGTAGTAGATGCTCAATGATTTTGTGAGTTCAATCTAAATAAGCACCATTAGGCAATACCTCGATGATATATAAAGATTTTATAAAAACTCCTCTGGTGAAGATTGTTGCCATGCATCTGTTATGTGAACTGATACTTTATGCTCTTAGCCTCTCTCTCATTTGACACAACAGTCTGCCTTTCAGTCCCACAATGTGAGTGATGATATTATCGCTAGGATCTTCTGATATTGCTGAATCCAGTGATCCCATTTACTTTGTTTTTGATGAATTAATTTCTATTAGTTTCATAGCCATATTTTCTTACTTGAACATACTTCAGGGTTTGAGTCTCTCCAGTGCTCAGTTTTGAAGCTTCCCCCCCCTGGGTTATTCCTACCTCTCTGGTGCTGGTATTTTTCTAATGCTCTGGCCGTTACTGTCTCTGTCCTGAGGATTTCATTTTTCATTTCTGTTGTCAAATGTTGGTTATCATTCGCACTTGTCTTCTGTGTGCTCATTCCTCATCTTTAGTATGGCCCCTTTCTAATCCTCAATGTTGCAAGTCTAAAAATTTTTATAAAATAAAAATTTTATTGTTTTGGCTCCCTATTTATAAATCCTAATGGCAATCATAAATTTGCTCCTGTAAACATTTTTATTTTATGTGTTCTAATGGAAGATGAGTAACAATCAGGCATCTGCACTTAAGAATTGGCTTAGTATTCAGTCTGAGAATTCCCTCAATCACAATACATCATTGCATGAACCCCCAGCATTCTTGATCTTTCTTCCTTTTTTCCCCTTTTACTTCACAGCATCTAATATATTCTGGATTTTACTCTTCTCACCTTTCCCATATCCTTGCACTATAATTCCCATGAAGGAAGGAATCTTTATCTGTTCCAACCAGTTTTGTTCACTGCTGTACTTAAGATTCTACAGCAGTTCCTAGCACATACTATGTGCTCAGTTAGCCTCTTTTGAAGGCGTAAATATGAATGTTAAACTTTTAACCTTCATTCTTAAACTTATGAAGTTATATTGGTTTTTCTGTACCTCAATCTTTCTTGACAATATTTTGTGAAATATTAACCCAAGGTAGTTTTATATTGCTATTAATGAGTTTCCCTAGTGATTGGGTTTCTTAAAGCTGAGGATCTGCTCTATAACTTGCTTATACCAACCGTGATTCCTGATAGTCTAGATTTGGTGTTCCTTCTGCCTGGCTAACTAACCTCTTTACTTATCTGCTCTTGCCAGCTTTTCTTCCATTACCATGGCTATGCCAATCTATACTCCATTCTTCTCTCTCTCTCTGGATGGCTGGGCTAAGAACAAAACTTGGGTTCCTGTTCTAACAGTTTTACTTATGGCTATTAAAGTGTTACTTCTTTTCTTAATGATAAGAACAACGGGTTAGGATAGTTAAAGAGGTAGTATAAATAATAAAGGGGATTAGGTTGCTGGGTGATGAATTCAGAGGGAGACAGAAATAAACTTCCTTCCCTTGTGTGAATCAGGAATGATTCAAAGAATACTATAGCAATTTACAACTTATTTTTCATGTTGAAAGGAAATAAACATTCATATTGATAAGAGCATATGTTCTGATAGTACTAAAGTAAGACATGACAATTTAAAAGGGTTGTAAAACCAATAAATGAGACCTAGAAAGGGAGAAATCTCCAACATTTCTCAGCAAATATTGGACAAATACAAAAATAAGAATGGGGATAAAAAATCAACCACATCCACCAAGGCTGGGACTTTTCAAAGAGAAATGTAGATGACAGTTCTAGAGAACTATAGAATGAGCTATTATAAGTGTTCAATCCAAAAATTAAGATGCCAGTTAAATAGCTTTCCTCAGTGTCTGATTAAATCCTCTTGAATCTGTTGCATGTTATTTGGTGCCTGGAGATCTTCCATTCACCCTGCAGATTAGAAAAATATTTTGAGCCTCTTTAAAGTTCTAAATCTCTGCCTCTATAAAATCGTATCAGTGAAGACAGCATCCAATTCCCCCAGTGTGTACCCATTCTGCTGCTGATGGTTCCAGGTAAGACCCAAACCCTCCCCCTGATTTCCCTTGGAAGTATCCGTTTCCACATGCATGTGTATGTATGGGTAGAATTGTCTGAGGTTGGGGCACCTGCAGACCTATCCATTAGTATATTGCTGGACTTCTTTTCTTCCTATGACTACCACCTCCACATATTTTCTTCACAATTTTCTGGAACCTGATCTTTTTTGAAGATTTCTCAAACTCCAGTCTTCATTTTACATAGCAGTGTAACTCTCCAGGCCTACTCAGTATGGTTGCTTACTATTGTGTCTTCCTGAACTCACCAATGTAGTGTACTGTTAATGAATCATGGACTACAGGACCAAAATAACAAAAATTTAAAATGTTTACTTTTCCATTACCAATATACCTGAGGGAAAAGGAATAAACAGATTTTTTAAAATCATTTCTTCTTAAAGATTTTATTTATTTGAGAGAGAGAGAGAAAGCACAAGAGGGGGAAGTTCAGAGGGAGAAGCAGACTCCCTGCTGAGCAGGGAACCCAATGCAGGACTCCATCCTAGGACTCCAGAATCAGGACCTGAGCTGAAGGTAGTAGCTCAACCAACTGAGCTACCCAGGCACCAGATTTGTTTTATCATTAAACCTAATATAGCATCCCTCTTAGATAGCAAGAATAGCTATATTTAGCTTTTTAGTTTTCTCTTCCAGAAGTTCTCATATTTGACAAAGATGCATTCCTAATAATTACAGCTAGAGAAGTCATCAAGCACTTCCTTTGGGCCAGCAGCTGCTAAGTGCACTATTTCCGTAAGTATAACTAATGGACATTTACAAAAGTGGAAACAGAACTAAAGCTGTTAAGTTTCACCTAGCTTTTCACTATTCTAATCATGATCCAAGCCCATGTAATCTGATCCTTCCATATTTATTACCATCACACTGTATCGTTCTTGCTGGGTGAGAAGAAATGTGGGGATGATCACTTGAAATCACTAATCACGACAGAATTTAAAACTCTTAATATTCCCAATCTTGTTCTTTTAGCCATGTTCCCTGTACAGTGAGCATGTAATTGCTGAAATCCTAGGTTTGTGAGCATCTCCCATTCAGTAAGGATGAAGTTTAATTCTGTCTGTGTTCAGTCTGGTAAAATATGAAAGTGGAATTTAACCCACTTTCTTCCTTTCTTAAAATATCACTATGGATCTCTGTTCTCTGTACCTTCCTCTCATGGTATTACTGTGCCTTCCATTCTTTAATGCAGTATGTAAATTATAAGTTTTAGGGTAGGAAGATCTATGATTTAGAGCAATGTTGTAAGACAAGGAAAATAAAGTTGTTGTAATTGTCGAACCAAGAAAAGGTGTGTAAGATATTCAGCCATAGATAAACCAATACTTTATATTGTGATTTGTTTGAGCTAAAAAAGCTCAAGATTTGTGATCCTCAAGGTGCACTGACCCTTCTTATGTGTTTACTTTTTCCTCCATTAGTATTAACTTATCTTCTTAAGTCTCAGACCAGGAACACTTAAAGTTCGTGCTAACAACAACAAAAAACAAGCTTGCTAAGCAGGCAAGTATTGGCTAAGTAACACAGTCTATTTTTTCTTTTTCTTTTTTTCCTGTCACTGCGGTTTTATATCATCCTCCATTTGAAAGCAGAATTCAACTACTTTCGACCCTGTGGTTCATTAATACACAGAAATCAACATTGATCTGCACAGTTTTTTCCCTGTTACCCAGACTTACTCTGATCAATTTGAAAATTATCATGTTGTCTACATTAAAGAAATGTATTTGATTTTTATACTAACATTTAAAAATTATTAGGTAAAGCTGTAGTTCATTTATATTACATCCTTACTGATTTTCATTTTTAACAATAAATTACATATCTCGGTAGACTAAAAGGAAGGTGAGAATTCTAGGCATAAGAATGACAACCCTGGGTCAGAATTACCATTTTCTAGCTATGTGTCTGTGGGCAAGCCGCTTCATGAGTCAGTCATTTTTCATTTCTAAAATGGGCTTAATTATGCCTCCCTCAAAAGTTTGTTCTGACCAATGAGACAAAAGAAGTGAAAGTGCTTCTTTATAAATAGCTAAGTGCCTGGTAATGTTACATAATTATTTTAAAATGCTTTATGTTTATAGAATGTAATACATATTTTATATTTTATGTATATTTAAAAATATGAATGTGTAAGAAGTTCTATGCAAGTTTAAGGTATAGATCACTCCGAAACATATAACATTTAACATTAATGTTAACCCTTAACATTAAACTAAACTCTTGATAATGGTTTTGAGTTGAATTATGTTATTGTTCCCATTATGGGAGATAATAACATAACTTACTATCACAGATACTCAATTTGAAACTTAGATGTGGGGTGCCTGGCTGGCTCAGTGGGTAAAGCCGCTGCCTTTGGCTCAGGTCATGATCTCAGGGTTCTGGGATCGAGTCCCACATCGGGCTCTCTGCTCAGCAGGGAGCCTGCTTCCCTTCCTCTCTCTCTGCCTGCCTCTCTGCCTACTTGTGATCTCTCTCTGTCAAATAAATAAATAAAAACCTTGAAACTTAGATGTGACTGAAATAGTTAATTTTGAGACATTATTTGCTGAGAGGAACACAAGGTAATTTATTACTATAATCAATACTATTATTATTGAGTTGGAAGCTTTCAGGATATTCAAAAGGTAGTGATTTCTAAATATTTTAAAATCTATCCCATCTAGTGGCTTATGATTCAGGGTGCTTAGACACTTAAAGCTTGATCTGATGAACCTAACAAAGAGGCTGACTTCCTTTCAGGAGCTTTGAACATCATAACAACTCTGATTCTATGTCTGTCCTACCTGCCACCTGCTTCAACTTCAATTTCTCTTGATTGCTGCACATCTAATTTATTTCGTAAGGTTTTGTTTTGTTTTTTATTTATTATTATTATTTTTTAACAAGGTTCCATGCCTTGTTGGGAGGCCAGCATGGGGCTTAAACTCACAACTCTGAGATGGAGACCTGAGCTCAGATCAAGAGTTAGAGGCTTAGCTGACTGAGCCATCCAGGCGCTCCTATCGCATAAGTTTTTTTTTTTTTTTTTTTTTAAGATTTTATTTATTTATTTGACAGACAGAGATCACAAGTAAGCAGAGAGGCAGGCAGAGAGAGGAGGAAGCAGGGTCCCTGCGGAGCAGAGAGCCAGATGCGGAGCTCGATCTCAGGACCCTGGAATCATGACCTAAGCTGAAGGCGGAGGCTTTAACCCACTGAGCCACCCAGGCGCCCTCGCATAAGTTTTTAATGGCCATTACTGCAATAATCCAGGACTTGAAATCTTACTATCTTAGGCAACTAATGGCAACCCTTTTGGTCTGGGTAGTAATAGTAAGATGACATTTACTATTAGCATCCAGTAAAAGGTCTTTTGTTTTGTTCTTTATTTATTTATATTTATTATTTTTAAGGTTTTATTTACTTATTTGAGAGAGAGAGAAAGAGCATGAGAGGGAAGAAGGTCAGGGAGAAGCAGACTCCCCATGGAGCTGGGAGCTAGTGTGGGACTCGATCTCAGGACTCTGGGATCATGATCTGAGCCAAGGGCAGTGGCTTAACCAACTGAGACATTCAGGCGCCCAAGTTTTTTTGTTTTAATTCCAGTAGAGTTAACATACAATGTTATGTTTCAGATGTATAATACAGTGATTCAACAATTCTATACATTCCTCAGTGCTCATCACAATGAATATTCTATTAATCCCTACTCATTCCACCACCGACCTCTCCTCTGACCCCCACTTATCTCTCCTCCTCTTCTCTAGAGTCAAGGGTCTGTTTCTTGGTTTGTCTTTTTTTTTTTCCTTCATTTATTTTGTTTCTTAAATTTCACATGAGCAAAATCATATAGTATTTTTCTTTGACTTACTTCACTTAGTGTTATACCTTTTAGTTCCATCCATGCTGTTGCAAATAGCAAGATTTCATTCTTTTCTATGGCAGAGTAATATTCTGTGTGTGCGTGTGCGTGTGTGTGTGTGTGTGTGTGTGTGTGTGTGTGTGTGTACACCACCTCTTCTTTATCCATTCATCTATGGATGGACCCTTGGGCTGCTACCATAGCTTAGGTGTTGTAACTAATATTGCAATAGAGGCGCCTGGGTGGCTCAGTGGGTTAAGCCTCTGCCCTCGGCTCAGATCATGATTTCAGGGTCCTGGGATCAAGCCCTGCATCGGGCTCTCTGCTCAGCAGGGAGCCTGCTTCCCCCTCTCTTTGCCTGCCTCTCTGTCTACTTTGATCTCTCTCTCTCTGTCAAATAAATAGATAAGATCTTTAAAAAAATAATATTGCAATTAACATAGGGGTGCATATATCTTCTCAAATTAGTGTTTTTGCTAAGTTGGGTAAAAACCCAGTATTGCAATTACTGGATCATAGAGTAGTTCTATTTTTAACTTTTTAAGAGTGCTCATATTGTTTTCCACAGTGGCTGCACCAGGTTGCATTTCTAGCAACAATGCATGCGAGTTCTTTTTCTCCACATCCTTGCCAATACTTATTTCTTATGTTGTTGATTTTAGCCATTTTGCAGGTATGAGGTGATATCTCATTATAGTTTTGATTTACATCTCCCTGATGAGTAATGTTGGGCATCTTTTCAGGTTCCTGTTGGCCATCTGTATGTCTTCTTTGGAAAAATGTCTGCTGTCTTCTCGCATTTTTTAAATTGGATTATATGTTTTTTGGGTGTTGAGTTGTATGTTTTTTTTTAATATATTTTAGATACTAACCCCTATTGGATATGTCACTTGCAACTGTCTTCTGTCATGCAGTTTGATGCCTTTTGTTTCTGTTGGATGATTCCTTCACTGTGCAGAAGTATTGGGTTTTTTTTTTTCTTTAAAGATTTTATTTATGACAGATGGTGAGAGAGCAAGCACAAGTATGGGGGAGCTGTTGAGGAAGAACCAGGTTCCTTGCTGAGCAGGGAGCCCTAGGCAGGGCTTGATCCCAGGATGCTGGGCTCATGACCTGAGCCGAAGGCCAATACTAAAGGACTGAGCCACCCAGGAGCCCTTCAGAAGATTTTTATTTTTTTTTATTTTTTTTTTTTTGCAGGTATTTTATTTTATTTTATTTTTTTATTAATTTTTTATTTTTTATAAACATATATTTTTATCCCCAGGGGTACAGGTCTGTGAATCACCAGGTTTACACACTTCACAGCACTCACCAAAGCACATACCCTCCCCAATGTCCATAATCCCACCCCCTTCTCCCAAATCCCCTCCCCCCAGCAACCCTCAGTTTGTTTTGTTTTAAAAAAATTCTCTTATTTTCTTTTTGTTTATATGATTTTGAGAAGTCCACTAAAATTTTTTAATGAGACCAATATTAATATTTCACACTTCATTATATTTGTATCAGGACAAAGGAAAGTTAAGGTTATATGTACTAACCAGAATAAGACCTTATACAGCAATTTATGACCATCCATAGGAGATAAACAAAAGAAGCTTGCATCCTTATATAGCACACAGCACTGCAGCAAAATATAAAACATTGATTTAGAATTTTAGAAACAAAGTAACTTGTTTGTTTAAGTTTTATTGTATTGTTTTATAATAAAAATCCATGTGGGCAAAATTAAAATATTTGAGTAATATAATCAATCATAATTTAAGAGATTTATAAAGAATGGTATCTTAAAATGTTTTTTCTGTATCCTTGGAATGCTGTACACACACTAAAATTATATACTGGGCCACAAAAAACTTTAAATCCATGTATGGGTAAAATATGTTTATTCTACTCTGGCTCTTTTCAAGATTTTCTTTGCCATTGGTTTTCTATAGTTAAAGGAAGATCCCTCAGTGTTGGGTTTTGTTTACTTATTTTGGTACTTGCTTTGTGTACTTTCTAGTTCTGTGGTTTTGTGACAATTTTGGAAAGATCTAGGCCAGTATTCAAATATTCCTGGTCCGTCTATCTTTTCCTTCTGGTATTCTAGTTGTACATTACAACTTAAAATTGTCCCACAGTTCTTGGATTTTCTGAAGTTCAGTTTGGGTAGTTTTTATTGTTTATACTCAGGGTCACTGACAATTTCCTTGCTGATGTCTAGTCTACTGATGTCATTAAGGAACTCCTAATTTCTGTTTTTTTTATTTTTAATATTTCTTTTTCATTCTTAATTTTTATCTCTTCTCATATTGCACATCTGTTATTGCCTATAGTCTATTTTGTTCCCATTAGAGCCCTTAATATAGTAGTGTTCATTTAAATTCTCAGGTAATTCTAGTACAGGTCCTACTTGAGTTTTCTGATGATTTCTTTTTGTCCCTTAGGCTGTGATTTTCTTTATATTTTGGCCTGCACTGTAATTTAACTGAGAGATGAGTTGTATTGCAAAATAACTGAGGTAAACAGGCTTTTAGCATTAGAATTTATGGTGATCTAGTTAGGAATTGATCTGTGTTTAATATCTGCTCTAGCTAAGGTGCCAGTGGCTTCAGATTTTTTTAGTGTCCCTGCATTTAATGTATATATATATTTTTATCCCTCCTGATTTTTGTTGTACCTAAATACTCCAATTCTGTATCTCTTATCTAATTCAGCCATAGTCCACTGTTGCTATAATTGAGCCCTATATTTGTTAATATGGTGGTAAGGTGCCAGCAAGGTGGCATGTTCAGTAATCTTCAGTTATTATCATTACTTCAGGGAGATTGTGTCTTGAGGCTATGACGTTTGCAAGTGTTTATCCAGTGGTATAATAGCTCTACTTCTGGGCCGTTACTCCGTTCCCTGTCCAGTTTCCCAGTCTGTTTCTTCAAAGCTCTTGTCCATTAACTATTATACTCTAAGGTAATACAAAAAGGCTGGAAGGTAATGGAGTCAGAGGAATTACCTTACATCAGCTGAGAGAAAACTCTGGCAAAGTATCTCTCTGTGAAGTAGGCATTGGCTATGGAGAACTCTCTAGGTGTATCTCACAATGAATACTTTTTCTGTGCCCCGAATAGGCCATCAGGGAATTGGTATGAAATCTTTCTCTAGAACATGTTGGTTTTCCTGATTTTAAGAAGCATGGACATATGGGAGCTCCTTAAGGCTCTAGGTCCATGAGTTTCTCCTCCATTTCCAGCAGCTTTTCAAAATTACTATTTCAGTGTTTCTTTGAGTTTATAGCTTCAGCTCCTCTAAATAAGCTGTTATAAGCTGTGATTGTCTGGATGCATTTGTCTCTTGATTCTTTATGTGTATATGTTATCATGGCTCATACTGGGTCACCTGATCTCTTCTTTTATAGATGTCTTATATAAGTTAATGTCTTCACAAATAGGGAATGATTTGGCTCCAGATTCCATCAATCTATAGCTAAGCTGTGCTATATTCTACGGAAGACAGAAAGAAAATGAGAGAGCAATCGATAGGAAATCGCTCTCTTCTGTAAATTGTGAAATAAAGTATCTGTATAAACCCAAGTAAAATATATTCCTTTAAAATGATATTTGAAGTCTTTGAATAAGCAGATTTATGACTCCCCATTATAATAAGTTGGATCTTAAGTCTTTGCTAAGTTTCTTATATCCCTCATGGTGAAAATACATGGTAAGAGCATCTGAGTCCATGGTTTTGAAGAAGAAAATTTTGAGGCCAGCTTGAAGAGATAACATGTTTTTCCCTGCTAATTGTTGAATTGCTTTTTTCTTTATTTCCTGGGATATATTTAAATGTAGACCATTTTCCTATGTATATTTTAGAACTTGGTCTTTGTGATTTAAAGAGTCTTGATTTATAAACCTATGTTTCTTATGGAATGTTTTCTTAAGTTATTTCTAATTGTTTTTTCCTTCTTTTGTTCACTGGTGATTGTCAAACTTCTTTCCACATGTGCAATTCTAAAAAAACCAGCTTTTTAGTCATTGATATTCCTATATATTCTTCAGATTTGCTCCTCATCGATGATTAAATACAGTCTACCATTTAGTGCTTTCATCATGCTGATATAAGGCATGAGGAATCAACATATTTTCAGTTTATTCTTCATACTGATAGTGATGAAACTCAGGAGTTATTGCAGGTCTACAATTGCTACATTTGAGGAGTTTCTAGGGATTGCATTAGTCCTTCTAAATATTGAAATACTTGAATTGTATATTAAAATATTACCTGTAATCTCCTCTCTGCATTATGAACCTTTCCACCAGATGGGCAGCAAGGTGGAGTGAGATCCCACATTACGAATCCCCTGGATCAAAATGTAGATCTTTACTCTTGGGTCAAATCCCCCTTGCTCCTATGGGTAAAGAAATGCAAAAACTTTTTCCTAGAATTCTATTACCTAACTTTATAAATGTCATACCTCTGAACTCTCTTCTAAACTTAACACATTTTATTTCTGCTAAATGTGATCTACTCCTCCATCCAATATACTGGAAGCCCCTATGAACAATAGAGTATATGCAATTAAATTTTTGGCAGTGTTTACTTCCTTTACAGTATTAATTGCACTAATAGAAGTTGGTTGATTTTCATTTTTGTTTTCTATGCTTTGTATTTCTGCCATCCTACGCATTTCTCATTATCGCTTCTTGCTTATCTTTATAGATGTCATGTTCTCTTACATATTCTTGAAAACATCAATGAGATTTCTTCCAAATAGTTGATACACTTCTTTCATAAAATCATTTTCAGGAATTTGACATCCTTCTGGTGTTAAGGATGAGTTTACAATCATCTTAAACTATAGTAGTTTTTCAGAAGTCTCATGTCCTACGTTAAGAGCTAAAATACATACTTTTTTATATGTGTGTATATGTAAACTAGATCTAGAAGAATACATAAATCGGAAATACTTGTTTCTTCAGAAAAATGGAATAGAGGCTAAGCAATATGATTAATTACAAATGATTACTTTTCTAATAAGCACTGTTATAATTAAGTTTAACGTGAAGAGTAACCATGGTTATTTATGATGATTTTAAAGGAAGATGCACTTGTCATTGTCATAACAGCGAGAAATGTCTGGTAAATTTGCCAATGGACACCTATTGATGTTTTTGAAAGCAGGAAAGAGCAATATGAGAACAGAAAGAAAATTGCAGTGATTGAGGATTAACTAGCAAGTGAGGAAACATAAAACCAAAGAAGGGATTAAATTCTAAGAAGCTTTACAGTGATATAACAAGCAAGAGAGCTGTGGCTAGAAAGGGAAATGGAGTTAGTGGCGTGTTTATCTTTTGTTTTTGTTTTAGCAAATTGAACCTTAAAGTTATTAGCTTGTAGGATGGTAAATTCCAGAAGAGGGGCTTCTCATCAGTAGAGCCAATTAAATGGGGGAGGTCTTGAGACTGAATGCAGCAAAAGGTTAAAAAAAATAGGCAGGAAGAGGACTGACTGAGCTCATGCTGGATGGAAAAAGAAAGGATAACTTGTCTATGGATTATCAGTTGTAGCTGAAAGATGAGCTTTCTTATGATTTTTAGTTAAGAAAGGAAAGAGTGATGTTACAAACAGTGTAGACAGGATAGAAGAGAGTTTAATTGAGAAGTATGGTATAGAACATTTGTATAGAGAAAGTGCTCATGTGTTTTTGTGTGTGTGTGTATATAAAGACAGGAAACTAAAAGGAAAAATGTATATAACTTACAATCTATTCTTTGGGTGAACACTTAGTCCAGTTATGTTCCAGGCACACTATCAGTAACTGAATATACAATATTGGACAAGAAAGGCTTTGATCCCCCCCACTCAGTTTTCAGCTGAGGTGAGGATAATGAATCTTTGTTATTGGAACTCTTACTTCTTGTATATTTGCTGTATTTTCTCAACTTTCCTCACAGAAGTTGTTTATGTTCCTAATTAGAAAAAAGACACAAAGACATAAAGATAAAAATTAGGGTTAAAAAAGACTGGTGACAATAGAATATTTTCTAAATAGCAACTTAAAATAATATAAAAAATTGAGGCAAAATATTTTCTAATCTTTAGATATTCTTTGAAAGCTCAAGATGTCCATAGATCTCTCATAATTTTGATAAACATGAGCTATACCTAATGTAACTTTTAAAAATGCTATTTTTGCAATGGCATATTTTAAAAATCAGTGATTTTTATGAAAAAAATGTACAAACTGTGTAGTTTGAATTTTTGGGAAACTAACTTTATTTACTATATAAAGAGTTTGCAAAATGGAACAAGAAGGAATTTAGTCAAGATTTAGCATATTAGATTACATAAGTGTTTATTGATATACTCATCTTGTTTTTTCAAATCTTTAGGTTTTATCTAGAAAAAAGATAGTTGATAATATAAACTGAATTATTGACAATTCATTTAAATCTTGAATAAATTTCATTCTGTTGTACTACATACCTATCTATTCTGGAAATGCTTTTATTAAAAAATCAAGCAACAGAAGGATTACATGGAAAAATATGTATATAAGCATAACCTCTGGTCTTTTTAAAGCAGAAATTAAGTCATAGCAATCAACAAGATGACAGTCATCTTACCTACATTATATTTTACATAGAGAATTCTTCATCCCTCTTACAACTCAGGTCCCAGATGTAAGTGTATTAACTCAGCCGGGTAAAAGAAAATAATTCGAGAAAATTAAGACCTCTAATAATGAAACATTTTTGGAATAACCACAGAAGATACCACCTCAATAGATGTCTGTGTTCTTGTTGCTGGCTCTTGAGTTGCCAGTTAAAAACAAGCATAATCCAGTCATCTCTAGAAACAACACAATGTTGCTTTAGTTTACTCATTCATAACATAACACTTTAACCATGATTACACATTTTTAATATAAAAGATATAGTGAACTACATCTATATTTTGTTGTGAAACTACAAACTATATTTTAAACAAATTGGTTGAGCACAGTGCTAATGAACTAATTTATATAAGCCAAGTAAATGTTTTATGTCCTATGTCAAAAATCATGTCTCTTGCCCTAGATAAAACCTTGGATCTGAACGTGTCATTTATTATAATTGGAGTCAAAAGATAGAGGTAATTGGATAAGTTCAAGTTCTATTATTACAAAGTAAATGTTAACTTACTTGAAAACAGTTCACATGCATCACATCACTGCACAAAAACTGCAATGCTTTAAAAGACAGTTGAAAGAAAATTCATCTTACTATTACTGTTTTTCACTTGATGTTGAATGCAATCTCTAACAATCTGTCTAAAATAGAACCTATCACCTTCTAGCCTATAACTGATTTTTCTTAGCACTTACGCACAACTGATGAGTTACAGATCTATTTCCTTGCCACCTCACTGGAGAAAGCTCTTCTGGATCAGACCTTTATTCTCTGTTAACTGTTGAGTTTTCCTGGTCTCCAGGGTCTGATGGAGTTATTGCCCAATAAGTATTTTTTGAATGAATAATTCATCTTCTTGTGGCACCTGGGTGGCTCAGTTGGTTAAGTGACTGTTTTTGGCTCAGGCCATGATCCCAGGATCCTAGGATAGAGCCCTGCCTCAGGCTCCCTGTTCACTGCGGGAGCCTGCTTCCTCCCTCCCCATCCTCACCCAACCTCATGGGTTCACAGGCATTTTCTCACTGTCTCAAATAAAATCTTAAAAACATTTAAAAAAATTAAAATTTCATCCTCTTAACTACAAATACAGAACAAAAAATTACTGTTATGAAATTTAAGGATATATACACACTTTAAGTAATATTTCAGTATGTACACTTGGAGTCTGGAGAGGCCTAACAGACTGTCAGCCTACTGATAACTATAAGATTATATGTATCACAAGACCAATAGGTCATATAGACCACGTTGATAAAGCAGAACCATAAGTTAATATTTCACATCCATGCATTTTCACCAGTATTCTCTGCTCTACCATGAAGAATGCATGAACATAGGCATGGTCTATTAAGAATTTTAATTGCTGTGAATAAGATCTGGTATAACATACAGATTATTTAAGCATACATTGTCTTTACTTTCCCTGGTTCATAATGTAAATGGAATCCTACGATCCAAGTGTGAATTTTTATTCACCAAAGTGTCTTGAAATAAGTCCTGTCATTGCAATACTATAGTTTCTGCTTTGAGCAGGATCATATTCTGAGACTCAACTCACAGACTGGCCTTCCCAAAACTTTCCGATTTGTCATCAACTTCCAGAGTGCAAAATGTGTGTGTTGGACTTCTTCTAAATATAACTTTATATTTGTGAAAACTTTCAGCTTGAGCTAACTCTGCCTTGTCTTTCAGGACTTACGAGATTTGAGCCAGAATTTATCACACGTTTCTTTAAGTACAAGTCCCCTCCCCCCGCTATCTGAGAGTGGAATGTTCCTATGGAACTTTTCATAAGCTGAAATGGAGTAAAGCAAAGAATGTTTCCCACGTTCTGAAAATTTGCATTAAATTGCTTAGCATATGAAAGACCTACATTAGTACTTGATTTCACTAACAAATCTGATGAGAATTTTGGCTTGTATGAGAAATGTAGATCTCTAGTAAAAAAAGCAAGGTAGTATAATGTGAATTTCTGTAAAGTGGGGAATACCTGTATCCCCGTGGTCATTTCTGAGAACTTAGTGATATTGATAAACATACTCCCTGTGACAAGACAAAGCATACAGGATTTAAAAACCAAAAGAAAGTTCTGTACTTGTATTTCTTGGGTAAAATATTTCCAGTCTAAACTAAGCTGTTCTGATTATAAACAAATTCTCTAGGCAATTTGTGATTGTTTTCATTTAGAAATAATCATTTAGAACTTCTACTTGGATTAATTTTGAAATAGCTTGTTCTTAAATGGAAGCAGAGTAAAGACTATCCTATATTCATATTTTCAAATGTGGTTGATCAATTTCTTTATTACTTAATTTCCCTCACTCCTGAGTTACTTCAAATTGAAAAGGACAAGACTTTCTGGAAGGGGACACAGACAATAAAATGATGAAAATGGCATTTCTGTTTTCAGAGATCTCACTTGGGCCAAAATTCGAAGTCAGTCTTAAAAAAGAAAAATATAATTCACAGCTAGAGGAAAGTAATGTAATACTCAGATCCCAGAAATGACAAGAAATCCCAATTCCATCTACTATGCTATTGCTTATTCTGGAAAATTCTGCTACTGTCTGCTAGTATAGCATATGGATTTTTAAAAAGTCTAGAGATGAGAGAAAAGGAGACAAAGCCCAGGTCCCAAGAAATAAAGTTGGATCAAACACCCCACATTAAAAAAAAACGAGTTAAAGGCAAGAATACCAGTGTGTGAACTGGAAACAGACCACCTCCTTTGGTTTCAGATAAAAGGGAAACCAAAGGTTTCCAACCAAAGGTCTGTTCTTCCTGAGGGATTTTTGAAATTGTTAGATTAGACAGAAGAGAGAGCATATGGTATTTGTCTTTCTGACTTACTTTACTTGGCATAATGCCCATGAGGGTCCATTTAAGTTGTCATAAATGGCATGCCATTCTTTTATGTCTGAACAATATTCCATTGTATACACACACACCCCCAAATTTCTTTATCCATTCATCCATTGATGGATATTATATTGTTTCCGTATCTTGGCTATTGTAAATAATGCTGTAGTGATGATGGAAGTGTTGGTTACAGTCCTTTGGGGCCCATGAGCATAAGCCTCATTGAACACGAGAACCAGGCAATGTAGAGGTGTTCCTTGGCAGTAGTGACAAAAATCAGGACCCCGCACAAAGGTTGGAGTTTTTCTGAGTGACACCAGTTACTAAAGTCCACTGGATCAGGGATGCTAACTCCCCTGGTCTTTGGAGCCGGGTGATAAGGAAGCATCCCGTAAGTGAGAACCCTTAAAATCAGGGCACCAGATGTTTGTAAAAGCTCCCTTCTGGAAGATACTTGTCCTCTGGAGCATGGCAAAGGAAGAGTGTGAAGATGGTGACTGCTGTTCTCTATCCTCAGAGAATATTAAGGCAGGCTCCTAGATTTGTGTGTTAAATTAGTTCCTTGCCCCACAGGCCAAAGCTTTAATATAAGCAGGTAAACTTCCTTCCCTTTAAGTCTGGCCATAAGCAGCTGCCTCTGACATGGGCTCTAGAGGGGGGTGAGTTTGAATGTGTGTGCCTTTTAAGAGCAGTTCTCTTGATGCTACAGTCTTGTGGGTTTTTCAAAGAGCCTTGTTGGTTTTCAGAGTTACAGGTATTTAGAGCATGTCTCGCAAGTGTATGTCTTAAATGTTCAAATGGCGGGCATGGGGTTTAAATCCTCGGTTCCTCAGGGAGATGTTCCCAGTTTTGAGCTCCCCGTGGGTTATGGGTCTTTGCACCAGGAGTGGGGTTTATGGTGAGATTCTTTCTCAGACTCTCAATCCACTTGGTGGTTTTCTTCCATTTGCCCAACGTGTAGTTGTCACTTAGCCTTTGCACTCTTTTTTTTTCCCCCCGCAAAAGGGAGTTTTCCGTATGTTGCTATAGATTCTGTGGGTCTGTGGGTGGAGGTCTGTTCAGGATCTTCCTATATCACCATCTTGAACCGGAACCCTCTGGAATTTATATTTTTTGTCCTGAACAATGCACTGCCAAAAATTTAAATTGGCTTCAGTTACCAAAGTGAAGCAAATCCTCAGTGGAGTTATTTCATATTCAGGCTTTAAAGAACTCCATGGATAAAGGCTTAAGGGAGAGAGCTCACAATAAAACCTGACAAAAATCACATGGGAAAACCAACCATCCTGAGTCCAGAGAAATAACCATCAGCACAATCAGGCATAAAAAAATGATAGGTATATTATCATGTCCATAGTATAGAATTCACTTATAAATGCATTTCAAATATTAATAAAATAGCTTAAACATGAAGTAAGTAGCAACTTACAGTCAAACATTTGAAAAAGAACCAATTTCTGCAACTAAAATAGAATTAGAAAATAACCGAAATGGGGGCGCCTGGGCGACTCAGTGGGTTAAGCCGCTGCCTTCGGCTCAGGTCATGATCTCAGAGTCCTGGGATCGAGTCCCACATCGGGCTCTCTGCTCAGCGGAGAGCCTGCTTCGCTCTCTCTCTCTGCCTGCCTCTCCATCTACTTGTAATTTCTCTCTGTCAAATAAATAAATAAAATCTTTAAAAAAAAAAAAAAAGAAAATAACCGAAATGGATTGATAACCAATCAAGCTAAAGAGCATCAGAGGCAAAGAGAAGATTTTTAAAACAGCCTATAAAGAATGAAAACTAGACTAACGTTTAATTTTTCAGTAGCAATCATAGAAGGAGGAAGTCCTACCCACCATTCAAATATAAGAAAAAAAAAAAAAAACTCATTTAAACTATGGATTGAGGAAACTTTTAATATTATAATGGAAACTATTTTTAGGCTAACCAAATTCTCAATAGAGACCCTTCTAAATGTAATAAATACTGCATGTGGAATTTAAAAACCAAATGAGCAAAAGGGAAGTTGAAAATGGAGGGCAAACCAAGAAATAGACTCTTAACTATAGAGAACTGATGGTTACCAGAAGGGAGGTGGGTAGGGGGATGGGTCAAATAGATGATGGAAAATAAAATGCACTTGTAGGGGCATCTGGGTGGCTTAGTGAGTTAAAGCCTCTGCCTTCTGCTCAGGTCATGATCTCAGGGTCCTGGGATCATGCCCCACATTTGGACTCTCTTCTCAGCGGGGAGCCTGCTTCCTCCTCTCTCTCTCTGCCTGCTTCTCCACCTACTTTTAATCTCTGTCAAATAAATAAATGAAATCTTAAAAAAAAATGCACTTGTAGTGAGACTTGGGTATTGTACAATATACCAATTCAACGCTTTTATACACCTGAAACTCATATTACACTATATGTTAACTAACTGGAATTTGACTAAAAACTTCAATGTTCTTATAAAAAATTACATTTGGAAGTATAAGATGCAAATATAGCAAAAATAGCAAAATATTAGGAATTACGTGACTAAAATAGCAGACATTAGCAAAATATTAACAATTACATGACTAAGGCAAATATTGAGTTTACAAAATCATAATAGTGGCCAATTTGTGGTGTTCTAAAAGAATGTTGAAAAATATTAGCTTATATGCCCACATGCTAGAACAATAATATTGGTAAAAGAGGCGTACCTTTAAAAAAATCGTTCTAATATCTTTGAACGGCTCAAGAGAATGATAAATATCTTGATAAATGTGAATATACCAATAAGGTCTTTACTGTGAGACTCTGAACAGCCCCAAGCGGGGATCCTTGGAATTCAGCATGTTACAGACCTGAGAAGTCGAATTTTCAGCCTTCCTATTGGCTCCTGAAGTTTCCTGCTTTGCTGGTATGCTTCAGCGGCTCCCTCATTTGCCTCCCTCGTCTCCTTTCATGTTACTCTAGAGTGTCTCTTTGTAAGATTGCCTGTCCCTTTGGAATTGTGTTTGAACAGCTGTTTGTGTCGAGAACAACACTTATTGCAGTTTTAATCGACTGCATCTCTTAAGAATTTTTTTTTTACATGCATTGAAGTAGTTTTAACAGTTTGTGTGTAAAGGGGAAGTTCATTTTCTCACCATAATACATATACATTTGTGTCATGTATCCTATAACATCACAAGCGGGAAATGTGGTATAATGGAAAAACACAAAGCCGGAAGAATTTCTTGTCTCTGCTCTGTACTAATTTGCTCTGTGATCTTCTCAGTTCACCTAACCTCTCTGGATAATAACACTTGTTCTTCCTACCTTGAGGATAAAAAAGAGCTAATAGCTATTAAATTGCTCTGAAACAGTTCAAAGTGTTACTGTTACAAAAGAACAGGCCACTTATCAAAGAAAAAAAGAACACAGCTAAATCCTGCAGCCAGTTCACTTATTTTTTGTTATGCCTTAGGGAATTATTCAATCAAATGTTGAACTATCCACTTTAGAATCCTTCAAGCCCAAAAATGATCAATACTTTATTTGCCTCTCTTTCTATTTGTATCATGCAGCTTTGATATGTGTACAAGGTTAAGAGAGAAAAATCAGAGTTTGGATGTGTTTTCCACATGATGATAAGGTCTGATGCTAGTAACAATGTGTTGGATATAAGTATCAATATAAAATACTCTAATTATTCATAAATAGTGTTTTGAAAGTGGGGGGATCCTCAGGTATACTGGAGAACTTTCTTTCTTGGAAGTGTTTATAAATTAGCCCAGACTAAATGTATAGAACCTTAGAAAGGTAAACAGATGAACTGTAGTCTAGATGAATGTTCTTTTATACAACTGTACTGGATAATTCTGTTGCTTCAAATTTCTTACTTAAAAAGTGTATTTTTATTGTAAGACCTGAAAGTCTTGCCCAAGGCTTTAACTTGTTTCTCTCTTCTTTGAACTGTGCTTTAGCTACCTATTTACCTGGGTCAATTATTTTACCTATCCTGGGACATGTTGTTTTTCCTAAGAATAATTACTTGGCCACTGAGTTAGTAAAATACTTACATTAAGATTCTTCTCCCGACAGTGAGTGTGATTGCAACCAACTCTCCTCTGGAGAACAGCTAAGGAAGTTGGAAGAAATTAATTTTTAAAGATTTCTCTTAAAGGTATTGGAAGAGCTAACAAATCAGTGAGAAACTTTGGAAACAATGTGAGAGAAAGAGGGAAGGAAGTCTGGCACTTAGAATTACTTCTAGTTCAGGGCTTCTTCCAGTTCTGTAATTATGGCTGAGAAGTTAAGAGACTGATTAGTATCTCAGGATTCAAGCACTGGGGAAGAATTTGGAATTCAGTGCCCACCAAAGTGGAGCAGGCTTTGTTACCCACCAAGCTTCATGTATTCTGTCATCGTTAACCTCCTACTCTAGCTGCTTGCCCCCACATGGGATGGTAACTTCATATGTAGAAACATGAACTTCAGTGGGGAAACCAAGAGAAACTATAGACAGTAAAAAAGCAAACAAACCAAAACCTTGTGAATCCAGATGTGGACTTTAGGATAAAAATGTTTGTGATGGTTAAGGAAGTAAGGCATAATCAAGAATTTAAGTCAAGAACTGAAATCTATTGAAAAGAACCAAATGAAAAGTGTAGAACTAAAAACTGGCATTTATAACTCAATAGGTTATGTTATAGAAGATTAAATATAGTTAAAAAAGCAAATGAGTACACTATAAGACTTCAGAAAAAAATATCCAGAGAAAAGGGATAAAAAACACAGGAAATTGTATAAAAGACATATGGGATACAGTGGAAAAGTCTAATATATGCACTTGGAGAGCTAGAAGGATAAGAGAAAGAGGTTAGAAGTAATACAAAGAGAAAATGGAAGAAAAAATTTCAAACTATTAAATATCAAGACTTAGGAAAACCAAATAGCAGTAAACCTTAAAAGCAGGAAAAAACCCAAAATGATGTATTTTGCAGGTACAAAAATAAGATGGGACTGATACCTTAAATAATGGAGACCAGACTAAGATTAATATAATGTGCTGAAGGAAAATAGCTGGCAAGTCAAAATGCTATAACCCATTAATATATCCTTAATCCATGTAACTAAATACAAATAGCTCAAAAATTATTAACTGATGTTAGATATTATGAACCATAAAACATTGAATTAGAAAATGTTTTTTAAAAAGAGGTACACAGAATTCTGTTTATTTCTGTACAACAAATTCCCACAAACTTAGCGTCTTAAAACATGTGCTTATTATGTTGCGATTGTCATTGGTCAGGAGTTATGAACAGCATCACACTGGGTCTTCTGCTTAGAGTTTCATGAAGTTGTGTTCAAGTTGTGAGTCAAGTTGTATTCTTTTATGAAGCTTGGGGTCCTCTTCCAAGCTCATGAAGTGACTGGAAAAATTCTGTGTCTAAAGAACCCAAGTCTCTGTTTTCTCACTGAACGTTAGCTAGGGATTGCTCTCAGGTTTTAAAGATCTTCTGCAATTCCTTCCCATGGCCCTCTCCAGTGTGCTTCTCACTCAGAATCTGAACGTTTAATTTGTGAAGGCTAGTAGAAGTTTCTCTTGTCTGCTAAGATAGACGTTATGTCACATAATTTTGGAAGTAACTACTCTTTCACCTTGGACATGTGTTTTGGCTGGAAGGAAGTCTTTCTGTGTCCATTCAAAAGGAAGGGATTTTACATAGAAGTGGATAAAGGGCAGCAAGAATCATCAGGCCTTCTTAGAAGTCTGTTTACCATAGACATACAAAAAACCTAAAACAAGTATGAGTGAAACCTGAGGAGAGAATATTTAAAAAAATATATATTTATTTGAGAGAGAGAGGGAGAGAGAGCATGAGAGGGGAGGTCAGAGGGAGAAGCAGACTCTCCATGGAGCTGGGAGCCCAATGTGGGACTCGATCCCAGGATTCTGGGATCATAACCTGAGTTGAAGGCAGTTGCTCAACCAACTGAGCCACCCAGGTGCCTCAAGAATATTTTATATTTAATATTACACATACACACACATACAACAAGGGTGTAGACTAAAGATGGAATAATCAGAACTCTCAAGTGCTTCTGATGGAAGAGAATATTGCCACAGATATTTTGAAAAAATAGAGATCAATTCAATCTGAAAACTGGTATATTATCCAGACATTTCTTTTTTAGGAATAACTAAAACATAAGGATATAGAGCTATCAAAAAACATAACAGAATATTCATCACCATGCTTTTGTATCATGGTATGTAATATATCTCTTGTTAGGAAGAGAAGGGTCTTCTCTCCCAAATCTCCCTAACCCTCAATGTGGCTGTGTTTGGAAATAGCACCTTTGAAGAGGTAAAGTTAAAGGGGGTCATAAGGGTACTACCAAGTCCAATATGACTGGTGTCCTTATAAGAAAAGGTAGAGACACAGGGGATGTGTGTGCCAAGAAAAGGCCGTGTGAAGACACAGCTGGAAAATGGCCATCCTCAAGCCAGGGAGAGAGGCCTCAGGAGAAAGGAGACCTGCTGGCACCTTGATCTTAGACTTCTAACCTCCAGAACTGTGAGGAAGCCAATTTGTTGTTTAAGCCACCTTCCTATATTTTGTTACAACAGTCCTACAAAACTGACCCAATACCCACACTGAAAATGACAGGATCCCTGTCAGGAGTAGAATCAATAGACTGTGCTATAATCATGCAATGAAATGCTATGTAGCAATGAGAAATAATAATCTATAACTATATACACAGTGTGAGTGACACCTACAAAGACAATTTAGAGCCAAAGCCAGTCATGAAGTGATAATAGACCTGATATACCAATCTTACTCTGATTTCAAATACATGTGATTTCATTTAAGCAATTTCATAAGCATTGGCATTGAGTCCTACTTAATTGAACAAATATTTGATTTCCCACTATGTAACACAGAATGTGTGAGGGGATATATTATTGAGCCAGTAGACATTCCTGCCCTTAGGTGGCTTATATTTCTAGCAAGGAATACTCAAAAACTACTACTGTGGCAAGTACATTGCTTAGGGTATTGGATGAGTGCTATGGGGGTGGGGGGAGAAAAAAGTAGCAAAGGACTCTGTAGTATTTGGGGGAAAAAGTTGGAATTTTAATAGCATGTTCAGGATAGGCCTCATGAAGGAGGCTTTTGAACCATTGTGTGAAGGATAAGAATGAGTGACTCTTGCAGATATGTAGGGGCAGAGCATTCCAGGCCTAGGGAAGAACTGGTGAAAGGCTCCAAGCTGGGAATGTTCCAGACAGGTTTGAAGAACATCAGGAGAATCAGAAAGCCTACAGCATAGTGAACATAGGAAAATAAGAAAAATGATCAGGAAGTTTGGAGATGGAGAACAGGTTATGTGAGCTTTGCTTTTCTTTTTTTTTTTTTAAGAGTCTTTTTTTTTTTTTTAAATTTTATTTATTTTTTGACAGAACAAGCAGGAGGAGTTAGAGGGAGAGGGAGAAGCAGGCCTCCCCACTCAACAGGGAGCCTGATGCAGGGCTTGATTCCAGGATCCTGAGATCATGACCTGAGCTGAAGGCAGATGCTTAGCCGACTGAGCCACCCAGCTGGCCCAAGTTATGTGAGCTTTAAGGCATGTATGAACACTTTGGATTTTGAAATGAGACATTTGGGGAAAAAGTAATGATAGTACTTTCTTTAACTACTGTGTGTCGTGAATAGACTGTAGCAGGGCAAGGATAAATGGGGCAATTTGTTACAAGGCTATTAGAGTAATCCAGGGTAGCAATGATGTTGGGTTAGGGAAGAGTGTTAGGTCTGAATGTAGTAAAAGTGGTTGGAATTTGGGTACATATTGAAAATAGAGACTGAAGAATGACATAACAGATGACTGTACAGAATGAGAAATAAAAGGCCACAGAAAAAACACAAAGTTGGCAGCAATTGAAATGAGAAAGCCTAGGGGTGGAATGTTTATGTGGGAAGAAGAGGTCAGGGGGCACCTGGGTGGTTCAGTGGATTAAAGCCTCTGCCTTCCACTCAGGTCATGATCCCAGGGTTCTGGGATCAAGTCCCGTGTTGGGCTCTCTGCTCAGCAGGGAGCCTGCTTCCCCACCTCTCTCCGCCTGCCTCTCTGCCTACTTCTCTCTCTGTCAAATAAATAAATAAAATCTTAAAAAAAAAAAAAAAAAAATGAGATGAGAGGAAGAGGGGTCCCTTAAGCATCCAAATGAGAATGTGCCTTAGGCATCCAGATGAGGTTATCAGTTGCTATTTAAATAACACCCCAAATCATGCTGGTGTACAACAACAGCCATTTTATGCCTTCATAATTCTGAGGAATGATGTTCAATGTCATGTTTGGAGTCTTATTGATAGGCAGAAACTGACCTGGCTGAAATGTCCAATATGGCTTTATACAAATGTCTAGTAATTTGATATGGATGGCTGGAAATCTAGGACGTGGAGACCAGATGGGCTTCTCTCTCTTTATGGGGCTTTTTCATGCGGTATCTCTACTTGGTCTCCCTAGCCCAGTAGCAGGACTGCCTAAATGATGGCATAGGGCACCAAAAGCACAAAAGCAGAACTTGGTAGGCCTTCATAAGGCTTAGAACTTGAATTTGTACCACCTAATTCCTTAGCATTTATTGAATTAAGCAAATCACATAACCCTATCCAGAATCAATGTGGCAGCAGTCTCCAAAGGCATGAATAATGGGCGTGTGATTCACTAGGGCCATTTTGGAGGTTTGGAGGCTAAATGCCACAGGCACAGAAGATATGAGAGGTCTATTAGGCATCTAAGTATAGATGTCAAGGAGATAGTGGGACATAGGAGTGGAAGTTTCAGTAGGGTAGTTCAGCTTAGAGATAAAATTTCTAGAATTTTTGCATATTAAGTAGATGAAATCACCAAGAAAATGATTTACATGAGAATGAAAGAGTGAAAATGTTCCTGTTACATTAAAAAAAAAATCTTACTGAACTGGAGGCATTTCTGATACAAGGTACACACAGGTAGAGTCTGTTTTAGTTGTGTGGCAGTCTAGGGCTCCTTGTGCTACTTTGTGAGTTTGTTGTACTACTTATCTGATATAATTTGAAATGAAAAACAAAAGTGTGTAACTTAGCTGGTTGTATGCTGTGACCTTAAGGTAACTAAATGGAAAAAAACTATCCTGCTCAAATCCATTTTAAAGGTTTCTGGGTAGGGGAAAACTCTAAGATACTATCAAAATACCTTGAGGGAGTAAATGGTTCATCTCATTAGTCTCCCCTGGAGACAACAGCCCAGAGGAAGTAGCCTTAGAGAGGTTCATGGTATTTCTGTTTTTCTGCTGAGTGTCCTCTCCCCACCAGTTTGTATCCTGTTCTCTGGAAAGAGCACACCACCACCCCAGATTGAATCTGACCTGTGTGTTACTCATTGCACTTCAAATTTCCTATGCTTTTCCAAGCATGTGCCTGAAAGATTTAGTAAAATCTGGGAACGTTTATTGAGCTAGAGAAATAAAGTCTATCTTTCATTTGAAGATAAGGGGATTAGTTGAGGAATGTAGTGGTTAATGACCAAATGTGGGTGTGGCAGCTGAAGGAAAGCCAGTCCTGCCCTGTTTGAGAGAAGATGCTCTCTGCCAGCTTCTCCTCAGGACCTAAAGCAATAGCCTAATGGGCTACAGAATGCCTGGAACAGGTAGGTCATCTCTGTTTCTGTTTGGATTTACAGTTGAACTGTGTAAGTCCACTTATATGCAGATTTTTGATAACTAAAGTACAGCACTACAAAGGTATTTTCTCTCAGGAGTTTTCTTTCTTCCTTCCTTTCTTTTAAAGATTTTATTTATTTATTTGACAGAGAGAGATCACAAATAGGCAGAGAGGCAGGTAGAGAGAGAGAGGAAGGGAAGCAGGCTCCCTGTTGAGCAGAGAGCCCGATGCGGGGCTCGATCCCAGGACCCTGAGATCATGACCTGAGCTGAAGGCAGAGGCTTTAACCCACTGAGCCACCCAGGCGCCCCTCTCTTAGGATTTTCTTAACATTTTCTTTAGCTTGCTTTGTTGTAAGAAAATGGAATATAGTATGTAAACAAAATGCGATAATTGGCTGTTATCAGCCATGCTTCTATTGAACAGTAGGGTGTTAAGTTTTTGGATAGTCAAGTTATATGTGGATTTCTGACTGTGTAGAGGGTCAGTGGGCCTAAACCCCTCCCCCTGCATTGTTCAAGCATACTTTCTTTTGCAGTGATAGGTAGAGCAAAATTTGGTGGTCTAGCTTAAGCAGGGAAAGTCAGCCATTATAAAGTACATAGTGCTTTAGACATTTGGCCAAAATTAGATTAGGCATAAGGAGTCCTTAAAGTCTCTGGGTACAATTGACTCATCAGTAAAGTAGGCTTGAGTTTAGGCAAAGCCATTTTAGTAAGAAAGAGCATGAGTTTAAGAGTCACTTATGGTTTGTCTCCCTCCCAAGTGACTCTTAATCTCACAACAAACTGAGGGTTGCCGGGGGGAGGGGGTTTGGGAGAAGGGGGTGGGATTATGGACATTGGGGAGGGTATGTGATTTGGTGAGTGCTGTGAAGTGTGTAAACCTGGTGATTCACAGACCTGTACCCCTGGGGATAAAAATATATGTTTATAAAAAATAAAAAATTAAAAAAAAAAAAAAAAAAAAAGAAAGAGCATGAGTTTGCGTGGGTGTTTCCTCTTCCTTGCTCCTCGGGGAAACTAGTTTAAATTCTAGGTGACCTCTTAAGAGTTAAGGTACTCCGTAATCTGGGTACTCCAAAATAAACTACATTAGTGTCCTTCACAAATGTGTCAAACTGTGTTTAATATGGATCTTTATGAGCAGAACCAGACCATTTAAATCTTCTCTTTGTGTGATATAAACATGGAATAAGTAGAATAGCCACTCTTAGATTGTCAAAACTACCCTGAGCAACGCTACTGGATGCTTAGGAACTTGGTGTGCACCACTGAGTTGGGAAGAATTGGGCTCGAGGGGGATGGATGCTGATTAGGTAGAATTCCCTTTGCACTTCTTAATCTTACAGATGTACAGCAGAGTTTGGCCTTTTGAGGTAGTCTGTGCCTGCTTCTTTTGTATGACGCTGATTTCCACCCCTCTTTGGCTCTATACATACTAGTTTATGGAACACATTGTTTATTTCTTAATGAGAAGACATTACCCCACAGCAGTGTTTGCCAGTAGTGTGTGTGTGTGTGTGTGTGTGTGTGTTCTCGTGGTTCAAGTGCAGCTACTTGTGTATATTTCAAGTATGAATTGATACACACAGCTCCAGCTCGAGTTTCCAACTGGTGTTAATGAAATCTACCATCCTCAGTAAGGATTGATGGAAAGATTTTTCTCCTTATCCACACACAATAATTTTATTCCCAAAATGCAATAAAACCATTCCTTTCAGCTTTTTAAACCCACTTTTTGCTTCTGAAAATTGAACATTTGGAAGTGGAACTTCTGGAGGAAGTTAGGGAACAAGGAGTGTGAATAACATGCATGTACCCTCACAGTAAACTAATACATAATACAAGTATGACTGCTAATTCATTTGATCTTCAGAAAGTTTAGTAGTATTCAGTGGTTGGAGGAGGGAAACAGGAATGGGAAGATTAAATGTCTTTAAGCCTGAATATATCACTAGTTATTTTCATAAACTGTTAGTTCAGACATTGGTTGCATGGAAGTAAAAGGTTATGGGTTTAGTATCATTTAAAATTTTTTCCTGTGTATCTTCATACAGATTTTTGTAGAAATTTGGAAAATATTCTATCCAGGGCTCTTCTTCCTTCAACTGTTTGAATTACAATTAAGCTTTTAGGCTCTTGCTTTAGTTGTTTTGGGTTTAATTCCTGTCCTCCATCCTGACTTATAGCACTTCATAATTTGACCTGTTTTTTTGTTTGGAACTTCTTATAGTGGTCTTTCCTAAAAATTCTAATGTCTCATCTATGACTAGGGAACAAATAATTATAGTCTCAATGCAGGGAATGGATAGCATTGAGCTTATATTTCATGTGTATGAAGGCATCTGTCAATATACCTTTTGGTTCAAGCTCCTAATTCCCCTGTGGATTCTGAAGGGGAATAAACCTCTCTTGCAGGGGTAGAACCGCTACCAAGCAGAGATCGATGAGTGACTCAGTAGTTCTTTCATTTTATTTAGAACTAAGGTTTCACCTTGACACTGTTCTTTTCCTAGTACTTGATCCTTTATTTTTATTCCATTCTGCCTCTCCTCTGGATAGTCCTATCCAGACAGTAATCTCTGGGAACCAAAGGAAAGAATCTAGCAAACCAGGCTGAAACTGTGAAGTGTAGCCCAGGATTATATGATACGAGATCCGTGTGGATTCCTGATCACAAAATCCCCAATGGGTCTATAGTTTCTGAAATTCTTCTTTAGTTTCCACTTTCCAAATGAAAGCACATTTTTTCTTAGAACTCTGCCTTCAGAAAATTCCTGAATCCCTATGCTCAAAACCATGCCTTTAAAACATCTTACTCTGCTTTCAACCTGTAGTAACCCCAACCCACTCATTTTTATTCCTCCTATTCATGATCTAAAGTTAAATTTATCTTTTGTGTTTTGTTTCTTACATTCTTGTTTAATATTATTTTTTAATTCCAGTATGATGGCAGCGTTGTATTTGTTTCTGGTGTACAATATAGTGATCCAACAATTCCGTACATATATGTAGGAGTGCTCTTAATCCCCCTCATCAGTTTCACCCAATCCCTCACCCACTTGTCTGATAACTACCAGTTGTCTATATTTAAAAGTCTTTTTTGTTTGTCTCTTAGAACCTAGAAAATGTCATATAAATCTCTTTTCCTCAGGCTCAGGTTGATTAGAAATGCCATATTTGGTGTTAATTTTCCATAATTATTTTTCTTATGATTCTATTTAAAGTCCTATGTAAAAGCTGATATACTCACTGATTCAACTGATTCATGGTCTATTTCTTATGACAAAAGGCACAAAATGTAGAGCCTACTCAGAATTTATTTTGTCATCTACTTTACCTTTCTCGACCTTCCCATACTGAATTCTCCAATTCAATTTTTACTTTTCAGTTCAACTCACTGTGGACTAAGAAGGAAGTGAAACTGTTAGTGCAGTCCATCATAAACACTTGAGGGGTTTGGTTTTGTTTGTTTGTTTGTTTTATTTCTGAGAGAGAGCATGAGGAGGGGGAGGGGCAGAGGAAGAAGGAGAGAAAAACCACAAACAGACTCCCTGCTGAGGATGGAGGCCCAAGTGGGGTTTAATCCCAAGAATGTGAGTTCATGACCTGAGCAGAAACCAAGAATTGGCAGCTTAACTGGCTGAGCCACCTATGCACCCCAACACTTGTGTTTGATCTGGAATGCTCTTATGCCTCATTGGTGGGAACAGTGTCATCTGTAGTTTAACCCTAGGAACCAGCTGCCCTCAACCTTATCCTTTGCAATATACCTGTTGTCTTTTCCTATTGGGACATCAAAACTAGTCCAGAATTCATTCCTTTGGGTTGTATATTTGGGAAAAAGGAAAGACTGGGGGGCTCAATCCCAGGACCCTGGGATCATGACCTGAGCCAAAGGCAGAGGCTTAACCCACTGAGCCACCCAGGTGCCCCTATTCTTTTGGTTTCTGTAGGACATCTTTAGTACTCTAAATCATCCAGGCTCCTGTGAGCTGATACTATGTCACTTGGCCATAGGTGGTCTTGAATTGATGCATATTTGGCAGTTTATTTTTAAATATGTTTTTAGAGACCTTGGAAAACACTCTAATCAGGGATGATTGTCTCTTCTTTACAATCAAATGGAAAGTATTTTACCATTCTGAGCTAAGGTTATGACCTATATTAAAATAAAAGCTAGCCATCATTAACTTGCATACTATGGAAAATAAATGTATTGCATTCTTTCTGAACAGAAGGACAGTAAGAGTGAATGGAAACCATATAGCTTTTACAGAGAAGATACCTTAATAAAAAGTTGTAGAAGGCATATGTAATCAATTTTTACTATTTTGCCAAAAATCAGTTTTAGGACATTAGTTAACATTTAGGGTGTTACTGTTTCATTCTTGAGGTGTTAGAGAGATGTGGTAGATATGAAGGTTTCCCATATCTGAAGGTATCCTCAGAGTTTTAGCCATTTTACTCATATAAATGCTGGAAATTTCAACTCCTACTTTTTGTAATAAAATTTTGGCAACTAAAATCCAGTTTCCTGCTTCCCACCCCAGTGCTGGTTTTGTTTTTATTCTTTCAGAATGTTTTTGTGTGCTGTATTAGTTTCTTAATGGTTGCTATAACAAATTACTAGATTGAATGGTTTAGAACACATGTTTATTATCTTACAGTTCTGGAGGCCAGAAGTCCAAACAGAGTCTTATGGTGCTAAAAGCAAGGTGTCAGAGGGCTGGTTTTCTGGAAGGTTATAGGGAAATCTGTTTCCTCTTCTAACTTCGGGAAGTACCTGCATTTCTTTGCTCATGACACCTTTGTTGCATTACATTTTTTCTGCAATTAAACCTCCCTCTGCCTCCCTTTCATAAGGACACTTGTGATTACATTTAGGTAATACAGGATAATCTCAACATCTCTAGATTCTAAATTAAATCATGTTTGCAGAGACCTTGCTGACCATTTAAATTGACATTTAGAGGTTCAAGGAATTAGGACCTTGATATTTTAGAGGGCGATTATTTGACTTACTACCTATGCTATTAGTAATTATGTTTTAAAATCTGTACTTCAAATGATTATTGTGTGTTAGTTAGCCTAAAGGTATTGTCACACATGTATGTTTATTTGAACGTTAACAGAACTGGAAAAATTATCATTTCATATACAAACTTCATTGTCTACATTAAAATCTACATTGTCCTATAGATTTTATTGTATTTAAATATTTCACTATATAAGAGAATTTTATCAGGAAGAAAGACTACTCTCCCAATCCAAAATGTGATTTGAGTTGGGATAGACAGAAGTTATTTTTAAAAAGGTATTTGTCATCTCCAAATTAAGTGTTTTTTTTCTAGTGTCTTTTGCGTATGTATGTGACAGCATATTTAAAATGTAAATACAGAAGAACAGTTTACCTCCACATTAAAGAATAAATTGAAAGGATAATACCATTTTTCAGAATAACAGCCTTAGGAAACGGGTTGAGAGTCCTTCATGAAGAATAAATATCTAATTTTTGAGTTCTCCAAAGGTCATCTCTATATTTGTAGGTTATTGATATTTGCTTTGAGGTTTCAGAAGGTTGGGAAAATATTTGAAAAAGAAGAAATTTCGACAACCAGTGAATGTATCTTTTCGTGCTTTTGAAAAAGGGCTGAAATCACTGGCCGCCATGATGAATAGCACGGCAGGAAGTCTGCTGCTATTATAGCAAATGTTAAACTAAAAAAAAGGTGGTAAAATCTGGATCTCCTCAGGAACAGCTACTTAAGCTATGCTTTTGACATAGAATAGATCCCAGCCAATATAAACTCTGGAACCATAAATCTTTTGGGAAAATAGAAGGATAATGTTTAAGATGACTGCAACTCTTGGCAAAGGAATGCAAAGAAATTTGGTAAAGATAAATTCAGGTGCCAATATAACCTGGGATTCCAGGGCAAACACAAGCAATTTGTGATTCTCCTATCTATACTTACATAGCAATCCTGATAGCCTAATACAGAAATGGGCTGGAAATGGTGGTCTCTAGTTCTAGATGGACTCAGGACATGTTTGTTTGGAATTTGGAATTTCAAGAAAAATAAAGCCATAAATATATCTGTTCATAAGCAGAGAGGATGGTCTATTGTTTTTTTTCTTTCTTCCCTTCTCCCTCCCTTCCATCCCTCTCTCTTCCCCTCTCTCCCTCTTCCCCTCCCTTCCATGTCTTCTGTTGTTTGGAGTAAGAAAAGTCACCAAGGGAAGGAAATGGTTATACTGTTAGGTTTTAAGAAACAATATTATTGGCTGTAGCAAAGCGGGTCAGTGTCATTCCCTCATATTTAACTATTTCCTTGCACACTGACCCAACTTCTGACTTCCAGCACTAACTTCTATTTGCTTAAAGTCCCCCCCACCCCACCCCGAGGCTAGAACTTTCCCCCCAAGTTTAGTCTGCTCAGAGTGCAAGAGAATTAATGATGCCTGAAACAGCATTCAAGCAGCTGCCCCTGGGTGGGATAACCTGAATTACATGTTCTGTGCAGGCTCTCAGTTGGATTAAGCTCCTGCCCACAGAGGTAACTTGTGTGTCAGTGCAATCTTTTGTATCTTCCTTTCGCTTCCCCATCTCACTCCCTATCTCACTTCCTGACTCCTACACTGCGTGTTTCCAGAGATCACTTGCCAAATAAACAACTTGCCTCTGGATGTTTGTCATGGAATCTTCTTCTGGAGAACCCAAACTAAGATAATTTTTATTGGAACTGGACATAGGAAAGAGAGTCTCAGGATGGAATTCTGGAATTAGATCACCTCACTCTCTGGCTGGTCAGAGGCTGTAAAAACATGATCGCACGATATGCCCTGGCACAGTGTTAAAACAGAATTAAAATGACTCTCACTTGTGGCTATTAATAAAATGTGTTGGCTTATGCAATATGTCTATCGTTTTAGAGATACGAAAACAGTAGTGAGTATAAAACTGAGCAATTCATTTGTTGTTTAGTGTCATTGATGCATCCATGGATAAAAGGAATTGATAGCTTAGGGTCTGGTGTAAAATCAGGTGGTCTCAATGACCACATATAAAGAAACTTGCTTCCCTTGCAGTGGAGGACCAGACTGTATTGGAAATCATTAGTCACTCACTTGAGATTGTGTCTCCCATTCCTTTACATTTCAGTTTTGCTGAACAGAGGTCTAGTTGCTGAAGCAGAATAAGGGTTTCTTCTATCATGTAGCACAGCAAGATTCTCACTAATCCCAATTATGTCTTTTGCCTGGCCATTTTGGACACTATAGGACTGTAGATTAGCAGACAAAGGAGTTATTATAAATAACCCTGATTTTTGTGAGATAAAATTGAATTGCTAACATAACAACTAGCCCAACCTGATCCCTAATGGGATTGAGAATGACTATATCTGGAGATTAGGGGATTCACCAGGAATACTCTGGGTGCTTACATGCCTGGTTATAACTGTAAATGAGAATTGTAGCAATCATGGTCAGACAGTGGCAGGGTGAACAGAAGTTCAGATTCCTGAGGGGTGTTGACCTGGGTTTCCCTACTAGAAAAGCAATCTAGAGTGACAGAAGTGCTGATCAAGGGTAAAGAGAATCTAGAACTGATACTGGAGGAGACAGATGATATCATTTGTGACCTTGGTAACAACCGCAGAACTGGAGAACTGGGGGAGTATGGTTTGTCACAAAAATGGTCCAAAGCTCTTTTTTTTTTTTTTTTTAAAGAAATTGTGGTTAGCCACTACCTTGAATAATCAATGACAGGATAGAATAAAATGTTGGGCATGAGTGGATCTAAATGCTACATGTGCCTTCATTATTTTCATACATATTGGCCCTTGCTTTATCTCAGAGCTTCTTCTGACTTTGGGAACTTAGTCTGTAAATCACAGGTCAGTCAACAAGGGGATCTTTACTGCACTCTCCCCACTTCCCCAGGAGTAACCCTCAACCAGAGATTTGTAGAAGTTGATAGATAAATATCCTAGCACCTATCACTCTTACTTGGGTGGGACAATGCTAACATACATGTTCTGTCTTGGTTCTAGAATTCTGAGTGGCATCGAGAGCCAGTTGCTTATGGTGGCAACTAGCTTGATAATTTAAAAGTGAGGGATGTGGGATACATTACTGTTTTAGTTTCCTATTGCTGCTGTAACAAGTCACGGCAGATTGACTGGTTTGAAACACAAATAAATTTATTATCTTATGGTTCTAGAATTCTGAAGTCTGAGGTGATGGATCTCACAGGTCTAATAATGAAAGTGTCAACAGGGCTGCATTCCCTATGGAGGCTCTAGGGGAAAATCCATTCCCTTGCTTTCTCCAGTTTCCAGAGATTTCCTGTATTCCTTGGCTCATAGCCCTTTGTAACAGTCCCTCCAACTCTTACCTATTAGGTTTGTCATCCAATACTGCTTTTGGCTCTTGTTTTTATGACTGTTTGGCAATGGAAATGGTTTTTCACTTTAAATAAAATCAGTGGATTTTTATGGCCCTTGTCTGAGCTATCATTCTTTTGGCAGATGGCTTAAATGACTTGATACACACTTGAGAAATTAAGGTAAATTTGTTCCACATTAGTGGCTTTGTTGGCATTATGTGTCACATAGCCCCATAGCTGGGTGGAGAGTTAGAACAGTTTCTGTAACCCCTTAAAGCCAAAGAAAATTATGGCTTTTTAACATACTTAGCCAAGATAAAATATGACTTTCAAAAGTCAGAGGTAATTCTCTAAATTTATGCCTTCTGCCTCTTATTTACCAAATGTTAAGGGCATGTAAAGGTTTTAACATTTGTACAGGTAGATGAAAACTCACAGTTGTGTCAGGCAATCACAATTAGAACACAAACTTTTCTACTTTGGGTAGGATGGATTTGAACAATTTGTGTGAAATAATTTTCTGGGGAAAAATCAGTCTAGATACATTAGAAAACCTTGTATGATTTCCTGTTTCATTACTTTCCTGCATTGCAAAGCTCCCCTATAAAGTTACAAGGATGTGAAATCTTACTGCTGTCTCCCATGGAAGAATGGACCTAGCCTACAAATGTCTCTCTGTTTGTTACTGTCACTATGAGCATTAGATGTGAGCATTGGACATTGGGGAGCTCCTGTATGAAGAAGGTCATAGAAGAGGAAGAAAAGGGATGAATTAAGAGTGCATAGCTCACTCCAGGTGTATTCCTTCTTCCTTGGTTCAGAAATCTGTTTCTAGAGGCAATCATAGTGAATGGAAAGCACACTGGAGTGGGGGTCAAGGGCTATCTTCATAAAAAAATCATTTAATACTCTGGTTTTTAGACTTTTATCCATCAGTGATTAATTTGTACTACACAAATTATTTCTCTCTCTGCTGTACACAAGTCATTTCTCTCTCTGCTGTAAGAATGCACTTTCCAAGTAGGAGCAAATATAAATTAAGAGGCTTAATTCTCCATTTAAAATAAGTACATGTTCTCTTTGTAGAGCATTTGCTTTTGAAAACTTGTAAGTTCTTTCCCGGTCTTTGTAAGAGTACACAAATCTTCTTAAAAGCTAAATATGCCCCCGACTTTAGGATTTAGAAATGTCTTTCTTAAGGACCTGGAAATAAATAAATAAATAAATAAATAAATAAATAAATAATAAATTTTTTTGTTAAAGAAATGAAACCATCAAGGAAGATAGTGCCTCTATCTCCCAGTCTCTAGAGAACTGTAGGGGACTAACCTTGGCAGCCACCTTACCCTAAGTTGTATAACTGCTTCCTGTTATAAAGGTATGGGAATTTTGTTATCTAACTGGCTTTAACCAAAGGGGGGAAAAGATGGTCACCTAAACTACCAAGTAATTTTGGGATGAACCGTATGTGAGAAATGGTGCTATGAATGCTCTAACAGGAGGACCAGTTGTTTATCTTGCAAACATACATGTAATGGGTGGTACCTGGGTGGCTAAATAAAAAGGTGAGATTCCTTTATTTCTTTGCAAACTTTGTGGTGGACTGCCTGTGATGGGCCCCACATTCTGGGCTTATTCAGTGACGATGCTGTCGTCTTTCTTTTCTATCATCATGGAGGGGGTTTTTAGGGTTGTAAGATTTTTTTTTTTTTAAGGTTTTATGTATTTATTTGACAGAGATCACAGTAGGCAGAGAGAGAGGAGGAAGCAGGCTCCCCGCCGAGCAGAGAGCCCGATGCGGGGCTCGATCCCAGGATCCCGAGATCACGACCTGAGCCGAAGGCAGAGGCTTTAACCCACTGAGCCACCCAGGTGCCCCAGGTTGTAAGATTTTTTGAAACATTTAATTTCCCTCAATAACCTGGATATATTCTCTAATCATTAAAAAATTCGAATTATACTGACTTGGTGGAGAAGTTTGAAATGTGTCAGAAAAAAATCTCTAAAGAATCTATTTATCCTTGAAGTGTTGAACTCTGAACAGAAGGAAGTCAGAAGTGTCAGAATTTTACCAGAATCTTTTCGGCCATGTTGCCTTGCAGCTGCCCCAGGAAAGATGCTATGTCCTTATTTCTGTTTTCAGTTCCACTCTTTTTCATAGCCCCAAAAAATTCATTTTAAAAGGTAAAAGCATGTGACCCTTAAAAATAAGTTATTTTACCAGTAAAAATGGCTTTGGTTCAGGATTGTAATTCAGGATGTGCAAATGATGGCAAAACCATAGGCAGGTCCAACAAGGGAGAGGGAAATTACTTTATGGAGGAGGAGGAGGAAGTTGGAGAGGGGTTGTTTTGAATAAAAGTTCACTGAGGTTAGACAAATGGATAAAGAAGATGTGGTCCATATATACAGTGGAATATTACTCAGCCATCAGAAGGGATGAATACCCAACTTTTGCATCAACATGGATGGGACTGCAGGAGATTATGCCAAGTGAACTAAATCAACAGAGAAAGTTATCATATGGTTTCACTTATTTGTGGAACCTAAGGAATAGCATGGAGGACATTAGGAGAAGGCAAAAATGAAGGGGGAGAAATCAGGGTAAGAGACAAACCATGAGAGACTAAGGGCTCTGGAAACAGAGGGGAGTTGGGGGGAAAGGATGAGCCTGATGCTGGGTATTAAGAAGGGCACAGATTGCATGGAGCATTGGCTGTTATACGCAAACAATGAATGATGAAACACTACATCAAAAACTAATAAAATACTGTAGGATGACTAACATAACACAATAAAAAAAAAATTCTAAGTACCCCAAAAATAAATAAATAAAAATAAAAGCATATGGTATGGAACAAAAAAAAAAAAATTCAGTTCAGGGTAATGATGGTTTTACATAGGTTGACTTTCAGGGATAGCCAATTTCTTGGAGATGGCATTGTTGTCTTAACCTTTGGGGATCTGTAATTGATTCTTTCCTGTTGGTGATGATTTTTGGGGATCTGTAATTTATATATCTGTTGGAGTCTTTAACTGAAAATTCCCTGTTTGATGATGAGGGGTGTAGCTTCCTCTTCTGTGTTCCTGACTCCACTCAGTGAGGTTTCCCTTTAACTCTCACAAGCAATACATGTAAATTGTTCTTTGAAAAATTACTCATTGGCTTCCAAATCCTTTCTTCTTGGTCTATATAATCTAGATCTTCATATTGCAATTTCACATTTAGAGGGAAGAAGCATTTGCAATATTTAATCTATTTTAATTTCTATTGTCTTTTCAAAATGATGAAAATTTAAGCCAATCATGAATATTGTAACTATCCTTTCCATACAGATTATGAGGTAAACAAAGGATAGAAGGCCATGTGCGAGTCCTAGACTGCCTAGTAAGGTTTAAAATGCAGAACTTTTGAGTGCAGCATGGTTTCTAGTCATGAAAATTCCATTTAAAAAATAATTTCATAGCTTAAGAGATGAATATGCTAGTCAAATAATTGCCTCAACTTATCAAATGTAGCAAATGTAGAAAAGGAGGTGGTACTATTAAAAAAAAAAAAAAGTAAGTTTGTTGGGATGCACCTGCCTGACCCAGTCAGTTAAGCGTCTGCCTTCAGCTCAAGTTGTGATCGCAGGTTCCCAGGTTCGAGTTCTGCATCTGGTTCCCCACTCAACAGACAGTCTGTTTCTGCCTCTGCCTCTCCTCCTCCCCCTTGTGCTCTCTTTGTGTCCACATGTATTCTTTCTAAATAAATCTTTAAAAATTTAAGTTTTTTGGGAGGGAGCACTTCATAGTAGCAAGGTATTTTTAAAACTCTTTAAAGTGATTCAGAGTTTTTGATATTTTCGAGGACACGAAGAGTAAATGTTTCATAGTCATTTCTGAAATGATTTATTAACATACCTGAGATAACATAACCTCCTCAGACTTTGAGTCACCTTGACAGATATATTGGTTTTGGCTGAGTAAACCTATGAGAACCACAGATGCTACAGTTACATTAGCTGTGTTGCTTCACTTCAGTCTGCTTTTTAAATCCACAAAATGCTTTCAGCTGGTAGTGGCAACCATATCCTCTATAATTAGAATGTTATTAGCCTTAAAAGGCAGATCTGGAGAGAGCTTGTTTTCTCCTGTAACTTTAGGCACACCAGCCCTGAAAAAATTTCCTCTGAGCTTTTTCTCTAGAGACCTAGAATCTGTGTCTTTTTAAAGATTTAAATTAGTCACAGGGCACCAACAGCAGTAGCATTGCAAGATTTTGCTTATTCTCAGTCTTTAACTAATTGCCCCATTTAAATGGCAGCCAACTTTAAAAAAATCAATAGTTGCTTTGCTCAGATGTTGGTGGAATTATAAAAAATCTACTTTGTAAATCAGGTTGCCATTCGACAAAGGATAATATCATTCTTTTAATCACTTGTTTTGAAACTATAATTGTACAATCTGCCAAGTACTGTGTTATTTGGTTTCAAACAAATATTATATTTAATCTTCTGTAATCGCTTTAATGTTGGAAGAAACAAAACAGCTGCCTTGCAGGACTTCTAAATGCCAAGCATGCATGTCTCACCGTCAATAACACATTATTGCTTTGAATGGAAGTGAAATTCAAGACAATTGATGCCTCAGCTGCTGAGGAAGCAGAGGAAGCATCAGGTGATACAAAGTTGCTTGCTCAGTAAAATTGCTGCATGCTGAGGAATTCAACCATTTCTTGATCTCACTGGGAAAATTCTGCTTCAGTAAATTGAACAGTGCTTTTAGTGACATGACTCAGATGAGACAATTCCTAAAGTATGGATTGTGGATTTCCAAAACTCACATTTTCATAGTATGGGCTGTCTAATCCTATAATGTTGCTTTGTATCTCAGAAGTAGTTTAAAAACACGTCGGCAAATTCTTTGACAAAGCAGAAACCGTATCCCCTACCCTTGAAAAAGGGAGCCTTTTTGACAGTGTCAGCAAATGGCATACATTGGAAGTAATGCTGGGTGACTTCCAAGAGCAGGTTAGAGAAGGTCTTCTAGGAGGTTTCTGCTGATCTCTCTTGGGACACTTGCTCTGGGAGTCTCACCACCATGTAGGAAGTTCAGCTGCTGTGAAGCTGCATGGAGAGACTGTAGTGTAAGATCAAATAGAGATAAAACTGCTGCGAAGCCCCAGCAGTACCTCCTGCCATTTGATCTTCCCAAGTCAAGTGCCGGAAACATGAGTGGAAAGATTTTTAGATGCCCTCAACTTCAGCCACCTTCAGATTGCAATTGCATGAGCCATCCAGAGGGACGAATGACTCTCTTGAGCCCAGTCAACCCACAGAATCATGAACAAAATAAGTGATTGCTGTTATTTTAAGCCATTGATTTGGAGTGCATTTGGAGTGCATTTTTTAAAAAAGATTTTTATTTATTTATTTGACAGAGGGAAAGACCACAAGTAGGCAGAGAGGCAGGTAGAGAGAGAGGAAGCAGGCTCCCTGCTGAACAGAGAGCCGTATGCGGGGCTCCATTCCAGGACCCTAAGATCATGACCTGAACCGAAGGCAGAGGCTTTAACCTGCTGAGCCACCCAGGTGCCCCTGGAGTGCATTTTTATACATAGGAAACTGGGAATGTTTCACTGTATACTTTTTAGTAGATATATAGACTAAAAATGTCTAGTTGCCTGAACACATTTAATTCATTTCTTTTTAATAAGGGGTTTTCCCACCTTATATGAAAATATTACCATACATGATTTCTGGCTGTTTCTTTTGTATATAACTTTATTTGTTAAGCCCAAATGCAATAATTGAATTAAAGATGCCCAAGAAGCACAATTATGATATAAAATATCTTTAAGGAATATAAAATAGAATGCAGCTTGGCAGGTATTTTGTGAATCTCTTATTGTTGAATGTGGGATACATGGACATTAATTCATTTCATTAAAGCAAATATGGATTTATGTGGGTTCTATTAAGTTCTCTTTAATGTAGCTAAAACTCAGTGTTAAAGAATAGGGCCTTCTCCATCTTAGATTCATCCTTTCTAAGGATTGAATGTAGAATGTAAAATGTTTCAGATCTAAGATCTGAAAGATCTTTTGCAAACATTAGGGGACCAGATAAGAGGGCTCTGAAATTTATTATTTTAATTATTAAAGGAAATCACCCAAAATTATGATAATTTATAAATCACCCAGCATCGTTACCTTAATGCATCTATTTTCATTTTTATAGATTACCTCCTAATAGGCCCACACATGTGAATTTTTAACCTAGTTCTATATAATTATTATTTTAGAAAATGCATAATCTAGCAACATATATTTATTTATTTTTATCTGCTTAGACTATTACTCAAAGTCACTTCCTAAGAAAGACACTAAGATCAAAGTCACATCCTAAGAAAGATCTTGCTTCCTTGAATGAAGAAAACATATGGCTTTCATATAATAGGAGTTTGAGTACTTGTACATGTTTGTCTTCCATATTTTGGGGGAAAATTTTAAGTCCTGTTGATTTTTTTTTTTCAAATTTTGTCTAACATGGTGTATATAGAGCACTGTATCAGAATATAGGATAGTCTAAAAGTCAGGGAAAAATCTAAAAATATCAGCTTAATACAAAAATATTTTTCTCTCAACTGTTGCGTGGTCGCACACAGTGTCGGCAGGAGTCCTTTCCATTTCAGGTCCTTGGGGTCTCAAGCAGACAGAGAAGTGCCGTATACAATGTTGCTGATTGCCAGGACAAAGAAGTGAGAACTCTGAAAGGTCCTCTATTAACAATTAAATGCTCAGCAGAGACATGTATCATGTCTTTTTATTAACACTAGAAGGGTCAATTCATTCACCAGAGAGACAGCAAGTACAAACTTGCCATATGCCTTAATGTGTTTGGCTAATGATAGTAATAATGACCTTAGGAATAAAGCAGTGAAATGAATTGAAATTTTAAAACTTTAATTTCTAATATCATGAATCCAAATTATGTAGTTGATACCACAAAACTGATTGAATATCTATAATATCAAAGGTAGTGTTAAATGTGAGTTAATACAAAGATCTTTTTCCCTAAGATTACTTACAATGTGATAAAATCCATAAACAAAAAACAGTACTTAAGGCTTGTGCTAAAGCATGTGATAAAAGCAGTGCAGAACACAGAATGGAAACTAAGAGGAAGGGAATACTAATCTTGCCTAGGAGGTGGTCTTCACAGCATTTTTAAAGATTTATTTATTTATTTATTTGACAGACAGAGATCACAGGCAGGCAGGGAGGCAGGCAGAGAGAGAGGAAGGGAAGCAGGCTCCCCGCTGAGCAGAGAGCTCAATGTGCTACTCGATCCCAGGACCCTGAGATCATGACCTGAGCCAAAGGCAGAGGCTTAACTCACTGAGCCACCCAGGTGCCCCTCCAGAATTCTTTATTTCCAAATCTGGCCACACTAAGCTCAAAGAAAATGTCCTATTAAAAAAAAAAAAAAAAAAAGTCCTCACAACCTATCAAATGGTAATCTTATAAATTTAAGTTCTATTTGTGGTTTCAATTTCAATGAAATATTAAGAATTTTCTATTTCATTTATTACATTAAAAATGCAGTATATTAAGCTTCATAGTTTCATGGATATAAAGCACAAATTTAAAACCTGTCCTTGAACAGAAAACTCTTATATTTTAAAAAGTGGTTAAAAATAACTCTTGATAGTTTTTTTTTCTCTTTATTTTTTTTTATTTTTTATTTATTTTTTTTTAATTTTATTTTTTTTTTAATTTTTTATTTTTGATAAACATATATTTTTATCCCCAGGGGTACAGGTCTGTGAATCACCAGGTTTACACTCTTGATAGTTTTAACTCTAAGCAAGTGGTAGGCACTATGGTCAACCCCCTCACTGCCTCCACTGAACACAGGCACTTTTTTTTTTTAAAGATTGTTTTTTTTTTTTATAAACATATATTTTTATCCCCAGGGGTACAAGTCTGTGAATCGCCAGGTTTACACACTTCACAGCACTCACCAAAGCATATACCCTCCCGAATGTCCATAACCCCACCCCCTTCTCCCAACCCCCTTCCCCCAGCAACCCTCAGTTTGTTTTGTGAGATTAAGAGTCACTTATGGTTTGTCTCCCTCCCAATCCCATCTTGTTTCATTGATTCTTCTCCTATCCACTTAAGCCCCCATGTTGCATCACCACTTCCTCGTATCAGGGAGATCATATGATAGTTGTCTTTCTCCGCTTGACTTTTTTCACTAAGCATGATACGCTCTAGTTCTATCCATGTTGTCGCAAATGGCAAGATTTCATTTCTTTTGATGGCTGCATAGTATTCCATTGTGTATATATACCACATATTCTTGATCCATTCATCTGTTGATGGACATCTAGGATCTTTCCATAGGCTATTGTGGACATTGCTGCTATAAACATTCGGGTGCACATGCCCCTTAGGATCACTACGTTTGTATCTTTAGGGTAAATATCCAGTAATGCAATTGCTGGGTCATAGGGTAGTTCTATTTTCAACATTTTGAGGAACCTCCATGCTGTTTTCCAGAGTGGTTGCACCAGCTTGCATTCCCACCAACAGTGTAGGAGGGTTCTGTTTAATTAGAGAGAGAGAGAACTGGGGGAGATGAGGGTGTGGGAGAAGCAGGTTCAACTGCTGAGCAGGAAGGCTGATGCAGGACTCAATCCCAGGACTCTGGGATCATGACCTGAGCCAAAGGCAGAAGTTTAACTGACTGCACCACCCAGGGACCCTACACAGGCACCATTCTTAAAACAACTTTTGGAGGTAAACACTTTCCCCTTACATGATCTTTACCTACAACGGAACTGAAACTCAAGAGTTGAAGGGACGTGTGTGAGGTTTCTCAACTGTGATAGAGTGGCTGCTTCAGACAACTTCTGACATCACAACACAGATTCTTAATTCCATTTAGTATATTTCACAAATATTAGCTGATTTCATAAAACTAAGTTAGAATGAATAAGTGGATATTAATAGAGGACATGTATTTTTAATGAGTGCCTCTTAAAAATAACTATCTCACATTACCTGAATTGATTTTTTTTAATGCAGCTGAGTTATATTAAGTCCAAAAATCAGCTGACTCATTATGTAAGTGCCAATAGATTAAAACCCAGGATTTAACAATGTTGTGATATGTGGATACCAGTTCAAATGCTTTCTAGTTTCTACAGGATCTTATGTATAAAAGCATAATGAGATTTGTGGGCAATTAAATCATGAAAGAGAGCTATTGAATCAAAATTGGATTGTATTCTAACCATTGCTTTCTTAGAAGACACGATAGAACTATGTTAGAATCATATAAAGTAAATGGAAAATATTTTCTACATGGTGGTAGAGGAAATTTGCATTTTGGGCGCCTGTTTTATATGAGAGAAAATGACATCAACTACACAACAATAAGAATAAAACACAACTTGCTAAAATCTTTGGGGTGAGACTTACTCCATTACCTAACTTTCCTAGTTGAGAATACATGATTAAGCTATCATAAAAACTCCAGGATGAATTAAAAATATCCTATGGTCCGTCATTCTGTTCAAAGACTATACCGGGTTAAAAAGCTATAAATATGATATCACAAATTAATAGCTGTTCTTTACCATTTCACCTGTCTAGATAGAATGTAAAGATGGCTAAAGATTATTTCTAACAAGTTGATTTTAAATTCAAATGATACTGTTTTCTCTACCAAAAGGTAAAATACAGAATGGTTCATGAATGATTAAAGAAAGTCTCGTAATCTTTACAAAGAAGATATAGGATAACAAAAAGTCTGTTACTTTTAATGATATACTCTCATTCAATATGAGGCATTCATCTGCAAAAGAAAAAAAAAATCAGGCCTTGAACTTCAGAACACGGTAGGTGATAAAAAATACATAATTATACAGAATACATAACTATACAGAAACAGTTGTCTTAAATGTATTTTATATTTATCCCAGAATTTTCCCCCACTTTTAGTCATGGATACTGTTTTTGTGAAGCTTGATCATACTGGATAATGCCCTCCATGGTTTTAAAATTCCTTATATCTCAAAATTGACCACTGTGACCCTTATTATCAACTTAATTAGCAAGAACCCCTGAGAGATAGCATTAGTGCTGCTTTACCACACTATATTAGATAAAATGTGTTCTTCTCCTAAATAGCATGTTTAAATTATCCCTTTTTATCCACTGCAGACTGTGAATGTATTTGTTAACAGTCTATTAATTTTGAAGTCACTGAAGCCAAAAAGAGCTATAGGCGAACAGTGTTGGGGGTGGCAGCCCAGGTTGCTAGAATAAGCAATTTGAATATCCAAGGCACGGAATAGATTGGTTTCTATTAAGGCGATAGCCAGTATTCCCCTCCTAGGTCTTCCTTGGGGAACAATAACTTTACACACAATTCCACAACACCAATTGTACCTTCTCTAGATAAGTTTGATAGATAAGGGGAGTTCCTATTCCTGCTTTTGATGAACAGGTTATGTGGACTAGCATATATGTGTGTTTCCCATTTTCTGTGTAAACAAGAGCAAAATATGCATAATGGATAAAAATCGATGTGCAAAGTACTGAATAGTGACAGGGCAGAAAGAGGAAATAAAAAAAAAAATAAAGGGTGATTGAACTCCAGAGAAGCAGGAGTATGTGAAAGAAAGTAATGGAGAGAGAAAGAAATAAGGCAAAAAGAACAGTGAATTAAATCAGAAAACCTTTGAGTCTCTGAAATTGATATCATCTGGCCACTGAGTCAAAGTAAATGAGAGCAATCAGCTTGTCATATCTAAGAACTGTCAAGTGAACATTTTCAACATCCATCTAGGAACTCTACCCATATAAAGCAGAAGAAAGGTCCTTCTGCAGACAAGAGGCTAAGGGAAAATTCTTAGTTGGAGAAATCTAACTTAATTTTTAAGCTCTGGAACAGAGAAGACCTCATTTGCCATGCTGTTGTCCATAACATGCCAACCTGTGTGCATTCTGCATCCACTGATTTTCTACACTCGGGACAAAAAGAGACATTTAACTTGTTTGAATCATTGATAGAATGAATAGTGTACTAAAATTGTGGTTCTGAAAGAGTGTGTTAGTAGGAATTATTTGGGGGGAGGTTGACAGTAATTCAAATCTCCAGGCTTTCCTCCCAGAGATTCCAGTCACCGGGTATGGAGTGATATATTGGGTAACTCTTTTGAACCGATTCACTTATCCTTTTAACCCATGTCAAGGGGCTGATATTTTACCTTACTTGCAAGCTAACAAATTAGCCTGCCACAGTTTCACGTATATTGGCAAAAGATGAAAGATTTCTGGGTCAGAGACTAGGGACTTTGTTCCTCATGGCACAGAAAGTAGAATGATCATCGATCTGCAGCAGTTTCCCTTCCCCCAAGTCCCACAGATTGATGCTGATGGGTTCAGATAGATGTCTGCACACGCATTGGGCTGGGGCATAGGAGAGGAACTCTGGAATTAGGAGCGCTTTATCAAAACAAAACTCTGGGTACAGTTGAAAGAGTCGTAGGACTCCTGCCACTAATTTCGACCGTAGTCTTTAGAAAGCATGAGTATAGATGTATTTATCCATTTTTAATTAGAAGTAAGTAAACATGATTTCGAGTATTATTCCCTTAACGATTATGCTTTTTGCCATCAAAGCAAATCTTAAGGATGTATCTTTACTCATAGTTGTGTTATTTCTGTAACTGTCTTACCACAGAAATATCTCGTTCCCACTTTTTTTCTTTCTCCATGTGACATCTTTTTTTATTATGTCTACTCTAGGGGAAAGAAGAACAAGTGCGTGATTAGAGAATGTATTTTTATTCATTTAGAGACTACGTGAGAAATCTCATTTCCACGTTTGCCACATTTAATTTTGACTAAAGTTCTCAGCTAGAATTCTAGCTTTACTTCAAATTGATCACTCTAAAAAATAAAATCAATTTTCAACAATACAGGCTTCCTACTACTGGTGACACTCTAGATTTTATTTTCTGTATCCATATTTCTGATCATATGGCTTTTTCCACCTAAAACTCCTCTGATTACATCCACATATTCTACTGTACATTTTGCCAAGCCATGCTCTCCAAAAAAAATTCTGCAGACCTCAAGGTGAAGATTATTTTACCCTATATATCTCTTCTAAGGCTAGCTTACCTTTCTGTGTCATTTAACCACATCTACCTTAGATAACCAACTAAATATACAGCAGCCTTTTCTCTGAGAGAATGAGTATTTCAGGACTGTGGATTAGGTATTACTCAAGGTATGTGTACTCTCTCATGTCCTCTGTTCTTCAAAGGTCACTTAAATAGGTCACTATTGGTCACTCTGGCACTCAACATTCAATTATCAAAATTGTTTTTCTGGATAATCTGTCACTCTCTGTCTATATGTTTTCTCTATTTTCTGACTCACACACCTAATAACCCCATGATGGCAAACACTTATTAATTTTGTTTACTCTATTTCTAACACCGAAAGCAATGCCTGAGTACAACATAGATGTTGAATAAACTAAAACAAAATCAAACCTGAAACTTTTTTTTTAAGATTTTATTTATTTATTTGACAGAGATTACAAGTATGCAGAGAGGCAGGCAGAGAGAGAGAAGGAAGCAGGCTCCCTGCTGAGCAGAGAGCCTGATATGGGGCTCCATCCCAAGACCCTGGGATCATGACCTGAGCTGAAGGCAGAGGCTTTAACCACTGAGCCACCTAGGTGCCCCTCAAACCTGTAACTTTTGAAAGTCTCCACCTGGCATGACAAATATCTCTATATGAAATTTACAGGTTTTGTATAAATTATTTGTATCAATTCACTAAACAATTCTTAAAATGACTGCTTAGAGAATCACTAATACCAGCAGGTGTCCTATTCTTCTGACTTAGATTAATGTCATTATCTGACTTTTATAGACCACTAAAGATTAAGTATCTGGTGATTGAAAATTAACAGAGTCATCTGGATATATACAAAGACATATATTAGTTAGCTCTATGGGCAATGCACAATCTTTCTATCTCAAAATAATAAATTATATTAACTACATATCCTTTTTTTGAAATTCAGATTTTTAAATTCTCTACCAAAGAAGTTAGTGTTACCCATATATTTTTTAAGAATATATGTTTATGGTAAAAAATCATTTCTAGTACACTAATTAGTAGCTCACTCTTTTAAGAACTGGTTTCATTATTCCTTGAAATATCAAATGTGGACCATCAGAAAAGTTATTTATCTATATGGAATTCCTCAAAATCTCACATCAGAGGAACATAAATCTATTTAGTAACAGCTTAATCTTGTTGCATTTGATTTTTTGTGTAAATATTAGATTTCTTCTGTGTTCTACGAAAATTCTCTTCACAGTAAATCTTTTTATATATTTTATATATCTTGTACTTTTGTATATTTTATTTTCTATATTTGTTTTTTCTTACTGTGACAAATGTCTGGGGGAAAGTTTTATTTTGAGAGATTAAATTTGAAGTCTAAACATTTAATCAGGGAAACTAAGGACTTCATTTATAATAGTAGTGGTGCAAGAACAAATACAAAGTGGAAAAAAATAGAAATACATGGTTATTTTCCAATTTGGGTGAAGCATTTTCCTTAAAGAAGAGATTCTGGTGACAGAGAAATTGGCAAATACTATTATATTATTTCGTCAGAAATTGAATTCTGGCATGTGGAGGATTACTGAGAGGGACAAAAATGGATTCAAATATAAGGTCAAGGATAAAAATAAGCCCCACAACTGTATCTTAAAGCGTACAAGAATGGTGTCATTGTTCATTATATTTGGACCCTTATCTTAAACATCTGTATTACTTCTACAGTGTATTATTAGGTAAGTAAAGAGAGCAAACTTATATATGATTCAAAATGGTTTACTAGGATCTCTATATTTTATTTTCCAAGTCAGGTATCAAATTTTATGAAAAAAGGATCTTCATTTACCAGTGTCTCTTTTAATTTGGTATCAGCTGCCTATTTTCCTAAGTGTGAAAGAAATTCTCTTCCTCTGAAATAACTTCCGCAAAGAGTATCAATTCAAATAAGTATTAATAATTTAGTCTCTCCAGGTGCCTGAGTGGCTCAGTGGGTTAAGCCTCTGCCTTCGGCTCAGGTCATGATCCTGGGGTCCTGGGATCAAACCCCGCATCGGGCTCTCTGCTCAGTGGGGAGTCTGCTTCCCTTCCTCTCTCTCTCTGCCTGCCTCTCTACCTACTTGTGATCTTTCTCTGTCAAATAAATAAATAAAAATCTTAAAAAAAAAAAAAAAGAATTCAGTCTCTCAGTGTTTAGATGTAGAGTTGGAGAATAGTATGATGTGAAAGCTCAAAGCTGATGATCCGTTACAAATTTAGTCCTGTTTTTTTTACAGCATGATTCTGAGTGAAATGTCTTCAGGCCGTGGTTTAGACAATATAGAGAAATGTTAATTTGAAAGCATTTTATACTATAGGTAGGTAACTAATGATGATTTCATTTTTGGAGATCTTTTATTTTTTAGATAATAGTAAATGCATCAGCCTATACTTTCACATATAATCAGTTCCTCTTCCTAGCTCCCCTTTGGTTGTAGATTTCATTCTGTCCACCTATTATACTACGTATAATACTGCAATCTTGCCTTTTAATACAACTTCTTTATTTGCTTCTTTGACCTATTATGTATTGCAGATCTAATCTTGCTTAAAAGAATTCTTTCCTACTCATATAACTAAGGCCTTTTCCTTCTCTCTTTATTTTCCGTTGCTATTTAATTTTACTGCTGTATTTTTATATTACTCCAAAATGAAATTTGGAATAAAAAAAACTTCTGAGAATTGCAATATTGTGATAACTAAGCAGATACTCTGTCATGTGTATTATTATTGTGATATTTATGTGTGACGTAGGTGATGAAAAGCTGTTAGCAAATTTTATGCTCACTTTCCTGTAGCGTAGTGTTGATTTCTAATAATTTTTTGAAGCTGCTTTCAGTTTTTCATCCTAATATTATTGAATATAAATTCTGCAATGGAGGAAAATAAGCCATAATTTCATAACACTGGATACAGGGTATATTTTTCAGAGCTAAAGCTTTAATTCAGCTGATACTTTACAGTATGTGTTGCCTGAGTTGTAAACCTCTCTCACACAAATATAACTGCCCAAGTGGGCGAAAACCCAGCTTTCGATGCATCCAGGAAAATTTTTCTTCCTTGTCTTATACCAAGGCCATTACAGTGGCCCCTTCAGAACTGCTGACACCTGGGATGACTCTCCCTCCTTCTACCTTTTTGATCTTCCTTCCCTTCTTCTGAATTGGCAGTTGGTGCTGCTGCTTGTTGAATATAGCAATACGCCAGGGAGTCTGCTTCTCCCTGTCCTCCCTCTACATTAAGTTCGGAACACTTTATCATGCAATGAAAACATTGGTTTATGCTGATATTGCTGGGAAAAGACTTGGGGTTGCTTCTGTGCCTCTGTAGAAAATCATGTTTCAATTGTGGTCTCCATATGCAGGTATGTGTCATGTAGAAATGTCACAGAGCTTGACTAACACTTAAATAGCAAAGGTTTATAATGTCCTTTACAAACATTACATATATGGGAAACCCAAGGTAATCCCTAGTTTAGTATCTCACATGTTTTCTAATATGCTTGTGAAGTTAGCGTGTTATGAACAGAATATAACTCTCAGGTAAGCTAAGCTGTGTGCAGCTAATATGAATATTTCTGGCGGCAATAAATCTTTGGGAGAAGAATTACTGCCCTCCCACTTCTATTCCATGATAATCTTAGATCTAGTGGGTTGTTGTTGTTGTTGTTGTTTTATTTTGTTTTGTTTTTGAGTTTATTCCATATCCCTGTCTTTAACATAATCTCCTCCTAGACTTGGGAGCACATGACCTATGACCCAAGCATTAATCGTTAGGATGTCTCACTCTGCCACATTATTTTTTCCAAAACAAGTGGGGGGAGCTTTTCTGAATTTATCAGCATCTTCACCAGAACTTTTTACAGCGCTGTAAAGATGCTTTAATAGTCAGTCTGAAAATGGGATTTGCAGAGAAAGTGAAGCCACAAAATGGATGGGAGAGAGTCGGGTGACCCCATTCTGGGTTCTTGTAGCTCGTGTCTTCGTTTCGTCGTGGCAGCCCGTGCGTGGCGGTAGAGGCTTCCTGCAGTGCTTCTCTCCACTGCTTCCCCGAGACTGGTTTGATTCTTTGGGTTCTTCCATCGCCAGCACGATACCTGTTCTCTCTGCTTTAAATGTTCAGTTTTGTTTCTTATCTCCCTCCCTCCCCATTTTTTTCTGTTAGAACATGGATACCTTCACTTTTTCAATCTGATTGGCTGCTTGTTCGTTCATTTTGGCAACAACAGTATCTTATTCCCCAAAGTCTCGCCGAGAACTCTAATAGATAAAATGAATAGAAGTAGAGGTTTCAGTAAAGCTGTTGCGGTGACATGTTTGTACATCACCTAACAGCTTGATTGTTCTAGTTCTCGGTCTTCCCAAATCCCTAAGTGTTATTTAATACAACAAAAAATACACTGCTATATCCCTTCCAGTTGAGGACATCTAGTTATACTGTAAGCATATAGATGTCTTAAAAATAGAAGAATCTTTAGAAATTTTGATATAGTTCATCATAAAGGAAATGGAGAGGTCCTTGCATTCAGATTGCATTCCGGTAGCATTCAGATAAACATCTTTGATCTGCTAATCACTCCAGAAGTTCAGCCTTAACTTTATAACTTGATTACGCATCTCATCTTTTCATGATACTGTCCTTTATCGGAGACTACCTTTTCTGCCTTCCCACCAGGATAAGACTTCTCAATTCTTGGGCTATTTGTGGCTGATTTCACTACTCATTTTCAAAACAATTTGCTGCTTTACTATTTGTGTATGCACTGCCCCCCATCCCCATGCTCACTCACTCACTCTCACACACACACGTGCACACACACATGTACCCCCTAGCACCGCACTTAAAAAAAACCGTAAAACCTTTAGATAATTGATCATTTTTTGTTCTCTTGGACTCTTACTAACTAATTCTGACCATCACAGATCCTGATCTACAAGGACCAAATCCTATCTTTCTGCACCAAATTGTGGATGTGTTATTTTAAAAGAGTTCTATCAGAGGAAGTAAATTGTGAGATGGCTAGATTGAATGAGGTAATATACATATAAGATGATCTTGATTAAGTGGGAAATGCTGAAACAATTACACAGAAGTAAGACTGCTCTAAGTGATGATTTGCAATGTCAGGCATTCTTTCTAGACCAGACCTGCCAGGGGGAAGCTTGCCTCCCTCCACAGTAAACCATCATTCTTGAGACATAGTAATTCATTCAACAATTATTTATTTAATTCCTCTTCTTTCCCAGTCAATATATTAAGAACTGGGAACACCAGGATTACAGGCATGGATCATATCTTCAGGTACCTTGCTTTTTAATATAAAGAGAGGGATATAAATGATTACAACATGCAGCCGCATGGTTAGAACGAAAGCTTCGGTAAGGTACTGCTGAAGTTGGAAAAACTGGGATGTAAGGCTGCCTGAGGGGGATTTGCTGAGTGGCGTGCAAGGTCAGACTCTGGAGATACACTGTAACTGATGCATAGGAGATACACTGTAACTGATGCATAGGAGATACACTGTAACTGATGCATAGAAGGAAAAGTGTGGTTGGAGCTGAGGGCCTGCCTTGAGGATCCAGCCAGTTTCCCCAAGCTAGATGATTTATTTTTATAAATAGAGGACAAGCACATTTCCTTAAAATGAACACAATACATGCTTTGTATAAATGGACAGAGAGGGTGCGTCTTGGGGAAGTGGCAGGCCTTGGAAAGAGGCAGAGGCAGAGCCAACTATGCCATAAGACTTCATTTTCAGTGTACCTAAAATTTTCATTGGTGTTACAAGATACATCAAAGGCCATGTGTGTGTTAAGTGCCGAGCGCAGCATCTGTCATATTAGAGGTAATCCAAAATGTAGGCTATTCACCATAGCCTGAGTATTAGTGATATCAGTAAAGGTGGCTGTCCTGGCAGAGTGATTTTATTTGGTATCCTGGAATTAATTCATTAGTCAAGTCATTCTATTCCTGCCTGATACTAGAAGGAAAGATAAACTCAGGATATTCAGAATTTTATATATATGCACACATATGTGTGTGTGTGTGTATATATATATATATATATACACACAGATGTACATACACATGTACACATATATACATATATGTGTCTATAAAATACGTGTGTGTGTGTGTATAGTTTTTTTTTTTTTTTTTAGTGGTTGGAGTATTAACAAATAATGAAATTTCTTTGTACTGGGAAGTGTGCTTAATTTAGTTTTAAAAGGAATATAAGTGGCCCTACTTTTGTCCAGTCCTGGTTTTAAAGTTTATTATAACCTATCACTGTGAAAGGGTCACATCTGCCCCCAACAATTTGTAGGTGAAGTAAATCTTCCAGTGACGAGGTGAATCTAGATAATGACCGCCATTTCTGCTGTGGAGAAATGGGCTCAGAGGCGGAGATCTTGAACATGGAGTTCTGGCTTGAGTGAAATGGGACTGTGGTCGGCTCCAAGGAATCGTTCCCTAAAGGTTTAGGCACTGCTCTTAGGGGAAGAAGGGGTTTTCTTCAGGAATTGAAAAATCTCCTCAGTAGTTTTTAGAGTGGAAAAGACACCAAACTGCAGACATTAAGCCTCTGAAGTAGTAGGGACCAATTCTTTTCTGGTCTTTTGTGAAGTATGCATATATTAGAAGACAGGGACTTGAGAAACCTCTCTCCATTCACATAAAACCAATTCGCAGCCTGGGCTTACCCTAGGATTGTCCTTCTATAAAGAGCTGGTAGAAGTGGTAGAAAATCATAGCCATGACCCTTCCATCATCCTCACTCTTTAATGGTGAAATGTCATCTGCAGGTTTCATTAGTAATTGAATCAGGAATATTTTAAAATCACAGTTCATTGGTATTTTTATGTACCTTAATTTGACTTTGAAGTATCTTACCATGAAGTACTTTGATATCCGAAATACCAGTTTTATGAGTTGAAGTATTTTTCCATGAGAGATTATAGTACGATGTATTTTACTCTCATGTATATAAATGATCTGTAAAAATAGAGTAATCTTAATCATATTCTCTGTATTGTTGAATCCAGTCTTAAATTGGAGTACTTACAGCTCTTGTGTGATTTTCCTGAAAAATTAATGTTTATCTAAAAAAAGTATGTGAAATGCATGTACTTTTTAAGGAAAAAATAATGAATCTAGTGTGTACCAATTAGGTTTCATCACACAAACTTAAATCCACACACTTGGGCTTTTTTGTGTGAACATTATTTTTGCCATATAAATGAGACAAGGGCAGGGCAGTGTTTCCTTATGGGTCCAATTTGCTTTGTGGTTATAGGCAACAAGATAAAAAACAAGGAATTCACTTGAAAAGAATATTTTCACTTGTTGATTCTCTGTCTGGATTTTCATTGTCTCATATCACCCAACATTAAATAGTGACAACAGTATGAATAGTTAATGATGCTTAGTTTTTATCACATGATATATTCCATTTATGACTACCCCTGAGAATAATTCTTTGGTACTCTACACGTATTTTCATGGGAAATTACCTGTTTTGTTGATAATAAGATGTATTTTTCCCCTGGTATTTTTCGCTAGTTTGAGGAAACTGCAGTGGTGGAGCAGGGAAAGATGCTGTAGAATATTTTATAGTCTGTAATCTTAGAGAAATCATGCAAATACAACAAGGAACAATGAAAAATCATATCATAGCAACCTTTTCTAAAGTGACCATTATTGATTATATTTCTAGGCCTAGAATGTTAAATAGGGCTTTAAAAATTCTTCCTGAGTTCTATATTTAATGAAAAGATACTATCCCTTGCAATGAAATTTCGAGATACCGGAAATGCTATGATACAGTTGGACGGAAAGTAGCGATAAATATCCTGGAACTGTGTTATTGCAGGGATTGTGTAGCAAACATTTTAGAGAAATTTACAGTTCCGTGACTAAATTCACTAAGTTGCAAATAAAATCAGTTTAGCTAAATGCATTATGGTTTGCATTTATAACAGAATAGAATGTAGCCATTAGACAAGATGGTATTTAATAGGGCAAAATGTCCATAAGCATTTTGTTCAAAATGTGTTGTTTAAAAAAAAAAAAGGTGACTAAACTTTAGAAACTCTATAATAGATGAACATTATTTTTAGTTATGTATGTTTTCTAAGCTGACTCCAGTGAATACAAATTTCTCTGGAAATAAGATAAATCAGTGTTATAAATATTTGTATTTAAAATAGTCCTCTCATGTCTTAAACACAAGCATGTGACTGGGAACTTGGCATCCTTTATGCCTCTTAACACAATGCTTACTGTAAGAGTTCCTAAATGTGAATAAATTCAAATATATTTGGGAAAAGAACAGTTTTTTGTTTTTGTTCTCTTGTTTTTCCTGAAAAGGAGTATATAATCGGAGATTGTGACACACACCATCTACCAAGTGTTACCCAGAATGCAGTCCCTGTTGGGAGGCATACACCATGGCTTAACCTTCATATTACTGGAGATCATGAATTTGAATACTGACATCCTGACTTCAGTGAGGTTAATTTCAAAGTTATTAGTGTCAATGAGTGTGTTCTGCTTTTTTCTGTTTCCTGGTTTCAGTTCATCATCTCTGAATTGGTTAAGGATCCTTTATTAGCATTCAGCTTGGGGTTCCAACAGGTTATAACACAACACGGAAGATGTAATACTTCGAATGACTTGGATTATTTTGTGTAGTTTGAGAGTGGAAATGGTACGTGAAGGGATTCCCATTTTAGATGCATTCCTGGATGACCAATTAAAATATGAATTTTATGGTTTCTGTTGTTTTAGGGCTTTTGATCACCTCTTCAGAACCTCCTCACTTTCTTCTTCTTTTCAAAGTTGTGTGTTATTTTAACATACAATCTATCCTTTACTGTGATTCTTTCTGTTTTCGTATTTTTCAGCCTTCCTCTGGCAGTTGGTTCAGCAAACATGATCAGTCTCTCACCCATAGTTACTATTTTAGGGCATTGTTTCTTTTGTCCTTAAGTTCTCTTTTCAATGGTGTTTTTTTCCCTGTAATTATTTAACTAAAAGTAACAGTTTAATTCATTAAATGCCAGCTGGCATTGTATAGGATTGTGCAGATAAAGAATAGATCCCTGGCCCCTTTCTTCCTTCATTCTTCGCTCTTTCAGTCTACAAATATTAAGTTGTTATTGTTAGAGGCTGAGACATTAAAGCCAACTTGCCTGTGTTCAAATCCAAACTCAGCCACTAATTAACTGTGCGACCTTGGACAAATTCCTCAATGTTTTAAAAAATTCCTCAACTGAGTTTGTTTCCTCATATGTAAGATGAGGATGATTTTAGTAGGTGTTGCAGAATGATGACCTGTTAAAACGTCCATGTTCTTCAATATGGTGCCTTACATGTTTACATACCCGGCAGATGGGATTTTGCAAATGTGATCTTGAGATGGAGAAATAATTCTTAAAAATGCAATGGGAGGGGCACTTGGGTGGCTCAGTGGGTTAAAGCCTCTGCCTTTGGCTCAGGTCATGGTTCTGGGGTCCTGGGATAAAGCCCCGCATCGGGCTTTCTGCTTGGCAGGGAGCCTGCTTCCCCCCCCACCCTCTGCCTGCCTCTCTGCCTATGTGTGATCTCTGTCAAATAAATAAATAAAATCTTAAAAAAAATTTCAATGGGAATTTAGAGTTAGGAAATGTGATGAAAGTAGAGCAGGGGTAATGCAGCATGATAAAGGTATGACTGGCCACTGATGGCTTTGCAGAGAGTGGAATTAAGCCATGAACCAGGAATGCAGAAGGTTTTCCTAGCTAGAAAAGGCAAGGAAATGGATTCTCCTCTTGAGCCTCCAGAAAAAACTGATCTTGTTGACAAATTGATTTTAGCTTTGTGAGATCCATTTTAGAATTCTGACCTCCAGAACTAGGATAATAAATTTTTTAAAGTCACTAAGTTTGTAATAATTGGTTATAGCAGCAATAGGATGTAGTAGGGCTTCCAGGAGAGTTTTTTTTTTTTTTTTTTTTTTTTAAAGTGATACAAGTTTATTAAGTGAAGGTATAGAAAAAGCTCTCAAGGGCAGGAGGGATCCCTTTTCAATGAGGGCCTTTAGGGTTGGTCTTTCATCGAAAGCTAACCCCGGGAAGGAAAGGCTTTTAACATCTCTATTGGTAACCCATTGAATGGCTTACTTCCTTTTTAGGGGCTGATTATTTTTTGTTGGTCACAGGTGATTATCATAAAGACACCCACCCCACATGCCTAGGGTAGGGTGGTCCAGTTTGTCCCCTTATCTCAGGTTTCCCCACACCTACACATTTTTGGGATTTCCTTGAGCCAGGAGAATTTTTAAAGTTAATACTTGTGAAGCAGCTAGAGAAGTATCTTATTATAAGCATGATATGTATGTGCCTTTGTATAATATTTAGGGATATACCTAAAGAAATAAGCATTGAAAAGTATCAGCTGCCTCTTACAAATACTTCACATGCATGTCGACAGACAATATATATAGAAAGAATTGTCCCTATTCTTCTGTAGTAATGTACCTTAAAGGAGACTACACAGACATTAAAAATTGTATGTATCTATATTATGTGTAATATACATTGTAATGGAAAGCTGCTGAGGCTTCCGCATATCCTTGTAATGACAAAACGGTAGGGATACAAAGTAGATGCTGTGTGCAGTTGCTTTAGTGATGTGAGGCTAGTATTAGAACGCTGTGAACAAAATGGTTGCCTTTGGTTAAATGCTGAGGAGGAAAAGCCTTCCCCAGAACAGTGCATTCAGTTCAGATGACAGAACTTTAGTTGAGAGACACCCAGTTTAGTTTTAGAGAAAACCCCAAAAGTATTAGTATTCACCGGGGTGCTTGAACACTAAAAAGCTCCTTGACTTGTGGCCCTGGGGAGGTAAAAACTGAACTTGGGGAGCCTGGATAAACAGAAGATGCGGCTGTGGGAACCCGATGCAGCTGGTCCACTCAGGATTGCCTTTTCAGGTGTTGTTGTTCAGTGAAGAGGTTGCATCTGTCAGTATAATTGCAACAGATGGCCATCCGTGACTCCTTGTCTACCGCTTGGGCTGAATCAGTACTTTTGTGACTCCTTTGCAACAGCAAACATGCCTGACTCCGGGGAGAGGGGAGTTTCCCCTCGCCTATTTGAATGACCACCTGGAAATGACGATAGGAAAGATATCTCAGTTTGAGAGAGATTTGAAGAGTATTTCTATCTCCCACAGGTTAGGCCAAATTGAAATAGTGGGGGTGTGAGGCATTCCCTTTTGAGAGATGGTGAAGGGGATTATCAGTGTTTTATCAGAATATATAGCGTGTTCTAGGCCATCAATAACTGGGGGTAACTGAAGTCTGCTGGATGATCACCATATGTTGTGCTTTTTTGCACACCTCTATTTATGTATTTTACTATTGGTACAGTTTGATTTTCAGATAATGGAAGAGAGACATCTGCAGTTTTCTAGTTTTAAAACTAAAGAAAATGAAAACCTACTTTTATTTGCATTCCAAAGAAAGCTGTTGCATATGACTGACTTAAGTGCTTAATATGTACTAAGTATTATGCTCTACATGCATTGCCTTTTAAACCTCATAATTCTCTTAAATAGATGTTGATTCAATCCTGTGTACTTCATAGATAAAAGCACCAATGTATACATGCTGTTACAGTATACATACAGCCTATATCTATCCGACCTCAAAGACTGCCTCTAGCAACTTGATAATTCTGCCTTCACAACCTCTTCTGGGCACTGTAGGATTACCCCGAAAAATACAGGGCCAAATTTTCGGATAGGAAGCACACACACATATGTGTTAAATCCTAAGAGTTTGGCCAATCGGGTTTGCTCTGTGACCTTATCTCGCTCATCTCTGGATATTGAACTTGACTGTGCACAGCTGCTATACTAAATATTAAAAACCCACAGGAAGCACAGAGAAGCTTGCACCACAGAGGGCCTGATAGTGCCTTTGTCAGAAGGCCGTAGCACTAAATCAATGTAACTGAAATGTACTTTCATCCTAAAGTACTCCAATCTTAGAAGTTACCTGAAAGATGCAACACATTTATCTTCCAGACAGGAGATTCCTACTGGGTTGCTCCTTGATTTTCCTAAGCTGCAGGATTTTTCTCCACCAGGGGGCGCCAGAGCAACAGTGACGGCACAGGGATTCCCAAGTAAAAAGAACTAATTTTCCCCTGAATAATGACTCAGCCCTGGAGATGGGACAATAGATGGGCCCTAATGGCATGATTTGTGATCAACCAAGGCTTTATGAGGGTCTATGGTGTTAGTTTTAATTTAAGGAGGGATAAATTATTTATACAGAGAATTCTAAAACTTTATTTTGTCTACTACAATATTCTTCTGCCAAATATGTCTGAGTCATTATCAAGAAATTATTTTGTTTTCTGCCTACTACTCTACTTTTTCTAATGGAAATGATTCCTAGGAGAAAGGCCAAAAGACCTATTAAAAAGGTCAGAGAAAAATAGTAAAATTAGCTACTTAACAATAGAAATAGTGGCATTTGGTCAAAAAGCATTTTTTTTAACTAGAAAATTCTTATAATTACATACAGTAAATATTAATCCTAAAACTATTGCTAAGAAATTTTAAGAAGGGAGAGTTCCCATTCCAAGTATCTCATTGGCGCACACAGGATAACAAAGAATCGTGTGTTTTCTCTTCCCATACTTGTTTGTGTATGTATGTGTCTGCAGCATAAAGGTGTCATATATATTATACAATATATGGCATATATGCTTTATAACAAATGACACATATGGTTTATATGTGTACTTTTTAAATATTTTCTCACTTCTTATATGATGAACATCTTTCCACATGAGAACATATATATCTCTAGTCCCTGACTTCGGAGAGTTCAACTTAGAATTTTTTAACTTTTACAATGTTGTGAAAGCAATATGCATTCAGTAGGGACAATACTTGAAATTTTGAATTTTTTTAAATTATTTATTTTTTTAGCATAATAGTATTCATTGTTTTTGCACCACACCCAGTGCTCTATGCAATCCATGCCCTCTCTAATACCCACCACCTGGTTCCCCCAACCTCCCACCCCCCCGCCCCTTCAGACCCCTCACATTGTTTTTCAGAGTCCATAGTCTCTCATGATTCACCTCCCCTTCCAATTTCCCTCAACTCCCTTCTCCTCTCCATCTCCCTAGTCCTCCATGCTATTTGCTATGCTCCACAAATAAGTGAAACCATATGATAATTGACTCTCTCTGCTTGACTTATTTCACTCAGCATAATCTCTTCTAGTCCCGTCCATGTTGCTACAAAAGTTGGGTATTCATCCTTTCTGATGGAGGCATAATACTCCATAGTGTATATGGACCACATCTTCGTTATCCATTCATCCGTTGAAGGGCATCTTGGTTCTTTCTACAGTTTGGCTACCGTGGCCATTGCTGCTATAAACATTGGGGTACAGATGGCCCTTCTTTTCACTACATCTGTATCTTTGGGGTAAATACCCAGTAGTGCAATTGCAGGGTCATAGGGAAGTACTATTTTTAATTTCTTGAGGAATCTCCACACTGTTCTCCAAAGTGGCTGCACTAACTTGCATTCCCACCAACAGTATAGGAGGGTTCCCCTTTCTCCACATCCTCTCCAACACATGTTGTTTCCTGTCTTGTTAACTTTGAATTTTGATCATTTCTTGGGATGGTACAATACCATGCAGTACAATATTCCCTTGCGATGCTGGGTATTGGCCGCCACAGCTCCCTGTTGGCAGCAGGATCATCAGGGTGAACAGCTAACACGGAACCACGCTGTATCCATACAACTATTTTGTTTTCCGCTTTCAGTTCAGTATTCAATACATTATAGGAAATATTCAACCTTCTGTTATAGAATAGGCTTCGTATTAGATGATTTGCCCAACTATAGGTTAATGTAAATGTTCTGAGCATGTTTATGGTAGGCTAGGCTGAGTTACAATGTTCAGTAGGCTTTGTGTATTAGCTGCACTTTTTACTGAAACCCATCTTAAGTCAAGAATACTGGCAGCTGTAGTTCCTTTTTAATAAAGTGCATATCTGGGTACTACTAAAATAATAGAAATGCATTAAGCTAAATCATTTCTTCTTTTTATTTTAAAATATTTATTTTAGAGAGTGCAGGGGATGGGGGTGAGGGAGGGGGAGAAAGAGAGGGAGACAGAGAAACTCAAGCAGACTCCACACTGAGCATGCAGAGCCCCAAGTGGGGTTCAATCCCATGACCCGACATCATGACCTGAGCCAAAACTAAGAGTTGGAGGCTCAGCCCTCTGTGCCTCCAGGTGCCCCTGTATCATTCCTTTAAAAAAAAAAAAAAAGGAGAGAAAGAAAGAAAGAAAGAAAGAAAGAAAGAACGAACAAACTATATTCTTTTACCAGTTCAGGCCTAGTGTATATTTGGCATGCAGTAATTCATTTGAGTGGCTGGATGTTTCTCCATTCTTTAAGGAAGAGATCCTGCATACCATTAACCTCTCTGGGAGAGTGACAGTACACATGAACTTACTGTGAACTGTCAGTCTGGCAGTAAAGATAGCTGCTTATTTCACTTAGTCTAACATTTCACAAACTAACTTGAACATACATCTCTCAAGAAATACTAACCTAGGGGCACCTGGGTGGCTCAGTGGCTTAAGCCTCTGCCTTCGGCTCAGGTCATGATCTCAGGGTCTTGGGATCAATCCCCGCATCAGGCTCTCTGCTCAGTGGGGAGCCTGCTTCCCCCTCTCTCTCTGCCGGCCTCTCTGCCTGCTTGTGATCTCTCTGTCAAATAAATAAAATATTAAAAAAAAAAAAAAAAAGAGGAAAAAATCCTAACTTAAATTTCTGCAGACACAGATTGTGACACCTCATTCTAGGTTAATTCTTCTATTTGCTTTGATCCTAGCAAGTGCTCCTCAAATTTTAATCTGCCTGTTGATCGCCTGAGGATCTTGTTGAATTGCTGATTCTGACTCTGTAGGTCTGGAACGGAGCCCAAGATTCTGAATTTTTAATTAGCTCCCAGGTTCTGTCTGTGAGTAGCTGACCAGTGAGCTCTCCTATTAGAAGACAAGATGTAATTCACACGGAGTTGTTTTGATCATAGGGAATGGGAGGAAGCACTAATTTGAATGACCTTTTCAATTCATAAAAGGGAGTTTTCACCCTTTATTTTTGTGTGTGTGATCCATTCGTTGGTGCTTTACATTTGAGTGAATTTTTAATACTGTCTTTGAACATGGCTTAAGGAAGCTCTAAGGACAGTAACATGGTTAATACTTTGTGGGAGAGATTATTTTAACAGCAATATATTAGCCAAATCTTAGAGTAGGTAAGAGAAACGAGCTAAGAAACAAATGCTGTAGTTCTTTTATTCACCCTGCCAAGTGCCATTGTCCCTGTCTGATATGTGTGAAGTTGCGTGGCAGCCTTTTTACCGTGGGTAAGCTGTTCGACATACATAACAGATGGGGTCATAACTTCCCAATTCCATAAACATGGTCTCCACTCCTGGAGGCACTAATGTAGTAAGATGCTTTTTCAATGTGTTTATAGTAGGTGCATTGCTGGCATTTTACACATTATTGAAGCTCAGGGCAGCAATAGCTTGTAATGTAGTTTTCAACATAGCTTCAATGAGTTTTTAGGGGTGAGGTACAATAGATAAGAAATACCTTAGTAAATTATTCTTTTATTCTGTCACTTGGTTCAAAAGTGTTCTGCCTGGCATTTCAGTGTGAATTTGTGATTGTTTGGACATCATTATTTTGATATTTTGTCCTTTGTAGGACCATCTTGTCAGTGAGGTTTTTCAGTTACTTCTGGTAAATGGTATCCCACTATAGCACACTCAAAATATTGCTTGTAAGATTGATAGCAGCATGCTATACTCTAAAATCCAGTTAACCTCGTTGGAGACAGCATCACCAAAAGACAAGGAAAAAAATATGACTGCAGTGGGACATAAGGGAAATATGTTTCAGGAAGGAAATTCATATTTTAAAGTTTTTCTGGGAGCCTTACCTTGATCTATTGAGCAAACACGTATGTAAGATATCCAGCAAGTACAAAAGGCCATTGATACACATTAATATTAGTGACTTCATTATTCCAGTTTCTAAAACTTAATTTTAGGAAACAATATTATAGTAATAAGATAATTATTGCTATCTGGAAGTTGAAAATCTAGGGGCTCCTGGGTGGCTCAGTGGGTTAAAGCCTCTGCCTTCGGCTCAGGTCATGATCTCAGGGTCCTGGGATTGAGTCCCGCATCGGGCTCTCTGCTCAGCAGGGAGCCTGCTTCCCCCTCTCTCTCTCTGCCTGCCTCTCTGCCTAATTGTGATCTTTGTCTGTCAAATAAATAAATAAAACATTTAAAAAAAAATCTAGTGAGGAGAGCCTCAAAGTAAAGGATAAATATATTATAGTGAATGCCTAAGTGTGTTTGAAATGGACCTGTTGATGGGGGAAGTGAGTGGGCAGAGAAGCCAAGATATTGCTATCATTATTATTAACTGAAAATTTACTTCTGAAAATTCTCCATGCCACCTCACTCCTTTGTATTTCCACACAAATAGTATTACACATTCCGTAGACACGGAAATTGTATTTTCTTTTCCATAACATTTAATGTATCTTTGCTCTTTATTATAGACTTATAAATGATCTCACGCACTGGATTTTATCCTACTGATAAGAAAGACTAATTTGCTTATTCACCATTATATTATTCTTGTCCCCACCATTTACTTCACCTGAGTAACAATTAATGGACACTGTAACTGCCCACAGTAAAATTGAGTGCTATTTTTGGTTTTCTATATTGTGATAAAGCACATGAAGAAATGGCTACTAAAAATAGACCTTTGATATTCATCAGTTTCTTGTTTGCAAGCTTCAATCGTGTCTTAATGGGGGTAGCACTTCATTGCACTTTAAAAGAATTGATGGGATTAGTGGATTGGGATTAAAAGTATTTTTCATTGTCTCACAGTACTTACTGGTTCTGCTTCTCCTGAGAACCCAAATTAATCCAGCAAATATATAGTAAAATCTATATAGAGATACTAAAGGGAATAGGTTTGGGAGAAACAGGAGTCAATTTTGGACAAGTTGAATTTGGTAAAGTTATCAAAGAGGTGTATGTATTTTAAAGAATCTTACTAGAGACAGAAATTAAAATGTGGAATTAGTTGTATAGTCATAGTAAAGAAGACAGAGGATGGAGGCACTCTTATCTTAAAAAGCAGGGTTGAAAAACAGTGGAATAGCAGGTATGCCCAGAGTGTGTAAAGGTCTGGAAACCAGGTGGAAAAAAAAAGCGTTATCAAAGAGGTGATACTGATCATTTGTGTTGAATGTTGACTTTTGGTCAAAAGAGATGTGTAATATGAGAGAGAAAATTGAATTTCACAACGTGAAGTTTATTGATGGTGTTGACAATGATAATTACAAAATGAGGACAAAAGCGTAGTTAGAGTTTGGCTAAGTGAGAAAAAGGAGCATGTTTGCTATGGCTGCCATACAAAGTACCCAGACTGGTTGACTTAAATAACAGAAATTCAATTCCTCACATTTTGAGACACTGTATACCCAAGATCAAAATGTCAGCGGGGTTACCCTCATTCTTAGGCCTCTTCCCTTGGTTGGTAGATGACCACCTCTTCTCTTGGCCTTCACGTGGCCTTTCTTCCCTGTATCTGTTTCCTAGTATCTTCCTTTTGTAAGTACACCAGGGATACTGGGTTAGGGCTAACTGTACTCAACTCATTTTAACTTAATTACCTCTTTGAAGACTGTACCTTCAAAAATAGTCACATTTGAGATATTTGGGATTAGGACTTCAGTATGAAATCTGGTGAGAAATAATTCAGCTCATAGCACTCTGCCCTCTGGTCCCCCAAACTTCATGGCCTTGGTGCAAAATATATTCACCCCATCCCAGCAGCCCCAAAGGTCTCCACCTATTCCAACCTTAACTCTAAATTCATTGACTCACCCAAATGTCCTGTAAATCAGCTATGATTGAGAATCAAGGTATAATTCATCCTGAAGCAAAGTTCATTAACTGTGAACCTGTGAAACCAGAGAAGTTATCTGTTTACAAAATACAGTTGTAGCACAGGTATAAGACAGACATTGCCATTTCCAAAGGGAGAAATTAAGGGAAAGGGGGAAGGATCACATGTCCCAAGCAAGTCTGAAAATGAGCAGGGTAAATTTCATAAGATTTTGAGCCTGAAAATTTATTTATTTTTTTAATTTAGGGCCTCAGGGTTTAAGTAGGGCCACAGGTTCTAGTTAGGGATACAGGGTCATGGCTCTAACTTAAGTGCCCATCTGTGTGGTGACTCTTTCTCCTCATTTTAATTTGCTCACTGTTTTAGCACTCTAAATACCTTATCTTCAATTATAGTAACATTGTTAGGTACTGGAGGTTTGGGGAACAGACACAACACAGCCTACAACAGAGATTCCAGGCAGTTCCTCTGAGGAGTATTAGTTTTCAGAAGTCAACAAAGAGGAAACAGTAACTGATGGAAAAAGAAGAGTGAAATAATACAGTTTGACAATAAGATGAATAATCCAATAGAGGGATGTATTGATGTTGTAGAAGAAAACAGAAGAAACTGCTTCAGTAATGTCCCTAAGTATGCTAGAGAGGATGGAAACAAGTGTAAAAATGGAGGGATTGCTTGATTTTCTGTGGAAATACATAGGGAACAGGCAGGTACAGACAATAGTAGGGGTTCTTATGTGGGGTGGAAGTTATGTGGAGGTTCTCTTGTGAGCTTTGCTTTCTTTCAGCAAACTAGAAGTAAAGGTCATAAACTCTAAGTGGTCCTGGCAAAGTAGAGAGTAAAAGAATATATGTAATAGTAATTCAGGGTAATTTTGTCATAATTTTACCCTTGGAGCAGCCATTCTGGTTTTAAAAGTTTTTTTTTTGTTTTTGTTTTTTGTTTTGTTTTGCTTTTTTTTTTTTTTTTGGCTGGACACTTTTGATGAGTGAAACAAAAAACTGGGAATGATGACTTGTTTTTTCTAGCTTTGAGGTTTTTCTACAGTATGGCAAAGCAAGGAAAGGGCATATGAAAGCAGAATATTTAGAAGGGAAAGACGTTAATAATTAGCCTTATATTTTAAGTTGTGTAAGAGTAGAGGAAAGATGTAAAGGTGACAGGGGAAAATAAAATGAAATAGAAGTCCTGTTAGGGCCAAGAGATTCTTGGATTCTAGGTCCTCTAAAGAAGAGGTTTGAGAATAAATGAGGTGGTGATCAAAAAGCGTCACCACTTGGAAAATTAGACCACAGTACTAACTTGTGGCAATTTAGTAAATAGTATGTCTCTATTTGTAGCTGCTGCATTTAATGCAGTTAAATGAATAGTTAGAATCATTTGAATAGTTCATTATGTTTAGTTTAATTAGTGTCCTATGCTGCCTTACAAATTACCACAAACTAAATGACTTAAAACGGCAATCATTTTCTGTAACCATTTCTGTTAAGTCAGAAGGCTGAGACTTGCATAGCTGAGCTCTGTGCTTAGAGTTCACAGGCCTGAAATCATGGTATTGGTTGGCTGCATTCTCATCCGAAGGCTCAATAGGCAAGGATCCAGTTGGCAACTGCTCTCAGGTTGTTGACTGACTACATTTCATTGTGGTAAAGATTTCTTGGCTGCTTTTTAAATTGATTTTTTAAGGTCAGCAGTAGTCTCTACTCCAAATCTCTGACTTCTTGAGCATCTTTCAGATGACTGTCCTGAATAGATTAGAGCCACCAGAGTATTCTCCCTTTCGATTGACTTAAAGTAAATTCATTAGGGTATTTAACTGCCTGCCAGATCCTTCACTTATGCCATATTCTTTTGATTAGAAGCAAATTCCAGGTTTTGTTTGTGATCAAGATGAGGAACTAATAAAAGGCTATGATCACGACTGGGGCTGTAGTTATTTTAGCTAACACAAAAATGTGTACATTGAACTATGTATTATTTAAAGGTGCTTTTTCAGTTTTATGTTCACTCTTTGAGGGTTAATTGCAATAAGAATCACCCTGTTACAAATGTAAACTATAATAATATTGGGGGGTGGTTGGATAAATAACTGTTTTCAGACATTGAATGTAGGCAGCTTAGGTCTATGATCATGGACCACTTGAGGAAATCTCATGAGAGAAAGGAAATATGATCCTCTTGACTCCTAGTGTATTACCTACGGAAAGTTTCTATCCATGTCATAGAAAATGTCAAGATATGGGGGGATCCAGACATAACCCAGTTGAGTTGGAAAGATAGACTGTTACTTGTAAAAACCAAAATGACTATAACTTTAAGGGCAAAATAGCAGAAATAGAGGAGATTGCTGATTGGTAGGTGGGTAGATACAAGAGGAAACTCTAGGGAGGAGGGGAGGAGAGAAGAGGGTGTGCTGTGGAGACCTGCAGAAGGAGCCTCTCAAGTATTTGGTTGATTATTGACCCACCTTCCAGGGAGGCCAGAGATGGAACTACTGCGAAACAGTAGGCAAAACAATTCATGAAGATCCCACAGGGTTGAGAAGAATTGGCATTCTCATCATTGCAAATAAAAATACCTCTTAATATACAGGGCATCATACAGTGGCCAGGATGGTCCCACCTTAATTATAAGACTAAACAAATCCAGAGGTAAATCTGCTGTGAACTGTCCAAATTGAAATCAAGCATCAAAAGGAATAAAGTGAAGGAATGTGGATAAATTGTGACCTAGAACAAAGTTTAATAATCTTTTAAAAATACAAGAAAATTCAGCATTAAAAAAAAATGATTTGCAGAACTGCAAATTACAGTCAAGATTACTAAGCATGCAAAGTAGTAGATAAATAGAAACTATTATCAGGAGACAGATCCATCATTAAAAACAGATGTAGAAAAATCAAAGCTAGAATCAGTAGACAAGGAGTTTAAAGGAATAATTACACGTCTAATATGTTCAAGGATTTAAAATAAAGCCTGAACATGAAGGGAGGAGTAGTTAAGGTTACAAAAGACTCAGATGAAACTACTTGATGTAAATTCAATATCTGAAATGTAAAAGTAAAATAAAACACCAAATGGGAGTAATAAGAGACAAGGAAGAGAAAGATTTGTGACCTTGATACACAATAAAATAGAGGAAATATCCTGGAGAAAGAGACTGTAAATAAACTGGCTATCATGTCTAGTGAGACAATATTGAGTTGGCTAACATTGGAGAGAATACAGAAGGGCCTAGATAGTATTTGAAGAGATAATAGTCAATTTAATTTATGGGAAAATAAAAAATCAGGAACACCATGCTGAATAAAGCAGAGCATATGCTAATCAAAAAACTAAAAACCAGTAATTGAGAAAAAATATCTAAATGGTAACCAGGGGAAAAATGACACTTCTGCATAGAAGAACAAAGAAGAATGATTGTAGATTTGACAGAAGTTAAATTGCCAGAAGACAATGAGAAACAAGCTCATTAAAGTACTGAAAGAAAAAAAAAAGCTGCAAACCTGGAATTGAATATCAAGCAAAAAATATGCTTCAAAAATGGATAGACATTTTAGGCAAACAAAAGCTTACAAATTTCGCTGTTATCAGACCTTTGTGACAAGTATGAAAGGAAGCACTGGTGAAAAATGAAAATGACACTTGATAAAATTTTGCATCTAAATGAGGATTTGGTAGAATTCAGCTGTATTTGACCTGGGATGTGTATGTCTGTCTCTATTTCTTGAACAGCCTGAGAGGTCAGAATGTTTTACATTGTTAAAATGTTACTTTTTTAAAAAAGAAAAAGCATTTTGAATAGAAACTATACATAGCCACTAAAGCCTAAACAATTTATTGTCTGGCTTTTTACAGAAAATGTAAAAACTTTCAACCTAAATAATGAGTATCACAAATGACAAACACAGGAGCATAAAGGTACGTGCGACACACAGATCTTTTTCAAAATATGAAAAATAATGAAAGCAATGGCTGTTGAGCAAATAGGTGGAAATAAAAAGAATGACAATATTAAAAAAAACACAAAATATACTGTTGAAAAGTCTTATTGTGAACCCTAGAGTAAACACGACATTAAGTAAAATGTAGCTAATAAGCCAACAGTGAGAATAGAAAAGATTATATTGTTAATCCAAAATAATGCAGATTAAAAACAAAAAAAACGGAAAACAGGGATGGGCAAAACAGAGAAAGGGCAGTGGGGGATTTACACTTCCAGTTATTGAATGAATAAGTCATGGGGATAAAAGGTACAGCATGAGGAATATGGTTAATGACATTCTAATAGTGTTGTATGGTGACAGATAGTACCTACACCTTTTTGTGGTGAGCATAGCCTAATGTATCAAAAAGTTGAATCACTATCTTGTATACTATATTAGGTGGTATTAAGAGATTTTAACTAAAAAACTTTTAAATATGAAAAAGGTATGGTTTATACAACAGTTGTCAACACAATATATACTTCAGGTTTATGGGTGAAATAGCCTCCTCTGTTGGATTTACTGAGAGGACTCAACCTTAAAGGAACAAGGGATAATTACATACAAAATTGTTAATAATTGTTAAATATGGCTAATATGTACCTGGGTTCATAATATAACCTTTTACTTTGTATATGCTGATAAACAGCACAGACAAAACATTATAGGGAGGCAAACTGGAATAAAATACTCTTCTTCTAAAATTTAAATTTCACCTCATCTCTAACTTTTGTTGAAGTTGTTATGTAAAGGGGCCTTGTAGTTTAAACTCTCTTGATAGCATCCCCCTTAAAATTATCAAGTTTTCCCCACAGGTATTGTAAGCACACCATATTGTTTTAGAAAAAAATTTTGCAAACTGCTGTTTGAGCCAGGTCAGACTAATTCCTCTAACCGGCTATGCTGGTTTGTAACTGTCTAGTAACTGGTAAAACTCTTTACCCCTCATTTGAATCACCTTTTTGAATCATTTGAAGTAAGCTGGTGTTGGTGATGGGGAATTCTACGTGGTTCTTAATAGACTCTTTGCTTCCATTGGTGTGGAGATAAGTGTGGAGAGGTTGTGAAGGACCAGGAGGAAAGTTTTAGAGGCTAGCATAACATATATTACTCCCACCCACATTCTAGTCACCACAAATCAGTCTTATGGTCCCACCCAACTGAGAGGGAGGCTAGAAAATTTAATTTCCTGTGTGTCAGAATCAACTAAGAGATTTACTGAATCCACAATATTTTCTTTGCCACGAAAGACATTTGGTTTAATAAATCCTTTCATATGTTTATACTTATAAACAACCCATTTAGTTTAATTTAAGCTATCAAAAGATAAACTGTCATAACAAGAGTATGAAATTGAAAGTTTAACTCGTGAATTTGATTGGCAGTAAATGCTTTTGAGCCATATGCCAGAATTAATATCCACCATTCATTCATCAAAGATGGATTGAGTGCCTAACATAAGGTACTACACCAGGCCCTGGGGATGCTGGTCAGAGATCCTGCAAGCCAGGATCTGTTACTCTATGAAGGAGAGCAAGAAAGAATGTAGGTAATCACAAAAGATTGTGTTCTGAGAACAGGTGGAGAGAATATCTTTAGTGTTTGTGGGTTGACACACATTCTGCAAAGAAAATACAATCTCTAGGGGCGCCTGGGTAGCTCAGCGGGTTGCCTTCAGCTCAGGTCATAATCCCAGTACCCTGGGATAGAGCCCCCACACCCCCCCCCCCCCCGCATCCAGCTCTCTGCTCAGCAGGGAGCCTGCTTCCACTTCTCTCTCTGCCTGCCTCTCTGACTACTTGTGATCTTTCTGTCAAATAAACAAATAAAATCTTAAAAGAAAATACAGTCTCTATGTGGAAGCAAACTCATAAGATATGAGAAGAGAGGGACGCCTCGGTGGCTCAGTTGTTAAGCCTTTGCCTTTGGCTCCGGTCATGATCCCAGGACCCTGGGATCAAGCCCTGCATTGGGCTCCCTGCTTAGAGGGAAGCCTGTTTCTCCATCTCCCACACCCCATGCTTGTATTCCCTTTCTCTGTGTCAAATAAATAAATGAAATTTTGGGGAAAAGCTTAAAAAAAAAAAAGGAAATAAGAGAAAGGTGTTAGCCAAATAAAACTGAGGTTTGTTTTAATGTGTGCCTCAAGCTCCAGACTAAGGAAATGGCACATGTAGAGATTTGGATGTCAGCAGAGCATCTAGATATGTGCTGAACTATGAGGGCTCAAAGTTTTCAGAAACAAGAAAAAAGAAAGAAATGGTATAAGATGAATGAGAATAAATCCATCTGGTTAACTATTTTATTAGGGGACAGGGTTTGGGTTTCAAGCTGATATCAATGAGGAGCAAACCTAATTCAGTTATGAATAATATTGGCTGCTTTGTAAAACTTAAATTTATTTTATAGAATCTCTAATTTTGTTGAGGTTTCTATAATTTAAAATCTTCTGATAGCATTCTGTTAAACATCACATTTTCTTCACAAGTTAGATTTTATTTTCTTAGAGAAAATATAGATAGGATAGAAAGTTTACCTATTTCTGACAACATTATAAAGATTAGGACTCTAAAAAGGGCAATGCGATACAGCATAGAAGGGAAAGTTATTCTATAAAAGTCAATTCTGCTTCTCTGAAACAAGTAAATTGTAAACTTTTACTAGTATTTTTCAGACCTTTCTGTTACAAATTTAAAAGTAACGTAGTACGCAGAAAATATAATTTTATACCAAGTAGGTTTTTGTAATGCAGATAACATAGGTAATGATTTTCTATTAGATTAAGAAATTCTATTTTGTGAGCCTTTTAGATTTTTAACATGCTCTTGTAATGTTGGCATATTTACATTTACTTTTCCTGTATTTTCTAACATGCAAAGAAATCTCATTCATACATACACATGCACATATATATAGCAACATACATTTGGGCTTTTTTATTTCTTATTTTTAAATGATCTATTACAATGTATTAAATGTGCTTTGTGTTGTCACTAATACTGCTTGATATATATGAATAGATAATTTGAGATTTATAATAGGGATAAAATTTAATATAACTAGGAAATAGAAAATAACATTTATAATACACAATAAAATGTTAAATTTTTATTTACTTGAATATATGATTATTACTTCTTATTCTCAAGTGCAAGCACTCTTAAATACACAGAAAAAATTTCCAAAGTTTAGTACCCTCTTGCAGTAGAGACATAAACAGGTTGTCTTTTGAATAATACTGAATATTTTGTTCTAATAAAGCTTTCAAGACATTGAGAAAAAGATATAAGCATTAAAATATGCAAATATCAATTTACATTGTGTTCTTATTTGCAGCTTTGGATAAGTTTTAGAAAGTGTGTTTTGGGGCACCTTGGTGACTCAGTTTGGTTAAACATCTGAGTTTTGACTTCAGCTCAGGTCATGGTCTGAGTCGTGAGATCGAGCCCCACATTGGGCTCCATGCTAGTTGTGGAGCCTGCTTGGGATTCTCTCTCCCCCTCTACTCCTCCCCCCTTCAAAAGGATGTTTCATAAAAAGCATGATAATTGTGAAAAACAGAAAAGCTAAAATTAAACTTGTTTATATCTTATAAGACATTTATTATAAAATTATTGCATGTAGTATGTGCACGTAATATGCACAGTATACATGCATACACTAACATATATTTTTACCAAAGGGCAAACTATACTGTTTTGTAACCAAGTACTTTAAACCTCTAGTGGCAAATCACAAAAATATTTTCAAGATAAATATTAATCTACAACTTTATTTTGCTGACATAGTATAGGATTCTCTTAGATGAGAATGGCGGGATGCCTGGGTGGCTCAGTTGGTTAAGCAGCTGCCTTCGGCTTAGGTCATGATCCCAGCGTCCTGGGATCGAGTCCCACATCGGGCTCCTTGCTCGACAGGGAGCCTGCTTCTCCCTCTGCCTCTGTCTGCCTTTCTGTCTGCCTGTGCTCGCTCGCTCTCCCTCTCTCTCTCTGATAAATAAATAAAATCTTAAAAAAAAAAAAGATTAGAATGGCTAATACCATTACCTATATTTAGATAATAACCAAGTGGTCAAGCCTTACTCTCTTCTCCCACAACCTCTTTTCCAAAATTAACACATGTGCATGTTTAAATACATGTTTTAACTAGTTTTCCATTGCCTACTAAATAAAATTCAGACTTGAGATCATACCATTAAATAATTAAAAAAAAACAACTGATGTATGTTCATATTATAACTCCGTTTCACTTTACTGTGTGCTTAGTATGTGCTGGGACAAAGAATTTTGTGTCCTTTATTTTAAACAAATAAGTTGGAATTTTAGATATGTCACTAGAACAAGAATACTTTTTGCAGATCTTTGAGGCCATTCTGAAATAAGAACCATTTCACATCCACATGCATGCTGAATATTGTACACGTGATACACACTGAGTTCAGATCTCAGTATCCGTTCCTCAGCATTTCAAGGAGTCACTGGTAATGTTTATATCAGTGAGATTTATAGAACATTCTCTACGCTGCTTAAACCCTTTTTAGTGATCCACACAATCTACTCATGCTCACTTACTACTTGCCCTTGATTACTGAACTCAGCCTTTACATTTGGAAATGGTTAAAATGATATAAAATACACATCCTCTGTAGGCTCTGTTCCCATCCAATGTATGCTGGAATGCTTAAATTTTATGTGATTTTGCCTTGGCACATGTGGTAAAAGCTGGTTTGGCCTAATTCTAAGACACACAGACAAAATTCAAGTTCTTAAATACTTTCTGTGACTTTCAAATGAGAACGCATTAAAAAATAAAAGTAAAGAAAAATTTAATTTCTGGTAATATGATTTCCTTGATCACATTGGAAATTGGTTTCTCTCCTTCTAACCTAAATATTTCCTGTCCTCACGAGTGTGCTTCTGCCAATTCCATTCTCTGCTACAATTAGCATTCCATGTGCTCGGGCAATGAGAGTGGCATTTCAAACTCTCCCTTGGGGAGATACATCATTTCTTGTTTGGAATCTGAGTTGAAATCAGATTGCTTGTTTTGTTGTGCCATCTCCTTTCTTGGCATTAAACTTGGCATTAACATGTCAAGGTGTAAGTGTTAACCACTTCCTGTCCAATTTAATGAAAATTAAAGTCATTATAAACTGATTTCACAACAATCAAATATCTTTTTCCCTCTAAGGCAAAACAGCAAGGAAGTGATAGATCATAGCCCAGAAGTTCTATTTGAAGTCCAGTTCTTTTTCTGCTACCAAAAAATATGACCCTGTCTAGCATCCACTTTTCATTATTGAACACGGGACAAAACAGATCCTCCTTCTTAAAGACTTAATGTCAACTGAATTTTAGGGACTAATGTTTCTCTTATTCAGACAAAATTAAAGAGGCCCTTGGCTTCCGGCTCAGTGATTTCTTCAGATTTGCTTTCAAATATGATTCTCACGTTTGTAGTTAGACTACAGCCTCATTTCTTAGGAACAAACCCCTGAGCCTTACCCTAGTTTTAGTAATAAAATTAGAACACTTGGGTTTATTAATTACCTTTTACATTTTATACATGCTAAGATAAATGTTATGTTATCATAACATTATGTTATCATAATTAATTAATTTTTTTTATTATGATACATGATAAGATCTAAAACAAGAAATAAGAAAATGTTATCGATTTCAAATATATTAATGGTATTATACTCTCTAGGTCCCCAAATTCCTTAATTCTTTCTAAACTGCTTTCTGCTCTGCTCTTACCATTCATGCATTCACTGAATGAGCATTAATGGAGTACTAGGAGTTCTGACATTGAAAGCCAGGCCCTACTCAAAGGAAATGGAAGGGGTCTCAATACTTATATCCTTCAAACACCCATTTTCTACCTACTTATCAAAAATGCCAGCCCTAATTGTGAGATTTCCTCATTTTTACCATCCTGCCTAATATTATTTGGGACATTAGTGATTTGGGGAGCTCCTGTGGAATGGCATATTCTGCAGTGCTGGAGCTTTGTCCCATTGCTAGAGGAGCTTTAAGAGACCTACTCACCTATATGTCTAACCTATATGAATTTGTTTTTTTGGCATGTGATCAATTACATGACTATGTTATATGAACTTACTAGTATCTTTCAACGCAGTTCAAACAGCAGAGATCAAATAACAGTCACTTTTAATATCGAGTAATCACCATCTGAATCAAAGGGAAAAGGTCCAGGAGCCCCTGGTTAGATGCATTCACTGAAGGAGCATTAATGGGATACTGGGAATTCTGACATTGAAAGCCAGACCCTACTCAAAGGAAATGGAAGGGTCTCAATACTTGACAATAACCACTTCCTACCTCATAAAGAGGATTAATGAGATGTCTAAGAAATATTTTAGCTATTTAGAAAATGTGCCAGGACATTTTGCATTCTTGACCATGACCTTTGCTTGGCACCCTTGAATCCTTTTATATCCTATTTGGGAATTAACATCTAATAAAAGATGACTGGGAAAAAGTGCCAAGAAAAGTACTTTTTGTAAAAACATCTTTAAAAAGTGTCATTTCTTAAGGAATCATTGAAAGCCCCCTTTAGTTAAAACATCAAGTTTTTGAGAAATTGATCAAGATAAAGCTATGAGAATAGCTTAATATGTTTATATTTCATTTGAAATATTGTTATTGACATTGATAAGCTCAATTCCTTGAGTACTATACAAAATCATTTAAAAGGAGAAAATATTGTAATGAAGGCTTGAAAGAGGGAATGAATAAAGAATGATGAGACGGGGCACCTGGGCAGCTCAGTGGGTTAAGCCTCTGCCTTTAGCTCAGGTCATGATCTCAGGGTCCTGGGATAGAGTACCGCATCGGGCTCTCTGCTTGGCAGGGAGCCTGCTTCCTCCTCTTTCTCTCTCTCTGCCTGCCTCTCTGCCTGCTTGGTCTCTGTCAAATAAATAAATAAAATCTTAAAAAAAAAAAAAAGAATGATGAGACAGATTGAGAAGTAGTGTCTTAAGAGTTGGTAGAAGATTGGTAATTGTTAAAGTAACTAGTCCAAATGATTCACCACGATGAGGGTGTGCTCGGAGGATAAAAAGTACTATGTGGATTGTGAAAATGCCCTTTATGCTTTAAAGTGCAGGCAGCTCTCCTGTGGATCTTGTGAGGGACATGGCATTTTACAGCTCAAAACTGATTGCCAACCGTTGGTTACATGTGAGTATTGAGGAATAACAGCTTACTTAGCAGAGACCACAGCCATGAAGGGCTCCAATGAAGAGAGTGAAACCTCAGCAGTGGTTGTAGATATTTTGCAGCCTTTGAAATGAAGAGGTCCTAGAAGAATGAGCTGAGGTTCTGCAAATCCAAAGGGATAAATGAAATAAATACACTTTCATACATCTGTTGAATTCCTGGGATATCTGGAATGTGTTTGTAGATTCCTTCCTTCCTTCCTTCCTTCCTTTTTTTTCTTTCTTTCTTTAGTAATGTTAGTAGTGGAAGATTGTTGTAGAATTATGGAGAAAGCTTTATCAATGTTGGTAACAATTGTGCATGATTGATACATAAAAAGACATGACCAACTAAAAACCTACGTATTGGGTATTTAATGAGCAGAATGATGGATTTAGTATTTGTTTATATGAGAAACATTTATGCAGCTCTATGTGTCATACATAGAGCTATGTCTGTGAGAGTCTTCAATGAGTTTATAGTTTTAGAGGAAAAGGCCAGTAACTATAAGCCATGTGATAATTACCATACCAGTTATATGTAATTAGTGTTACAGAAGAGAGAAAAGCTGCCAAGAGGCTTCAGGAACTAGGTAAAAACTTTAAGACTACTGCAAAGCTTGCTATTTTTAGACTGCAAAGTACAGGGCACCCAGGGAAGAGATCAGAGAGGCAGAATGAACTACTATCTTGATTTACTCTTGTAAGCTTTCCTTGCTAGGTAATTGGGAGCCATGAAACGATCAGATGGGCCTTTTAGAGTGATTCTAAATTTAGAATTAAGACAAGAAACTTGTATTACTTTGCTATTGCTGCTATACTATATTATTGGTAGTACATATGGTATAATAAATTACTGCATTTAGTGGATTAAAGCAACATAAATGTATTTTCTAACAGTTCTATAGGTCAGAAATCCAATAATCTGTTTCACTGGCCCAAAGTTAAGCTGTAGGCTCCTTTTGTGATCTCTGTGGGGAGACTCCATTTCCTTGTTTCTTTCAGCTTCGAGGGACCACCTATATTTCTTGGCTTGTGTCTCCTTCCTCTGTCTTCAAAGTACATAGCTCCAGTCACTGTCCCTAACATATTCTCCTGTTTTCTGTTAAATCTCCCACTGCCATCATCTTAAATGAAAACTTGTGATTATAATTTATGGTATACCCAGATATTCTGGGATTACTTCCTAGTGTCAGAATCTTTCAGTTATGTCTGCAAAAATCCATTTGGCATATAAGGCAACACCCACAGGGTCCAGGGATTAGGACTTGGATATCTTTTGGGACCATTATTTAGTCTACTGCAGAGCCTATGTTCAATTATAGGGAACCTCCTTCACATTGCCTACCATACACACATACTACTCACTCTCTCTTTCTCTCTCCAAAAAACATGCAGTAAACCAAATTAACCAAAACCGACCAGTACACGTACCTGTGCTAAGTCAATGGCTATGGTGGATTTGCTAAGTGGTTGGTTGTGCAGAGTACAGAAAACAGAAAATTAGATTTGAAATCTAGGCTTATGGCTTGTATAATAGCATGCATGATAATATGATTAGCCAAAATGAGGAATTTCACTCATAAATTGACCTAGAGTATTTATAAAAAAAATCTATAGTGTCAGTAGGCATTTAGTCAAATTTTGTTCTCCAGATCTCTAGCCATTTCTTGTAAAACCAGTTCCCACAAAAGTGTGTGCATTGAATGATCACCCCTACCATGTTCATTCCACTCCATACTAGTAATGATAGAAGAAATACTTCTTCTTGACCTGTGTGGAATAGATTTCTGTATTGTGAAAAGGGTAATGATTAGTTTCAGATCAGTGTATTTCAAATATGTGAATTTTCTCAATGTTAGTACAAACTTTGAAACATAAAATACTTGGGATTTTTACTGTGATTTTTTTTTACTGTAATATTTTTATTATTGCTGTTTTAAATTGTTATATGCTGATGCTTCCTACTTTTTAAAAGACCAAGGCAGAAGATGAATCATTGACAATTCAAAAACAAATCTAAACATTCCACTGCAGAAAAGTTATACCAAATATAATGTATATTTTCTTGAATTCAGTCCTCCACAAAAATCACTTTGATTCGTATTTTAGACTGGTAAAACATCAGAGTTAAACATAAATTTATAAAAAGTAGATATTAGAGTTTTAGTTATTTCAAAAGTAATCACTTCAAAGGAGAAACAATATTAGATGTAGTATAATTTCTAAAGATAGAAATCAAATATTTCCTTTTATGTGTGGTTTAATACATATTATGTTTTAATATGAATCATTTATAGATAATTGTTTTTTGTCTTTTCATAATTCGAGATTCATTTAAATCTTAGATTTTTTTATAGACAATGATAGTCTAAGAAGCAAAATAATCTTCATAATTTCAAATTTCAAATACGCTGAAAACACATTCAAGTGCAGAATATACAAATGAAAAACTCCATTTTTATTTGCCCCTCAAAATATTTCTATTTCCTACCTACATGATAGTACTCAACTAAATCAAGAAGATATATGCACCCCTATGTTTATTGCAGCATTATTTACAACAGCTAGAGTATGGAAGCAGCCCAAGTGTCAACTGATAGGTGAATGGACAAAGAAGAGGTTGTGTGTGTGTGAGTGTGTGTGTGTGTGTGTATGTAAACATTACGGCTATAAAATTTCTTTGTCGTACTGCTATATCCCATATTTTGGTATGACATGTATTTGGTTGTTTTTTTTTTGTCTGATATTTATTGCTCTTTTAATTCAACCCTTGTCAAGTGTTTGTTCAAAAATATGTGGAAATTAACACTTTTACTTTTGATACTAATTTCTAGTTTTATTCCAATGTGATCAGAAAAGTACTAGTTACGATTATAGTCTTCTTAAATTTGTTAAAACTTGTTTTGCAACCCAACATAGAACTTGTTTGGATAATGTTTCCTGTGAGCTTGAGAGAAAGATCTATTCTGTTGTTGGATGGAGTACTCTGAATGTCTCTTGGGTCTAGTTCATCTGTAGTATTGTTCACGTTTTGTTTCCTTATTGACTTTTCTGTCTGAGTGTTCTATTATTGAAAGTGAGATTTTGAAATCTATTATTTTTCTCTGTTCTTCCTTCATTTTTGTCAGTATTTGCTTTATATATTATATGATGTTTATATAGATTTATATAACTATAGTTGTAATATAGCATAATTATATATATTTGTCATTCTTACATCTTCCAGGTGAATTGATCCTTTTATCATTATGTAATATCCTTCTTTGTCTCTTGTGATAGTTTTTGACTTAAAGTGTATCTACTCTGATACAAATTCAGCTATCTCTCCTTTCTTTTGGTTCGTATTCCAATGGAATATCTTTTTTTCCTTTCCTTCACTTGCAGCCTATGTATGTCCCTAAATTTGAACTAAGTCTCTTGTAGACAGCATGTAGTTGGATCTTTTTTTAAAATCCTAATTAATCACTGTGCCTTGGGGGAAGATTAACCGATTTCATTTAAAGTAATTACTGATGGGAAGAATGCACTCTTGTCATATTGTTTATTGTCTCCTGTCTGCTTTGTAGTTCTCTTGTTTCTTCTTGATAGCTTTCTTCATATTTCATTGATTTTTTTGTATCAGTATGCTTTATTTGCTCTTTTTATTTTATGTACTTTCTTTTTTTAAAAAAAAAGATTTTATTTATTTATTTGACAGACAGAGATCACAAGTAGGCAGAGAGGCAGGTAGAGAGAGAGAGAGGGAGAAGCAGGCTCCCTGCTGAGCAGAGAGCCCGATGCAGGGCTCCATCCCAGGACCGTGCGATAAGACCTGAGCCAAAGGCAGAGGCTTTAACCTACTGAGCCTTCCAGGTGCCCTTCTTTTATGTATTTTCTATATGTATTTTCTTTTTGGTTACCAAGGTTTTCATAATACTATTAGTTAAAAATACTCTATTGTAACAACTTCAATAATGTATTTTACACTATTACAATAATTACAATTATTACAATAATAATATATTTTAATAACTACACTTTTATTTACTGCCCCACTTCATTTTTTTTTAAGATTAAAAAAAAATTAAAACTTTTTTGAAATGGAAAGTTAGAGAGCACAAGCCAGGGGAGCTGCAGGCAAGTAGAGGGAGAGGGAGAAGCAGGCTCCCCGCCAAGCAAGGAGCCCTATGGGGGGTTGATCCCAGAACCCTGGGATCATGACCTGAGCCACCCAAGTGCCCCCCACTTCATGTTTTTGATGTCACAATTTACATCTTTTTATATCTATCCATTAACATACTTGTATAATTATTTTTATATTTATCTTGTAACTTTTTACTAGAATTAAAAGTGATTACCCTTCAACATTACAGTATTTCAGTATTCTGTATTTGTCTGCGTATTTACTTTTAATGCAAGTTTCCTATGTTTTTGTATTGCTCTTCAGTCTCTTTTAATTTCAAATTTAATGCTTTCTTTAGCATTTTTTGTAAATCAAATCTAGTGGCAATGAACTACTTAAGGTGTTATTTGTCTGAAAAAGATTTTCTCTATTTTTGAAGGATAGGTTTGCTCAGAATAGTATTCATGGTTGGCAGGTTTGTGTTTTGTTTTTCTTTAGCCCTTTGAGTACATGAACCTTCAAAGATTCTGCTGAAAAACCTGCTTATGGGACTTCTTATGGGAGTTCTCTTGGTGCTTTTAAAATTCGCCGTGACTTTGACATCTAATAATTTAATTATAACATGACTTGATGTAGATTTCTTTGAATTCATTTTATTTAACATCCATTTGGCTTCCTGGATATGATTGTCCTTTTCCTTCCTCAGATCTGGGAAGTTTTTTGGCCATTTTTATTTTTTAAAAAGGTTTTATTTATTTTAGAGAATGTGAGCAGGGGCAGGAGTAGAGGGAGAGGGAGGGAGGGAATCTTAAATAGACCTTGTACTGAGTGTGGAGCCCAATGCTGGGCTTGATCTCAGGACCCTGAGATCATGACCTGAGCCAAAACCAAGAGTTGGGTACTTAACTGACGGAGTCATTTAGGTGCCCATGGCCATTTTTATTTTAAATAATTTTTGGCCCCTTTTTTCCTCTTCCTGGGACTCCATCATGTGATTTTTTTTTTTCCTTAAGCTTTCCTCATTTTCATTTTTTTTTCTTTTTTTGTTCCTGTGAGAGGATAATTTTCATTGACTTATCCTCAAGTTCATTGATCCTTGCTTCTGATTGATCTAGCCTGTTGTTGAATATCTCTAGTACATTTCTCAGTTCTGTGTCATAGTCAGTTTTGGACTTCTGTTTGGTACTTTTTAATATTTTCTGTTTCTGTTAAAATTATCACATTAATCATGCATTGTTCTCCTGACCTCAGTGAGCATTTTTTTTTTTTTAAGATTTTATTTATTTGTTTGTCAGAGAGAGAGAGAGTGCGCAGAAGCAGGCAGAGTGGTAGGCAGAAGCAGAGAGAGAAACAAGCTCCCTGCCAAGCAAGGAGCCTGATACGGGACTTGATCCCAGGACCTTAGAATCATGACCTGAGCCGAAGGCAGTGGCTTAACCCACTGAGCCACTCAGGCATCCCTCAGTGAGCATCTTTATAAGTTATTTTTCTCTATCAGGTGAAACAGGTATCTATATTCATAAGTGTTGGCTTCTGGCTTCTGTTCCTTAATTTGGGACACATTTTTGTGTCTTCATTTTTTTTGACTTTTTATGTTGCTATTTGAGCATTAAAAAAAAAACAAAACTTCCTCTCCGAATGTTCATAAATGTTGTAGTCCAGAACATCATCCATCAGCCAATAAGATTTTCAGAGGGCTTCTCAAGCTTTTCTCTAATGCAAACCATTGCCTTTATTCTTATTAGCAGCTGGGAGTCCTGGGTTTACTAGATTCCACCAGTGCTCAGAAATAGGCAAGATAGAAGCCATTTGCTTGGGCATCCCCTGGGAAAGTAGAAATATTGGATGCATGGTCCAGTTCTTCCCTTGTCAGAGAGAAGCTGAGCTGTGATCTGGAATTTCTTACTTATTGACTCTGTACTGAGTGGGTGAAGAGGGCTATCATGACTGCTGGCATAGTAGTTCAAACTGCCATCTTTGTTCGGTCATTTCCAGTGTCTCTTGGGGCCTGCCAGCATAAGAAGTTAGGAAATACAGAAGCAACTCCCTTGGACATCCCTGGAGTAGTTGGAACATTGGATCTGCAGTCCAACTGTTCATTCCCAGGGGGAACCTTGAAGCCAGGGTTTTCCTCCTGACTCTATGATACTGTACTGGGGGTATGGATTATGGAGAGGGTATTTTGAATTATCCTTGCTTTGATGTGGCTGGTTTCATGGTTGGTCAGGATTTAGCGACCTATCAATTAGTTTCTTAATTTCTTACAAAGGAAATTTATTCATGTATTGTTGTTGTTGAATCAGTGTTCCTATAGGGAGGAAGAGTCTAGGGTTTACTCTTCTCCCTCTTTCTGATGGACAGCCTCCTAAAGCTACAACTTTTGAACAGATACAATCAGTTATCAAAGGTCCTAATAACTTGTGCAGATTTGGAAGTAGCTCTTAAATCAGTGTGATTTCTCATAAATAAGACTTGACTGGCATCATGATTATATTTCTATCTCTGCTTGCAGATGAGCAAACAGTGGTAATAGAGCTATAACATAAATAGTACGTAGGAACAGGATATTCCTTATGGGCTTGGGAGGATAACATGCATATATTGATTTTGGAAGCCCAGAGACATTTCCTTTTTTTTTTTTTTCCCCTCTCAGATTTAACTTAGAAGTAAAGATCAACTAAATAGAATGTGCATGGTAAACATTAATGAATAATGATTCATTAGCTCAGTGATTCAAATGCTTTCCCTAGTTAGAAATTCTAGATTACAAGTTCAACGAAGATAAAATTTATCTTTGTATTCATTACTATCAGACATACATGAGCCCTTATATCTGGTGGGTGTTCATTAGTTGTTCAATGAATGAACAGATGAACAAAAGATTTTTGTAATTAAATTCTACTCAAAAAATGCTGAAGAATATGGTGCAAAAACTTCTCCTTGCTAACCAGCAGCATGTAGAACCACATCCAATAAGTACATCCATCAATATTCTTTATAGGATTAGTAATCCATATTGTTCTGAAGGAAAACTAAAAATTAATGTCTGTTGTTACATTTTCCTTGCCACAGATGTAGGAAAAAAGGGATAATGCTAAATGATACTCTCTTGACATATTTTTACTTCCTTTAAATATAAGGTAATAACAGGAAACCATTTCTAATTTATTCATAAAATACAAGAAAACAGAATTTAGCTTTCAGTACATTAATGGACTTTATTATAGTAGCTTTTTCATAGTATATCCTAAGTTGAAAAGAAAATACATGTGTGCAGATATGTTTCAAAATGAGTGGGAACATGGACCATCTGGTAACATTGGAATTCAGTTTATATTGCATACGTTGGTTATGTGTAAATGACAAATGAGCTCCTGGAACTCTGAGCTAAATAAACTAAACAAATTTTATGACTACTCTCAACTATTCAAATATGGTAAAACAAACTTCTTAAAACACTAATTTTAATAAAGCCAGTAGATAAGAGAACAAGTGGTATGTTTTTTTAATGAAAAGTATAATGTCCCTCTGAAAACTTTAAGAAAATTATAAATAATATATATTAAAAACACAAAGGTATTACTTCAGGATGTCATCTCCGGCTTTGATAGAATTTCTGGCATTTGACTAGTGCTCTTACTGAGAACAAGCAGAAAAGCTGGATGAAATACCAGAAATAACTGCTGCAGGACGTCAAAGATTTGCTGAGGTTACCATAACTTCATGGGCAGACATGATGAAAAGAGGGGAACTTGTGAAAGTTGAGCTAATGTTCTCAACTGTTATTTTCACTTTGTGGCATTTTTTTAAATTTTTTATTTTTTATAAACATATATTTTTATCCCCAGGGGTACAGGTCTGTGAATTACCAGGTTTACACACTTCACAGCACTCAACAAAGCACATACCCTCCCCAATGGAACTAGAGCATATCATGCTTAGCGAAATAAGTCAAACGGAGAAAGACAACTATCATATGATCTCCCTGATATGAGGAAGTGGTGATGCAACATGGGGGCTTAAGTGGGTACGAGAAGAATCAATGAAACAAGATGGGATTGGGAGGGAGACAAACCATAAGTGACTCTTAATCTCACTTTGTGGCATTTTATGGGGGTGGGAATCTGCTGGTTCTTGGAACTGGCCATGAGGACCACTGCTGAGGAAGAGAGAAAACAGTAGAGCTAACAACAATTTTAAGAAACCTGGGAGACGAAAATGGCAGTTGGTATATAATTGAGAGTATTGCCAGGACTTAAGAATCCATGATTCCAGAAAGAAGGGAGGGAATGAGAAATGAGCATGAAACACAATTTTTCTTCAAAGCATTTTCTGAATTCATAAGCAGCGTAAGATAAAAGTACAAAAGGGGGCTGAAAAGTAGAATAAAACTTTCTGCAGTATTCTGTTACTGTACAGACAAAATTTGAGTGTAGGAAATCAAAGGCTCTATGAAACACTCCAATCTCTAGGTTTGTTTCCCTGGAGGAGTAGAAGCAAATACACATGGAGCCCTACAAAGACTGAAACCCATTATTAAACAGCTTATTATTGATTAGATTAAGGTGATCTTTGATTTTTACAGCCTACTAGAGGATTGGTGAACCTATTCTGGAACAAGTTAGTATTATTCATTAGCCTTATGATGTTGTATATAAAATTTCTAGTATTTAAACAAAAATACAAAATACTAGATGACAAATCACCACTGAACTCTATAACATACCACAGTTACTTATCTATTGTTCATCCACCTGTGGTTTAATTGGGGGCAAAGTTGTTTCAGTTTGATGTTTGGATAGAACAAGTCTACATTACATGTGTTTATTCTAGAGTTCATGAAAAAGTAGTATGATCTACCCAAAGGAATTTTTCTCAAGATAGAGGTAGATACCAGAGGATCAAACAGAGACCCATGATGCTCATTAAAGTCTAAACTTATAATACTAGAGAATGCCACTTCCACTGAGACTGGATTGGCTAAAGAGAGTCACAGAGCAAGCTTCCTATCAATGGGGGTAGTGTCAGGAACTGTGGAGTCAAATGACTAATGGCATGCATTCAGGAAAGAGAATTGAGAAAGCAGTGTCATCTGTTGTAGTCCACCATTTTAGTTACAATTATCCCCATACCTACCACAATCAGAATTTACTTAAATCCATCCTCAAATCCTCAAAAATTTTATCCAGTCATGGTATTATACTTCAAGTCCAGGATATTGTTGTTTATGTCTGGTCTGGATGAAGTTTCTTAATCTGGAGAGCTAGTAAGTAAAAAGGCAAGTTTTCTTTCTCTTGTTACACATACTCCCCTCCCAAAACAGATTCTGGAAGAGGGATGGGAAAATGTAACAGACATTCTAATTTGAAAGAGAGGAGCAACAGGAACATGTAGCCATCTTTAAAGTGCATGGCTATTCTTGAATTTTTTGAGAAACAATATTTTCTGGCTCCCTAATCTGAAGTTAAAGAATAGATCTTTAGCTCCTTGTGATTGGTTCTCAGTTAATCTCAGTTCATTGTTTTCCCATGATTCGTCTCTCCATCCATTCTATCTTTGCCACTCTCTTCCATGTTTACCTCTGAAGGTGTCCTGGGAGAGAATACCTTGCTTAGTAGCTGAGCAACTTTTTATTAGTCTGCTGCTGCCTAACAGTGAAAAGGTAGGATCCCAAAAGTGTCTTTCCATCTCAATTGTGTTTTGTTTGTTTATGTATTTATTGCCAATATATATATTTTTAACTCAAGATATTTGATCTGACCATGTGCACAATTATTGTCAAGATGCCTTTCTTTCTAGATTTACTTGTGGATATTTGGGGAATATAATGACAGTGTGTGACTGTCTTTATCTTTCTAGAAACTGTTTATTTAGAGAAAATATTCTAGACACAATTTGCATTTTCCTAAAGGTATTAATAAGGAGGCTTAAGCCACACACTTAGTTAAGTAGTTACCTATTTACCCCAAGAACATCTTTCTGTGTTGGAGCCCTGGATACCCCCTGCTAAAAGGTGTCAGTGCCTCGATCTGGTAAGAAACAGATTAATTTTCCAGTGCATCTTCTGGGCATTGTTAATTCTTTCTAAGTTTGACTTGCAGATTAGCCAGCTTTTTTCCCCTTACCTCGTCTGTTTCTTGTGGCTCCTTGTAAAATGCAGTTAGCACCAGCCAACTCATGGATTCAGCATTCTGCCTCAAAAATCTTCACACCCCACATGACAAGTTAATTAGGTACATTTTCTGTCTTCCAGGTTATTACAGATGACAGTTGTACCAAATATTTGACAGTACATAATAGAGATCATTCTAGACTTCAACTATCTATAACAATTTCCCTATGAGGGATACTTTTCCAAATTTTAAAGACTAGTTTCCTTACTGTTGCCTCCTGTTCCTAAAGTCACTGCCACATTTGGGATTTTGGGGTGTGTGTGTGTGTGTGTGTGTGTTCTTCCAGCTATACCTTGCTTCTATATACTAATTTTTGTCTCATGCAACTATTGGCACAATAATCTTACTGAACTTAACATTCAAGATTTTAAAGACTTTAGGAGTGCCTGGGTGGCTCAGTCAGTTAAGCCTCTGCCTTTGGCTCAGGTCATGGTCTCAGGGTTCTGGGATGGAGCCCTGCATCAGGCTCTCTGCTTCCCCCTCTCTCTCTGCCTGCCTCTCTGCCTGCTTGAGATCTCTCTCTCTCCGTCAGATAAATAAATAAAATCTTAAAAAAAATAAAAATAAAAAAAGATTTTAAGGACTTTAAACAAATTACTTGTCTTTTTTTTTTTTTTTAATCTGTTCATCACCCATCTTGCTGATGGCCTCTAGCCATCTAGCCAATGGCTAGATTGAGCTCTGCTTGGTTTTAAGCTGGAGATTAGGTTTGTATCAGTTTCATTTGCCCTTCTTTCTGTTAGAATGAGGGCTTGTTCTTTCCTTGATGGAGTTCAGAAATTCCAAGAGGACAAGTGCGTGGATATGTATTCTGTCTCAAGGTTCAGAGTCCACACAGACATTCTTTTGGCCAAGGGAAAGCACATGGCCAACCCCTAAATCAATAGAGTGAGGAAGTATACTCATCTTGTAGTGGAAGGAACTTCCAAGTTAAGTCGCAGAGGGGCTTGGTGCTGAGCAGAGATGTGTTTGAAAGAATGAAGTTTCCCAAGTCAATAAATAAATAGGACTAAGGAGGAAAAGCATTAAATGGAAACACATCAACATATTAGATTTTATCAGATAACATAACTAAGAAAAAAGATGAAGTATATTTTGTCAAAAAAAGGAATGTATACATATAAGCAATGGAAATTCCACAACTAGCTTAAAAAAATGACAGTTTATACTTAATATATAGATTTGACAAGGCCAAAGATGATTAAAATGTATAAAAATGAGGGTGAAATATTATGTAGTATGAGGTCCAATAATGAGAAGACAGTTGCCCAGAAATATTTGAGGAACTAGTGCTCAAGGAGTTTTAGAAAATGAGCTGTAAAGCTACATGTTTAGGGGCTACAGTTAAACTGAATCAGGTTAAAAACAACTACCAATACAACAACAACAAAATCTCATCTAGGCATAATAAAGTACCTCTTGAAAACAAAAGACAGACAATCTTTTTTTTTTTTTTTTTAAAGATTTTATTTATTTGACAGAAAGCGAGAGATCACAAGTAGGCAGAGAGGAAGGCAGAGAGAGAGAGGGGAGGAAGCAGACTCCCTGCAGAGCAGAGAGCCTGATGCAGGGCTCCATCCCAGGACCATGGGATCATGACCTGAGCCGAAGGCAGAGGCTTAACCCACTGAGCCACCCAGGCGCCCCCAAAAAGACAATCTTAAATCATAATACATTCCTGGGGGGGAGGGACAACTTTGAAAGGTACTACCTAAAGTTTTAAGCCATTTTTTTTTTCCAATGGAAACTATGGACAGCTGAAAAAAAATTGAATGCCATATTTAAAGTGCAAAAGAAATGTCAACATGAACCTTTAAGACTAAAGAAGGAAAAAATTATCCTTTAAGAGTTTTCCAGAACCCTGAGTTGATTCAATGCAAATCAAAATTCTAAAAAAAAAAAAAAAAAAAAATCTAAAATTAGTTTTTCAGGCAGAAGGAATATCATGTATCAAAAAAAGAAACTAAAGAATGCATAGCAAGAAGGCATTTTTAGAGAAGTCAAAATAATCACCATGCTGTACATGATGATAATGTATTTTGTGGTTTAAAATAAATGAAGAAATAGAATCATCTAAACAATAACATGAAAAGCAGAGAAGAATAAGTCATGGAATTCAGATGTTCTAAGGTTCTTATATTGTCTTGGGAACTCTTTGATGTAATTAAGAATGCAAGCCATAATTTCTGGTACAATCACTAAAATTATTAGCTATGTGAAAAATGCTCTTGTACTTTGATAGGTATTTCATTAAATGTGTAGATTGCTTTGGGTATTATAGGCATTGTAACAATATTTGTTCTTCCAATCCATGAGCATGGAGTGTTTTCCATTTCTTGGTGTCATCTTCAGTTTATTTCATCAGTGTTTTATAATTTTTAGAATACAGGTTTTTCACTCCTGGTTAGGTTTTGTGCAATTGTAAACTGATTCCTTGTTTTCTTTCTGCTGCTTCATTATTGGTGTATAGAAATGCGGCAGATTTCCTGCATGTTAATTTTGTATCCTGTGACTTTACTGAATTTGTGTAGCAGTTCTAGCAATTTTTTGGTGGAGTCTTTTGGGTTTTCTATAGATAGTATTATGTCATCTGCAAATAGTAAAAGTTTGACTTCTTCCTTTATGATTTGGATGCCTTTTATTTCTTTGTGTTGTCTGATTGCTGTGACTAAGACTTCCAGTACTATGTTAAACAGCAGTTGTGAGAGTGGACTTCATTTGTCTCATTCCTCACTAGAGAGTGAAATCTCTGTTTTTCCCTGTTGAGGATGCTATTAACTGTGGGTTTTTCATATGTCACCTTTATTATGTTGAGGTGTGTGTTGTCTCTAAACCTACTTGGTTGAGTTGTTTTTTGTTTTTTTTTTTTTTTTAATGATGAATGGATGTTGAACTTTGCAGATGTGTTCTCTGCATCTATTGAAATGATCTTATGGTTCTTATCATTTCCTTTATTATTGTGGTGTGTCACATATATGATTTGCAAATACTAAACCACCCTTGCAACCCAGGAATAAAAACCACTTGATTGTGGTGAATGATTTTTTAAATTGTTAGATTCAGTGTGCTGGTATTTTATTGAAATTTTTTGCATCCATGTTCTTAAGGGATATTTGTTTGTAGTTCTCTGTTTTACTGGTCTGTTTCTCTGGCTTTAGTATCAGGGTAATGCTAGCCTCATAGAATGACTTTGGAAGTTTTCCTTGCTCTTCTATTTTTTCGAATAGCTTGAGAAGAATAGGTATTAACTCTTCTTTAAACGTTTGGTAGAATTTACTTGGGAAACTATCTGGCTCTGTGCTTTTGTTTGTTGGGGGATTTTTTGATTACTGATTAAGTTTCTTTGCTGGTTATGGGTCTTTGAAGTTTTGATTCACTTTCGTCATGGTGGTATATATGTTTCTATGAATTTATCCATTTCTTCCAGGTCGTTGAATATGTTGACATATAATCTTTCATAATCTCATAATTGCATTTCTGTGGTATTAGTTATTTCTTATTTGTGATTTTATTTATTTGGGTCCTGTTTTTTTTGATAAGTCTGGCTAGAGATTTATAAGTTTTAGTAATTTCAACATGTATGAATATATATTATATATCATTTCTGTTCTGATCTTTATTATTTCTTTCCTTCTATTGGATTTAGGCTTCTTCAGTTTTTTTTTTTTTTTTCTTTTAGGTACAAGGTTAGGTTGTTCACTTGAGATTTTTCTTCTTAATGTAGTACTGTATTGCTATATACTTCCTTCTACAATGAGCTATCACCTCACACCTATCAGAATAGCTAAATTCAACAACAGAAACAGCAGGTTTTGGTGAGAATGTGGAGAAAGGGGAACCCTCTTGCAATGTTGGTGGGTGTGCAAACTGGTGCAGTGATTCTAGAAAACACTATGGTGTTTCCTCAAAAACATAACAATACAACTACTCTAAGATCTACCAATTGCATTGCTAGGTATTTACCCAAAGAATACAGAATTACTAATTCAATGGGATACATGCACCCCAGTGTGTATAGAAGCATTATCTGCAACAGCCAAATTACGGAAATAGACCAAATGTCCAGTGACTTATAAATGGATAAAGATGTGGCTTTATATACACAATGGAATATTATTCAGACATAAAGAATGAAATCTTGCCATTTGAAACAATATGGATGGAACTAGAGAGTATTAAGTTAGTCAGGGAAAGACAAATACTACACGATTTCACTAACAATTTAATTTAAGATTAATTTAGAGATTAATTAATTAATTAAATTAATTAATTAAAGATTTAATTTAATAATTTAATTTAATTTTAATTGAAGACATGAGACAAATGAACAAAGGGAAAAAGAAGAGAGACAAACCAGGGAACTGACTCTTAACTATAGAGAACAAACTGATGGTTACCAGAGGGGAGGTGGTAGAGGAATGGGTAAAATAGGTGGTGGGGATGAAGGACTGCACATGAGACGAGCACTTGGTATTGTGTGGAAGTGTTGAATCACTATGTTATACACCTGAATCGAATATTACACTGTATTTTAACTGGAATTTAGATAAAAATTGAAAAAAATAAAAAGGTAGTAACTATCAGGTATAACTAAGGAAAGACTTGATGAACTGGAATGTATTTAGAAGAAAGAATCCATGAAGAAATAGAATGGACATAGTCAAAATGACATGTTGAATTGGCATCTCAGAAAGTAATGAGAGAGAGAAAATGGAGAAGAAATAATATTGACTTAATTAATTGAAATTAAGAACTCAGTGTATTGATCTACACACATTTATAGAAGCATTACTTGCCAACAAACATTAGAAATGTCACAGATATTCATCAAGGATAGAGATATAAATTATTTAGTAGTAATAAATTAATTACAGCTATATCCAACAACATGGATGAAAGCTGAAAAATCATATTGACCAAAAGGAAAAAAGTATATACCTTATGATCTATGAAATAATATTCAAAACAGACAAACCCCTGCTGTGATACTGCGTCTTCTAGTCAGGATGGTGGCTAGTTTGGGAATAAGAAGGTATATATTATTTGGGAGGTGTGTGACAAGGGCTTTTTCTGGTGTGCACAGAGTTCTACTTCTTTATGTGAGTGGTGGTTGCACAGGTATCCTCACTTTTAAAAATTAATTTGTGTTCTTAAAAAAATAGGGAAATTTGACTAAGTATTCTGATAATATTAAGGTTCTAATGCATAGAAATGTGAAATTCATAAATATTTGCTGTAAACATTTCAACCCTTAGAAATATCTGATGCACAAAGTAAAGAGGCCCCCAGTAAATACTGAATTATGAAGGTAGACTACTGGCTACTGGAAGACATAAACACTGACATCTCATTTAAAGCTGTCATCTAGAAGCCCAGTCCCATTTGATCTGATTCAGGAAGGTTGTTTCAGCTTGTTGCATAAGAAATTGTATTCACACACCCACACACACCCTACAGAGCTCATTTGCTATTTTATATAAGAATTATACCCTTTGTTTCCAAAGAAAAGAGACCCACTCATGAGCCTTCCATAAAGCAAGCTTTTTGTTAAATGCTAAATGAGTCTTTCTTCCTTTGAAGAAAAAATAATTATCATTTTTATTCTTTATTATAAATCAATAAATTTATGTTGGATTTGTAAACTGTAGCGAGCTTAAATGGACTGAGTGAATTGAAACTGGAGATGGAAATCTGCTGGGATTCTATTCTAATCTGGGAATTCTCTGCTTTCAGGGGCCTAATGCCTGGCACTTGGGGAATGCTCAATACAGTATTTCTCAACAACAGTAACAATAGTTACTGTTATCTTTGTTATTATTGGTAGCCATAGGCCTTAATTATGTATTACATTTTTTCATTTCCCCTCAGCCTCTTTTCTCTCAGAATGTCTATTTATTAAGTATGTAACTTTCTCATCATTTCAGTCTTTGCCATTTTAAGTATAGGAGGTAGAGAACCGAATAGTCATCCTAGCATTCCTAGTGCACAAAATCCTTTGTAGTTGATCACTTCCTGGAATATTAACCGGCCTCCCTGTTGATGGCTGCCCAAACTCTTCTGCAAACTAAAACTTATTCATGTTTCAGTGATGGTGGCCCCATATAGAAGAGTAGCAGATAGAAAGGGAGTTTAGTTTTGACTGCAAGTATAGCTAACATTTTCCAGACAATTCTCAGGTATACCAGATGGTCTCCAGAAAATGAAAGAACACTTTATCTCCCTATAGGTGAACAATGATAGAGGCTGCATATCACCATGTCATTTTATTTTATTTATTTTTTTCTCACTTTTTCTGAAAAATACGTATCACAATTGCTATATGCCAGGCACTGTGCTAGGCATTAAGGAAGCAGGAAAAGAAATAATCTTAACCACATGATGTTTATGTTCAAGTGAAGGAGACAACTATTAATTTAAAAAAACACATAAAATTACTTCTCTAGTGAATGTAAGGAGTGTATGAAGTGTTAAATTTTGGAGACTCTGAAGTAATTTGGTAAACCAAAGTTGGCATTCAGAAGGAAGAAATGATGTAGCTAAGATGCAAAGAAAATAGAATTAGGTGGAGAAGGAAAGTATTGTAGGGAAAAAGAAAAAAAACACATGCATGGGTCTTGTGGGAGAATGGGGCACAGGAACTGAAGAAGTCTGGTTACTGGAGTGTAGAGAGCTGAGGGAAGCATGGTGTGAAATGAGGCTGCCATGTTACAAATGTTGATGTCTTTGCAGTATTTTAATCATGGGAGGGGTGGTGAGGTACGTTTGAGGAAAAATTACTTAGCTTCATTGTTTCTGGGAGAGTATGGGGTTAGAAAGAAGATAATTAGAGAAATATTTCAAATCATAATGACTTGAGTTCGGTACCCACAGCTTCACAGCAGGGGGTGCTATCATCGAGATAATGATCAGATTGACTCCTGTGTGGAAGGCATTATTTATTCTAAATGTGTTTGGAAGCTATGCTGTGTGTCAAGTGCAGGGGAAATTTGATAACATTTGTGTTTCCAAATCATAATTCTAGTTACCGTATGGAATTCTGGAAACTTGGATGATTGCCTTTCGTATTTTAACTTTTGAGAAATCCTGTGGTCTGCTTAGTATCAAATCAAATATTCTCTAGATTTTTTTTTAATTGATTTCAAGCATATCTTACGTACCTAGAAAAACATTATACTTTTTAGGAAATTACACATCTCTAATACAGTGTTTTCAGTTTAAATATCAAAGAGAATCCTGTAGCTTGCTAATTAATTAATTAATTCATGTATTAATAAATATTTATTCTGTGCTTAGCTTGCACAAAGTGCCTCTTTAGACACCAGGGATGTAACATGAACAATATGTGTAACCTCTGCTTTCATGAGGTTTATGTTAACATCTATTCACCAGTTTTAAGCAACTACATAGGGATCTCTTAAATACAATTAAATATGTGATGTAAAAACATTGGATGCCTGTTTAACAAATAGCAGGAAATAATATAACCAAGACTTGCTGTGGTCTGAGAAGGGTGGGAAAAAGGGAAGACTTCTCTCAGAAAGTTGCATGTACAACTGTGTCTGAATAATTGCAGTTACCTATAGTAAGAAAGTTCCAAGCAGAAGGATCAAACAAGAACAGAGTCTAAAACAGAGAAAAGCTAGCATATCCATAAAACAAAAAGATCAGTATGACCAAAACTGGAGCAGAGAAAGAGAAAGTTGAGGATGATGATAACAGAAAACCATGGGCCTTACAGGCAATTTGAGGGATTGGGTTGGGGCACAAATAACAATGGAAAGGTGGTATGAAATTCTAGTCATTCTAGATGTCAGTCTCAGACATTCTGTGTCAGTTCTGGTCTTTGTCATTTATGGGTTGCATAACTTTGCGATACTGCTTAAACCTCCCAAGCTTCAATATCATCATTTGTGAAACCAAAATAATTACAGAATTGTTTGCATAGGATTATTAGAATAAATTAGAAAATGCATTTAAGTGTTTATATATTTTTTTTAATTTTTTATTTATTTTTAATTTTTTTATTTTTTATAAACATATATTTTTATCCCCAGGGGTACAGGTCAGTGAATCGCCAGGTTTACACACTTCACAGCACTCACCAAAGCACATACCCTCCCCAATGTCCATAATCCTACCCCCTTCTCCCAAACCCCCTCCCCCCAGCAACCCTCAGTTTGTTTTGTGAGATTAAGAGTCACTTATGGTTTGTCTCTCTCCCAATCCCATCTTGTTTCATTGATTCTTCTCGTACCCACTTAAGCCCCCATGTTGCATCACCACTTCCTCATATCAGGGAGATCATATGATAGTTGTCTTTCTCCGTTTGACTTATTTCGCTAAGCATGATACGCTCTAGTTCCATCCTTGTTGTCGCAAATGGCAAGATTTCATTTCTTTGGATGGCTGCATAGTATTCCATTGTGTATATATACCACATCTTCTTGATCCATTCATCTGTTGATGGACATCTAGGTTCTTTCCATAGTTTGGCTATTGTGGACATTGCTGCTATAAACATTCGGGTGCACATGCCCCTTTGGATCACTACATTTGTATCTTTAGGGTAAAGCCCAGAAATAGACCCTCAACTCTACAGTCAACTAATCTTCGACAAAGCAGGAAAGAATGTCCAATGGAAAAAAGACAGCCTCTTCAATAAATGGCGCTGGGAAAATTGGACAGCCATATGCAGAAAAATGAAATTGGACCATTTCCTTACACCACACACAAAAATAGACTCAAAATGGATGAAGGACCTCAATGTGCAAAAGGAATCCATCAAAATCCTTGAGGAGAACATAGGCAGCAAACTCTTCGACCTCAGCCGCAGCAACATCTTCCTAGGAACAATGCCAAAGGCAAGGGAAGCAAGGGCAAAAATGAGCTATTGGGATTTCATCAAGATCAAAAGCTTTTGCACAGCCAAGGAAACAGTTAACAAAATCAAAAGACAACTGACAGAATGGGAGAAGATATTTGCAAACGACATATCAGATAAAGGACTAGTGTCCAGAATCTATAAAGAACTTAGCAAACTCAACACCCAAAGAACAAATCATCCAATCAAGAAATGGGCAGAGGACATGAACAGACATTTCTGCAAAGAAGACATCCAGATGGCCAACAGACACATGAAAAAGTGCTCCATATCACTCGGCATCAGGGAAATACAAATCAAAACCACAATGAGATATCACCTCACACCACTCAGAATGGCTAAAATCAACAAGTCAGGAAATGACAGATGCTGGCGAGGATGCGGAGAAAGGGGAACCCTCCTACACTGTTGGTGGGAATGCAAGCTGGTGCAGCCACTCTGGAAAACAGCATGGAGGTTCCTCAAAATGTTGAAAATAGAACTGCCCTATGACCCAGCAATTGCACTATTGTGCATTTAAGTGTTTAACTCAGATTAAGGACTTTATCATATATCAAAGTCATACCTAAATTGTATTGAAAAATTTGAAGTAGGGCAGTATATATTTCAGATTTTGATTATAAATATCAGATTTTATTCAGAAGGGTAACAATTGACATAATCTAGTATGTTTTAGTTCTATTGGATAAGCATATGTCATGTTTTTAAAAACCCAAATAAACTGTTTGGAATGTAATTTTAATTGGGGTTGGTGAATGGCATTGTATTAAAGTAGAAAAAATTATAAATTATATTGATACAAATAAAAAGGGGCAAGAATATAATATGGGGGCAATTACTATGGTAAGTGAAAATTTCCTAAATATGTTTTATTTGGTTTTAAATTGTTCAAAAATTTCCCTACATTAGAAATATTTTGTAAACAATATTATGAACCATGTGTCTAATCACTCCTGGAAAATTTACCAGTTTAATTTCCTAATTTTTTTTCTTTCCCCTGACCTTTACCTAAAGACCTCTTTGGTAAAGCAAATCATTTGTTTTTACAAAAATAAATCAACTTTTATCATGTGTCTACTTGGAAAGGTAGTTATCTTCCCAAATGTACTTGTGAATTCTCTCTCTTATTTATCACTTTCTTATAATTGGAGAAAGGAAGAAATTTCTGTGACAAAGGTGACTAAAACCCTATAAAAATAATGGACAAGGATTGATTCAACAGCCTGAGAATATCTTACTGTTTTCAGATTTAGAATTTTATTCTACCCTCTGTCCAAATAGGACTACTGCCTAGAGAAAATGCAGGAGGATTTCATTAGTTTTACTTTGTAAAACATGAGTTCACTAAGGGTTATACGCATCTTTGGTAGACTAGAATGCGTTTATGATATACCAGGATTATCACCAGCATTTGAAAATGCTCATATGGAATAAACTTGGTGTGGGTGTGGAGAGATTATGGTAAAGGTCAGAGAAATGAAAATGTGGATCCAAGTAAAAATTCATGTATGCATATCATACTTATTAGCATATCAGGTCTAATATTATGAATACTATATTATAAATCTTAATATAAAATGCAGTACACATTTATGACTAAATATTTTCTCATATCTATGCATTGTATTTATATATATATGCATATACATAATATTGATGGACCTCTAGTTGTATATAGATAAGTTCGTATGAATTTGCTTAATTTTTTTTCCAACTATTTGGAAATTTAGGACCATATGTGTGGCTTATTATGTCCTACTGCCTAGCCTGTAGGTCAGAGGCACTTTTGAGCTTTCTCCTAATGCTTTCTGTATTCAACCAACTGATATGGGGGAGGTGTAACTCTTTCAAGGAAAATAAAAGATTTTTTTATGATCAGACTGATAGAGACATACATCACATGCTGTTATAAACACTAAAGCTCTTTAAAGGAAGGTGTCTCAGTTTCTCACTTAAATTTTTAATTTTGCTGTTACATTATTTCCTAATGAGGTTTATTTTTATGCCTCAATTAATTTGTAGTATGGAATTATATGAGATGTATTATTCCCTGGATGTAAGGCTATTGGGAGTGTAAGAAGAGCTGACACCATGAAAATATTAGAGGAGAGACACAAGTTATAAAATAACATAAAATTTCCAATAATATCACATAAATGTTTAAGGTCATTTATAAAAGGTAGTTAATAACCTCAATAAATGACAATGGTATCATGACTATATAGTAAAATACCTGATGTTTAAAATAACCTTTAGCTACACCTCCTATCAAGTATCTGAAGGATATATTATTCAAAGTCTCTAAAACTGACTCTACCTTGCACTCAGAAATTCTAGGGTTCAAAAACAACCTGTTCCTTGATAGGACCTTTTTTATTTTTTTTTTAATTTTTTTTTATTTTTTTTATTTTTTAAAGATTATTTATTTATTTATTTGACACAGAGAGAGAGATCACAAGTAGGCAGAGAGGCAGGCAGAGAGAGAGAGAGGAGGAAGCAGGCTCCCTGCTGAGCAGAGAGCCCGATGCGGGACTCGATCCCAGGACCCTGAGATCATGACCTGAGCCGAAGGCAGCGGCTTAACCACTGAGCCACCCAGGCGCCCGCTAGGACCTTTTTTAAACATAACTGAGTAGCAGTCAAAATTGAAAACCACTGTCAACTTGAGACCTATTCCAAAGGGTTCTACTGTCCTAGTTTCTCTCTCATAGGACCTGGGTAAATCAATAATTGATTTCTTCATTTTTATGTATAGAAATAACTGATGCATCCCTGGTGATTTTTTTTTCTTTTTCTCGCATCTAATGTGACATAACATGGAAAAAATGGGAAGTGGCATTCTTTGTTATTAAACTTCTTTAATGATATCACTAATCATTTTGTGGTTTCTTAAAAATTCATTGGTTGTCACCAAACGCATCTAAAATTAGATTTAAAAAAATGGGGTGAGGCCAATCTATAGAATAGAGAATATTTGTTGAATAAGAAAGATAACATGAATAAAAAACAAATTGGTTGTTAAAGACCAAAGCATAGGTGAACATGAATGTTGAAGCTAAGCTAGTAGGCTAGAATGAATTAAGCTGGGTCTTAGGGGGCATGATGAGTGAAAAGTGGTAGTCCCTTGTCTAGTGTGGAAGATCAGTGTAGGGCAAAATCTTTGAACTTCAGGCTCCTGTGTTAATGTTTGCCCTTTTTGGATTACCTACGTTCCTCAGTCTTAGGGATGAGGTCTTGAAAGGGCCGATTCCACTGGATACCTTGGTTTTACAATATCTCATGGCCCTGCTTTCCTCATTAGACAGTTCCATATACTTGATTACCCATTCCCTAGGTATATTAACTAGATCTTATGTTGATCTGCAAAATTTTCCTTTCTTTTCAATTGCCTTAATTTCCCTTCTTGGCCGATATTAATTATTTCTTCTACAGGTTGGAATTTTGTGCTTCATGATCTCTAGGAGGTGCTTGCTGAAATGTTTATCCTCGAATTTGGTGCTCAAAGCATCTTTAGGAGGACATCAGCACTAATGGGTAATGATCGTGGAAGGATATCATGTGTATCCTTATAACCAAAAAAGCTAGAAATGTTCAGAATAGCCATTTTCCTTAAAACCATCAAAGACATGAGATTGGAGGGAAATCACCACCGCAAATCTGGAAAGACAGGTCTCCCTGGAGAGATTGCTGAGATTTGCTTACTCTACTAAGCTTGTGCTCTAGCAGAAGACTCTGGGGTCATGTACTAGTTAGGGACACTGAAATGGCAATTTTGACGAATTGAGAGGTTGAGGGTATACTAGGTTGAGGCAGACACTCTTAGGTACTCCGTTCTAAGGGAATCTCTTCGTATTCATAGACTTTTCCTCTAGGAATCCCACCAGATCTTTATGGTGAAAAATCCAAGAAATACTCCCTCCTGGCTGTAGCAGAAAGGGAAGATAAATCCTTGTAAAACACACTGAATCTTGTATATAGTGCACTTCCGTGTTGGAGCCTTATCCCAACTGGGAGATGGGAATTTGTCCTGCTGTAGCCTCCCTTCCAGCCTTCTTGTCTCATTTCAAAAGGAAAAAAAAAAAAAAAAAGAGTCCATAGGAGAGAAGGCTTCAAGGATATGCATAGATTAAGTTCACTACACAAGGGAAGGAAGTAGGAGACTGGGAGAAAAACAGCCATGGTACTGAAGAAATTTGTGTAAATGTAACATCCCTAAGATTACAGGCCTGTTGATAAAAGGCCATCTGAGATTCAATAGAAAACCTACAAAACACTATTCCCTACACCTTCCCTACACTCTTCCTATACCAACAGACTTCTAGTATACTATCAGTAGATTAATGCTGAAAGAGCTTCAGACTCTGTTTGGGGAGGTATGGTTACATAAATGAATTTTAGAACCCTTTCCTATGTAAAGTACCTCTGGGAGAGAAAAAGGCTTCTTAGCATCTATCCTGAGGTGTCTTTCTCAGGGATACTCTTCAGTAATCCTTTAACTGAGAACCATCTGTGCTCAGAAAGCCTGAGACATGCAGAAAAATGAAAATATTCACACTGGTTCACCAAAAATTATGTATAAAAGAATGCTAGTTATGAGTTGTGTCTATGTATGTGTACACACACACACACAGGAATACATAGAATTGAGATATTATGGATATTTTAAAAATATTAAATACAGTTGAGTGGTCAGTTTTATAAAGTTAATACCTGGTTCATTTATGTATTTTATTTTACTTTATTGTCAAATGTCTTGGTTTTAAGGCTTACTTTGGGTCCATGGCAATATCACCTACAATATAGTTTATTTTTCTTGATTTCAAGAAAATTAAATTTTTAAATTTTTATTTGAATTTTAGTTGATATACAGAGCAATATTGGATTTAGAGTAGAATTCAGTGATTCATCACTTACATGCGGCACCCACTGCTCATCACAAGTGCCCTCTTTAATACCCATCACCCGTCTAACTCACCTCATCCGTCTCCCTTCATCAACCCTCAGCCCTCAGTTTACTTTCTGTTATTAAGAGTCACTTAAGGCTTGTTTCCCTCTGTCCTTTTTCTTTTCTTTTCTTTTTTTTTTTTTTAAAGATTTTATTTATTTATTTGACAGACAGAGATCACAAGCAGGCAGAGAGGCAGGCAGAGAGAGAGAGAGAGAGAGGAGGGAGCAGGCTCCCTGCCGAGCAGAGAGCCCGATGTGGGACTCGGTCCCAGGACCCTGAGATCATGACCTGAGCCGAAGGCAGCGGCTTAACCCACTGAGCCACCTAGGCGCCCCCCTCTGTCCTTTTTCAATTTTTTACCCTTCCCGTATGTTCATCTGTTTTCTTAAATTCCACATGTGAGTGAGATCACGTTCTTTCTCTGACTTATCTCATTTAACATAATGCACTCTAACTCCATCCATGTCATTGCAAATGGCAGTATTTCATTCATTTTGATATCTGAGTAATATTCCATTTTCTGGACACACACACACACCACATATACTACATACTCTTATCCATTAATCAGTTAATGGACATTTGGGCTCTCTCCATGGTTTGCCTATTGTCAGTAATGCTGTTATAAATATTGGAGGGCATTTACCCCTTCAAATCTGTATGTTTGTATACTTGGGTAAATACCATGTAATACAATTGCTGGATTATAAAGTGGTTCTATTTTTAGCATTTTGAAGAATCTCTATGCAGTTGTCCAGAGTGGCTGTGCCAGTTTGCATTCCCAGCAACAGTGCAAGAGGTTTCCCCTTTCTCCACATCCTTGCCAACACATGTTTCATGTGTTGTTAATTTTAGCCATTCTGACAGGTGTGAGATGGTATCTCATCCTGGTTTTAATTTATATTTTCATGATGTTGAGAGATATTGAGCATCTTTTCATGTGTCTGTTAGCCATCTGGATGTCGTCTTTGGAAAAATGTCTATTCATGACTTCCTCATTTTTTAAACGAGATTATTTGTTTTGTGGGTGTTGAGTTTAATAAGCTCTTTATATATTCTGGATACTAACCCTTTATCAGATATGTCATTTGCAAATATCTTCTCCCATTCTGTAGATTGCCTCATAGTTTTGTTAGTTCTTTCCTTTGCTGTGCAGAAGCTTTTTATCTTGATGAGGTCCCAGTAGTTCATTTTTACTTTTGTTTCCCTTGCCTCCAGAGGCCTGTCAAGTAAGAAGTTTCTATAGATGAGGTCAAATAAGTTGCTCCCTGTGTTCCCCTCTAGGATTTTGATGGTTTCCTGTCTCACATTTAGGTCTTTCATCCATTTTGAATTTAAATTTGTGGATCGTGTAAGAAAGTGGTCCAGTTTCATTCTTCTGCGTGTTGTTGTCCAGTCTTCCCAATGCCATTTGGTGAAGAGACTCTCTTTCCATTGGATGTTTTTTCTTGCTTTGTCAAAGATTAATTGACCATATAGTTTTGGGTCTATTTCTGGGTTCTCTATTCTACTCCATTGATCTGTGTGGCTGTATTTGTACCAGTACCATACTGTTTTGATGACCACAGCTTTATAATAGAGCTTGAAATCCAGAATCATGATGCCTCCAGCTTTGTTATTCTTTCTCAGGATTGCTTTGGCTATTTAGGGTGTTTAGGTTTATTTGTTCTAGCTCTGTGAGAGGTGCTGGTGGTATTTTGATAGGGATTACTTTAAATGTGTAGAATGCTTTCCCATAAACATTTTAAGTTGCTTTGCTTTGCTACAGACATCTTTTATTTATTTTTTTTTAATTTTACCTATTTATTTGATAGACAGAGATCACAAGTAGGCCAAGAGGCAGGCAGAGAGAGAGAGGAGGAAGCAGGCTCCCCGCTGAGCAGAGAGCCCAATGAGGGACTCGATCCCGGGACCCCATCCCGGGACCCCGAGATCATGACCCGAGCCGAAGGCAGCGGCCTAAACCACTGAGCCACCCAGGCACCCTGCTACAGACATCTTAACAGTGTTTGTTCCTCCAATCCATGAGCAAGGAATGCTTTTCCATTTCTTTGTATCCTCTTCAATTTCAGTTTAATAATGTTCTATAGTTTTCAGAATACAAATCTTTTGCCTTTTTAGTTTTTTCTAAGTTTTTGGTGCAATTGTAAGTGGGTTGATTCCTTGATTTCTTTTTCTGATATTTTTTAATGGATGTATAGAAATGCAACAGATTTCTGTACATTGATTTTGTATCCTGTGACTTTGCCAAAATCATGTAATCTAGATATTTTTTCGTGAAGTCTTTTGGGTTTTCTACATAGAGTATTGTGTCATTTGCAAATAGTATGTATTTGACTTCTTCCTTGCCAATTTGGTTGCCTTTTATTTCTTTGTGTTGCCTAATTGCTGAAGCTAAGACTTCCAATACTATGTTAAACAGAATGGTGAGAGTGGACATCCTTATTTTGTTCCTGACTATAGGGGAATGGGAATAGCTCTCAGTTTTTCCCCATTGAGGATATTAGCTGTGGGTCTTCCATATATGACCCTTATGATGTTGAGGTGTGTTCCATCTATCCCCACTTTGTTGAGTTTTTATAAAGAATGGAAGCTATGTTTTGTCAAATACCTTTTCCAAATTTATTGACAGGATCATATCATTCTTTTTTTTTTTTTTAAGATTTTATTTATTTATTTTACACTCAGAGATCACAAGTAGACAAAGAGGCAGGCAGAGAGAGAGAGGAGGAAGCAGGCTCCCCGCTGAGCAGAGAGCCTGATGCTGGGCTTGATCCCAGGACCCTGAGATCATGACCTGAGCTGAAGGCAGAGGCTTTAACCCACTGAGCCACTCAGGTGCCCCCAGGATCATATGGTTCTTAGCCTTTAATAATGTGGTATAACATGTTGCTTGATTTGCCAATATTGAATCACTGCTGCACCCCAGGAATAAATCTTACTTGATTGTGGTAAATAATTCTTTAAATGTACTGTTGAATTTTTTTTTACAAGATTTAATGTACATTTATTCTTAACATGTGGAACATATAAAGATTTTATACTGAATAAATGATATTCATTAAGCCAGAGGAAAAGGAGGAATTTACATCAAGTTTTTTCTTTTATTTTTATTGAGAATTTTTACATCCATGTTCATCAGGGTTATTGTCTGTAATTCTCTTTTTTAGTAGGATCTTTGTTTGGTTTTGGAATCAAGTAATGATGTCCTTATAGAATGTATTTGGAAGCTTTCCTTCTGTTTCTATTTTTTGAAATGGTTTGAGAAGAATAGGTGTTAACTCTTCTTTAAGTATCTGGTAGAGGGTGCCTGGGTGGCTCAGTTAAGCATCAGTTAAACATCTGACTTTGGCTCAGGTCATGATCTTGTGGTCCTGGGATCAAGCCCCACATCAAGCTTCATGCTCAGCAGGGAGTCTGCTTCTCTCTCCCCTACCTTCTCTCTTTAATAAATAAATAATCTATGAATGAATGAATGTCTGGTTGAATTCCCCAGGGAAGCCATTTTGTTAGGAGATTTTTTTTATTACTGTTTCGATTTCTTTGCTCATTATGGGCCTGTTCAAATTTTCTATTTCTTCCTGTTTCAGTTTTGGTAGTTTGTAAGTTTCTAGGAATTTGTCCATTTTTTTCCAGATTGTCCAGTTTTCTGGCAGTTAATTTTTCATACTATTCTCATAATTGTTTGTATTTCTGTGGTGTTAGTTGTGATCTCTCCTCTTTTATTCATAATTTTATCTATTTGGTTCCTTTATTATCTCTTTTTGATAAGTCTGGCTAGGGGTTAATCAGTTGCATTAATTCTTTTGAAAACAAGCTCTTAGATTTGTTGATCAGTTTTATTGTTGTTTGTTTGTTTCTCTATCATTTATTTATATCATTTAATCTTTGTTTCTTTTTTACTGCTGGCCTTAGCTCCTTTAAGTGTAAGGTTAGATTGTGTAGTTGAGACTTTTCTTGGTTCTTGAGGAAGGCCTGTATTACAAGATACTTCCCTCTTAGACCTGCCTTTGTGGGCTATCATGTTTTCATTTTCATTTGTCTCTATGCACTTTTTTATTTCTTAATTTCCTTGTTGACACATTCATTCTTTAGTAGGATGTTCTTTAGTATTTAGTTCTTTAGAAGGATGTTCTCCATGTATTTGTGGTCTTTCCAAATTTTTTCTTGTGATTAACTTCAAGTTTCTTAGTGTTATGGTCTGAAAATATGCATGGTATGATCTCAATCTTTTTGTACTTGTTTAGGACTGATTTGTGATCTGTGACCCAGAATGTGATCAGGAGAATATTCCATGTGCCCTAGAAAAGAATTGGATTCTTCTACTATGGGATGAAATGTTCTGAATATATATGTTAAGTCTCTCTGGTTCAGTGTTTCATTTAAAGTCATAATTTCCTTGTTGATTTTCTGCTTAGATGATCTGTCTCTTGCTGTAAGTGGGGTGTTAAAATCCCCTACTATTATTCTATTAATATTAATGAGTTTCTTTATGTTAATTTTTGATTGATTTATATGTTTGGGTGTTTCCAAGTTGGAGGCATAAATATTTCAATTGTTAGATCTTCTCGGTGAATAGAGCCCCTTAATGATGATATAATGCTCTTTTTCATCTCTTCTTACAGTCTTTGTTTTAAACCCTAGTTTGTCTGATGTAAGTATGGATACGCTGGTTTTCTTTTGATGTCCACTAGTGTGATAGATGGTTCTCTGTTTCCTCACTTTCAGTCTGAAAGTGTCTCTAGCTCTGACATGAGTGTCTTGAAGGTAGCATATAAGTGGATCTTGTTGTTGTTGTTTTAATCCATTCTGATACCCTATGTCTTTTGACTGGAGTATTTAGTCTATTTTCATTCAGAGTGATTTTTGAATCATGAATTCATGAATATGAATTTAGCATCATTGTGTTACCTGTGGAGTTGGTGTTTCTGGTGATGTTCTGTGTTCCTTTCTAGTTTTTGTTGCTTTTCATATCTTTTTTTTTTTTTTTTTCATATCTATTCTTTCCCCTACTCATAGACCCCTTTATATTTTTTGCAGGGATGGTTTAGTGAACTAATTTAGTTTTTCTTTGTCTGGGAAACTATTTATCTCCCCTTTTTAGTCTAAGTGACAGCTTTACTGGATAAAATATTCTTGAGTGCACATTTTTCCCATTCAGTATGTTGAATATATCCTAGTACTCTGTTGTGGTCTGCCAAATTTCTGTGGACAGATCTGTTGCAAACCTGATCTGTCTTCCCATGTAGATTAAGGACTTTTTTTGTCCCTTGCTGCCTTCAGGATTCTTTCCTTGTCTGTATAATTTGTGAATTTGACTATAATATACCTTGGTGATGGTCTGTTTTTGTTTGATTCAATGGGAGTTCTCTGTGCTTCTTGGATTTTAATGTCTGTGTCCTTCCCTAGATTAGGGAAGTTTTCAGCTATAATTTACTTGAATAAATCTTGTACCCTTTTTTCTTTCTCTTCTTATTCTGGGACTTCTATGATATGAATGCTGTTATGTATTAATAACACTAAGTTTTCTAAGTCTACATCTGATCCATTATCTTTCCTTCCCTCTTCAGCTTCATTATTCTCCATAATTTTTATCTTCTATATCACTGGTTCATTTCTCTGTTTCCTCCATCCTCATTTTTGTGGCCTACATTTGTCTTTGAATCTTGGTTTTAGCATTTTTAATTTCACACTGACTTATATTTTAGTTCTTTCATCTTTGCAGTAACAGACTCTTTAGTGTTTTCTATCCTTTTTTTAAAGCCCAGTTAATATCCTTATAATTGTTGTTTTAAATGCAAGTCCAGACACCTTACTCATATCCATATTGATTGAATCCCTGGCCATGAATTCTACTTCCTGTTCTTTCTTTTGGAGTGAATTTCTCTGTCTCATCATTTTGTCCAGAAAAGAAAAGAAAACAACAACAACAACAACAACAATAACAACAAAGCCTGGATCCTGGGTGTATTTTGGTCTGTTTGTTAAAATGAGCTAGATCTAAATATATATATGTAAATAAGAATTAAGAAAATGATAAAAAAATTTAAAAAGTTAATAAAAGCCAATTAAAAAAATAAAAGGAAACTAGATCCTGTTTTTCCTAGAGGTGAAGCTTTGCAACACTCTATGATCAGTAGACATGGTGCATAGGAGATATTTATGCTTGTCTTCAGAGGGGAGTGGCCTGTTTCACCGATTCTCAGGTGGAATTACTTGGTGGAGATGAGACTCCTTGGCAGAAGTTGTGGGGCTTGGTGTAAATGGCTTCCGCCTCCACTAAGTGCCACTGGTTTGCTTCCTGAGGACTTTCACTTCTGATGGAAGAGATGAACATGTTGAAGCCTGGCATCCTAGACCCAGTGCTGAGTGTTTGTACACCACCCCCCTTCAGTTAGTTACCCCTCTTATGTGTCTGGCTCCTGTCAGGTCCCTACCTTCACCCTGCTTGTATCCAAGCTGGTTTATTTCAGGTGCAGGACTGGGTTTCAAAACTCTAAACTTTAGGGACTCCTGTGGTGCAGGACCAGTGCTGATTCTCTAGGGAGGTCCTTGCCATGCTTTTGCCAATTGCTGGCCCGAGGCACGGAAGTGGTGGCATGACCACACAATGGTTCAGAGTTTATGGCTAGGTAGAGCAGAGTCAGCACCCATGTTCACTGCCCTTAGCCCGAGCTCCTGGGCCTGGGAACAATGTAGCATGTTGAGATCACCTGTTTTTTTGCAACCCAAGGCATCCTCATTGCACCACTTCCCTACCTAAGCACCTCTAAGCCAGGCACAACCCTGGTGTTGGTGGACTTCTAAAATTTCAGATTTTGGGCTGCTCATAATACTTTGAAATAGTCTCCATAAACAGGACTCCCTCCCCACCACAGTACTTGCAGTTATATTTCCCTCAAATCAAATCCTCATACCTCCTACCTGTGGAAGGTGTTGATTTTCTACTTGTAGACTTGCAGTTCTGTACTCTTAGACCTCAGATTGATTTCTTGGGTGTTCAGAGTGATTCGATAATTATTTAGCTGTGTTCCCAGGAAGAGACAACCTTAGGGCCCTCTACTTTTCTGTCATCTTAACTCCTCCTCCTAACTCATTTATTTGTATATGATGTTCCATGAAGGCATCTTATATAATAAAAATATTTATCAGGAAATATATTAAAGATAAGTGAGAAACAAACAGGAGAAGGGCTTATGCTTATGGTTAAGTACTTAGGTTTCTGAACGAATGAAAGAACTGGTCAATTTACACAAGAAATATATATTGAAAGACTAGATTTTTTTCTTGAAAATATTTGTAAGCATTGGTCTTTATACAAAATCCATGAACTTTGTGCCTTAGGTGTTAAACATAGATATTAACTGAAAAATCAGTTAGCTTAATTTGTTAGATGACACTTGTATGGTTTTTTTCACTATGAGTAAAACGAGTTAAAAAATCATCTTTTTTTTTTTTTTTGAGGCCTAGATACCCAGCATTATTTTAAGACTTTTTGAAAAAGCAAAGACTGAAATAAATGTGTTTATTATATTTCAGATATGCCTCAAAGAAAAGTAAGTAACTAGAAAAGGTCAGCTGTAGGAAACAAGCTGCAAACGCCCCAGTGTAATGAATTATAACTTCTGCCTGCTGTAGATGCAGAGGATGACTCCTTCTGTATCTGAAAACATGTGCCTTGAAGTTTTCAATTACGCTCAGGAAACTGAACATTTCTTCTACAAAATATTTGACAAGCCTAGCTGAAAAATAGAACTAGCAGGAGGAAATGTTGAATCACTGGAGTGTATTTGAAAGAAAAGCAAGAAGTAGGGTCTTGGCTCCTCACAGATGAAAAAGTAACTACTCAGGATATCAAGTCCCGGGGAGTAAAAATACTGAAGTCCTTATCCTGGCATCAAATGACCTTTAAATGCCAGGAAAAGGAATCAAGAGTACTATCTTAAATGAGAAAGAAAGGCATTTTATAATATTACAGACTTCAGTTTAAAGTTATGATAATGCATTTATGAATTCCATATATAAAATTATATGGTGACAGCTTTTAAGAAGCAGAAATTATAGGAAATTCTTGGAAACAAAGACAAATCAAATGGTGAAGAAATAAAGAGAGATTTGAAGCCGCTAATAACTTAGACCTTAAGTCCCTCAAACATCATTTCAAGAATGTCACTTCAGTATTTTCTCAAAATCCAACTATAATACTCATCTTGTCAGAATTTTTGTCCCAGTAAGCAGCATTATACATTTTGTAGCTTAAATTCATACCGTCCTAAGGAGAATTAGTGGAGGCTTGAATCATCTTCCAATACAGGGAAATCTGGAATTGTTCTAAAGCTAGAATGCCATCATGCAGTGAAGGTATATTCTCATTTCAAAAATACAGGTTAAAGTACAAATATACATTTTATTGTACTGAAGGAAACTAAAATACTTTCTATTTCAGCCTCATTTTTTAATCTCTTTTCATCAAGAATAGTGCTAATACCTTTTTACTGGTGAATAGAAGTGTTTCTTTCATTTAATACCTTTAAATACAGTGTTTTTGAATGTATATTTTCTAAAAGTTTCAGCTTTCCTAAATAAAAGTTAAAATATTTGCTAATGACTGATTACATACTAACCAAGATTATTAATTTACATATTACTCAAATGGAAGGAAAAATACTGAAATGATGTAAAACAAACATCTTTTAAAATGTCTCTTTTCATCTTGGGCATACATCATGAATCTTAAAGCATTTCTACTCTTCTATGTGTAATAGGGAAAATTTTTTTATGTGTAATAGGAAATTTTAATGCCCCTGAGCAACTAGATCTCCTCTGCATGGTAATAGGGTTAACCACGAGAACTAAAAAAAAAAAAAAAAAAAAGTTCTCAGAGAGACTGCAGCAAAATGCAGCATGAGCTCTGGAATAAATGAACAATATTTTCAGTCATCGTCTTGTGTCCAGGAGATTAACGATCAACCTGTATTATCCTGTGTATCTCAAGTACATGAAAGTAATTTTTTCAGACACAAAACAAATTTGCTTGTATCTCAGTTAACAGAATGTTCAGTTTGTGATGGACATTGATTTTTTTCAAATTTGAAAGAAATGTAGGTTGTATCAATTCCAAAGATTTGAAACCAAAATAATATTTTAATGAAATGTTTAATGTGAAAATACTCATAGGGATAATAGCGGGTAAGGGATAAGAATTGAGAATACATGATGTTACATGAAATAAGTGAGATTGAGGAAAACCAATACTGTGTACTCTCACTTACATATGGGATCTGGGGAGGGGGGAGTCTAACTCACAGGAACAGAGTAGAATAGTTGTTACCTAGAATGGGGGATGGGGAAGTGAGGAGATGCTAGTAAGAGGATATAAGCCTTCTGTTATAAGCTGAGTAGGTTCTGGAGAGCTAATGTATAGTATGGTATCTATAGCTTAAAATATCCATTGTAGGGGTGCCTGGGTGGCTCAGTGGGTTAAAGCCTCTGCCTTTGGCTTGGGTCCTGCGATCAAGCCCCATGTCAGGCTCTCTGCTTGGCAGGGAGCCTGCTTCTCTTCCTCTCTCTCTGCCTGCCTCTCTGCCTACTTGTAAATCTCTGTCAAATAAATAAATAAATAAAATCTTTAACAAAAATAAATAAAATATTCCATTGTATAAAATTTGGTAAAAGAATAAATTTAAGTATTCTCACCATACACAGTAACTATGTGGTGAAAAATGTGAAATGATTATGTATATAATGTATGTACCATATCACAATGTATATAATAAATCATTACATAGTATACTTCATATATATACAATTTTATTTGTGAACTCTAATACTAAACCTGGGAAAAGACTTTTTTTTTTAATATTTTAATCATTTATGAGTAAGAGAATGAGAGAAAGATAGGGAAAGAGGGAAGAGCAGAGAGGAATAAGACTCGAGCCCAGAGCTTTATGGAGGGCTTGATCTTGAGACCCCAAGATCATGACCTGAGCTGAAACCAAGTCCGATGTTTAGCCAACGGAGCCACCCAGGCACCCCAGAGTTTTAAAAGCACCTATATAAAAATAAGAATATTATTTCTATCTTATATAAATTCTTTAAATAAATGTTTTTTTTTGCAAGTTAAAATTATTTGTAATTACATGTGCTGTTAAATCATACACTATTGGTTAAGAATTCTGCTTAAGAATAATAAATATGATTCCCTTGATTTTTCAGACTCTATTCCAGGGTATACCCTGTTTATGGCACAATTGAATTTTTGTGATGTATGAAACATTGTATTGTAAACCTTTTTATATCTGTAAAAACTGGATACAAATAACAGACTGCTAGATGTTAACTATTGAAAGCTAATAGGGGTGTTTGGGTGGCTTAGTTGGTTAAGCATCTGTCTCTTGATTTTGGCTCAGGTCATGATCTCAGGGTTGTGTGATCTAGACCCACATAGTACTCTGTGATCAGCACAGAGTCTGCTTGAGATTCCCTCTCCTTCTACCCCTACCACTGGTCGACTCTCTCTCTCTCTTAAAATAAAATCTTAAAAAAAAGCTATTCAGAAAATTACTGCTGTAGTGAGGGAATAGAGATCCTCCCTCTTTACTTATTAGTGTCCAGAATTAATAAGAATACATGTTGATTCAGGGAACTACTCATTATCTCTGTATAAATATAGGTTTGTTGCATTAAAAAAATAAAATACCCCCTTTTCAGTTATAGTTAGTGAAGACAAATGGTTTTGTCTTCCTGATTTAAAAGCATATATAATCTTCAAATTAGAAAAGTGAAAAATATTTCAAATCTGCTATTTTGCGTTATTCCTCTGTGTGCTATTTTTGTAACTGACAGTTCAGGAAAGTGACCTACATTTTCTGGAGGTTGTAAAATAAATGTCATGACTTTATATATGTTAATGTAATTGTTCTGCATTAAAAAAATCAAGGTAAAATTTATATTCATGATTAGACTGACTTCCTACGAAGTGAAGAAGATGAACTATAATCACTAGATAAGATGAAGCAAAAAATGATGGTGTGTGCTAATGTATACAGTGACTGTGCTAATAATTTTAGTAGCATAGTATGAATTTGAAAAAGTATGCTCAGTACATGTGAAGTTCCTTTCCATTGGTTCAGATGAGTGTAATAATCCTTGTCAATATCTAGTTAAGAAGATAATACTGAGGAAGTTTAACTATTTTGATACCAACTTTATTAATTGCACTTAAATTCCATTTAATCGTATCAGATTATCCAACTAAGGTTGGTTTGTTCCTAAAAAAGATTGCAAACACATAAATCCCTTTCCTCTTCCCTTAGATTCCCACCTTTACTCTTGTGGTCTCCAACTGATTAACTCAGACTTTTTCCTTTATTATCTTTCTTTTGTGAGCAAAAAACACTGAGTTCCAAAAGCTTTTTTGTTTGCACTTTGTGGTAATTAAATTCCTTGTCAGAAATACAGACTTCCATGAAGTATTTTGAAAATAGGCAGGCAAAAGAGAAGTGGTACTGCTAAAAGCCAGCTTGTCTGTTTTACTAGCACAGATTCAGCAGGACAGATTTTTTTACATTCATATAAATGATACATACGAAGCTAAGAATCACAAGATAAGCACTTACCTTTGAATCTCCCACAATTTTTTCTTCTCTGCACTGATTTTATTATAAATATATTCTTTTGGGATAAACAAATACTGTATTCAAGACTATGTGCAAGCTTGTTCTAGATACAGATGAAATCAGGAACTACTTAGAAGCAGAGAGAAATAGCAAAGACACCTGCACATTTCTCTAAGAAGTTATAGAGGTTAACAGGGAATATCACATTTCTCATTAGCCTGTTCAGTTGAATTAAGCCTTAAATTTAATTTGTGCTTTTCAGTAAGCTGACCTCCTCTCCTCATTCCTAGGAAGTAGAACGGAAAGACAATCTTCAGAGTTCAACATCAATAGGAAAGATTCCAACTTTGTAACTGCTCAGACACAAAACTCTTTCCAATTTGCCAGGAGCATCATCAGCGTAGTCACTCAGCACACCAGCCCAGTGTTCATTGTAAGTCTTTTTTCTTCTTTGAGTCGGGGCTTATTTCCCTTGTCCCATCTCCTAAGATTACTGTTAACTTGTAACTGTTGAGTTTATTTGAATGATACAGCATTTTTGTGACTAGATTTTTTCAATCAATATTATATTTGTGAGTATGGTTCATGTTCTCTCATGTAGTTAGAGTTAATTCATTTTCATTGCTGGGGAATTTTCCCTTATATAGATAGATGACAACTTAGTCCATTGATGGGTATTCACGATGCTGCCAGTTTGGTGCTATTACAGAAAATTCTTTAATGAACTTGCACATGTTTTTTGGTCACATGTATACATTTTGTTAGAAACCCCTAGAAATAAAATTCTGTGTCATAGAGTATACATAGATTCACTTTTAGAATGAACAACAAGCTATTTATTAAAATAGTTGAGCCAATTTATATTCCCAAATGTCTCCAGTATATGAGAATTTCTGTTGATTGATATCTTCACTAACACTTGGTACTCAGCTGTCTTCACTATAAATATTATGGACTAAACATTTGTATAATGTGTAGTGGTATCTTACTGTGATTTTAATTTCAGTTTTCTTGGCATGTACTCATCACCTCTTCATGTGTTTTTGGCTATACAGCTATCTTCTGTAAAGTGCTTCTTCAAATCTGTTTTCTTTAGGGTTTCCTATCTTTATTTTACTAGGTTATAGTTATCTAGATGTGAATATTTGTTGTTTAATGCATTTTCAGCTTCCACTTAGCAACTTTTTTTTCACTATTTGCCAGAGACAGTTGATGAAAAAAAGTTATTCATTTTGATACAGTATAATTTAGGAATCTTTCTTTTATGGTTACCAATTTTGTATCCCTAAATATATTTACCCAACTCAAGTTAATGATGATGTTTTCATAGAAGATTTGTTGTTTTTCTTCTCAGCTTTTTTTTTTCTTCTCAGCTTTTTATCAACAATAGGCCTGTAGCTGTTATTTGTATGTGGTGTGAAATAAGTATTAATATAATTTTCTTCTATGAGTATGGAATGGTCCCAAACTGATAATGAAAAGATCATCCTTTCCGCACTTTTTCGCAGTGCTAAATTCTTCATAACTCAAACGGTTAAATAGGAATTCATCAGCTTCTTTCCTCTCTATCTCTGTCATTTATCTGTTTGCCTATCTTTGGCCCAATAGTATACTACCTTAATTACTAAGAATAATGTTGCTAGTATGTTCCTTTTATAATTTTTTTCAACAGTGTCTTAGCTATTCTTGATGTTTTGTATTTCCTTATAAATCCTACAACTGGATTGACATTTCTGGAGAAAAAATCTATAGCATCAAATCTACAAATCAATCTAAATATGGAGAGAACTGACATTAAACCAATCAATATCAAGGTATACAATTTTTTCTTAGTCTTTACTTTATTACAGTTCTGTCTTATAATACCTAGAAATTTTGTACATCTTTGTTAGTGTTTATGGGTACTTCTATACTATTTAAATATCTTTTCAAAAATGGTGTTTCTACATGTGTATAAAAATATAGTTGATTTTTGTCTGTAGCACTTACACTATCATGTCTTCTGATAGAGTATTTCATTAAAATCCTTTGACTTTATTTCTTGCTTACCACGTTGTATAGGGCCTTCAGTGCTACCTGTACTAAAAGAGGTCATTATGGTGATCCTTTACTTGAGCCTTGATCCCAGAGAAAAAGTTTTCAGCATTTCATTATTATGTATGTTCACTATAGGTTTTCAATTTTTTTATGTGAACTTTATCAAATTACAGAGTTTGCCTCTCCTTCTTGTTTTAATATCTATTTAAATATATCTTTCTAATTCTTTAAAAAGTTCATGAAAGGATGTTGAATTCAAATTCTTCATGTTTTGATATTATCCTGTAATTTTTCTTAATTTTATGTATTAGATTTGCAGTGGTTGATTTCTGCATATGAAATAATGTTTGCCTTTCTGATCTCAATGGTTCAAGCCAAGGACTACCACAAAGACATCTATATTTCAACAATTTATGTTTATTGATTTTTACAACAAGGGAGAACACACACCATAGAGAATCCCAGAAAGTCTTAGTAGGGGGCTGTTAAAATGTATAGAATTTGGATGGGTTAGGTGATTTTCAGGAGTACTCAAGAAAGCCAGACTTTGTTCTCTATTGAATGCTTTCAGCACAAGGGGGCAATTTTATGATTGGGTGTTTTAATGCATCCTATCCATAAAGTAAAAGATTTTGCCTTCTTTTGTTTCTGTCATTGGTAATGGAATGGCAATAATTCACATTAACCAATCTCAGGGAATGCTTGGCTGTTCTGCAGTGAGAGCAATGTTTTGTTTGTTTTTAAGCCACTTAATTGATGTATGATTGACATAAAAAAGGCTGTGTGCATGTGTGTGTGTGTGTCTCTGTGTGTGTATTTAATGTATATACTTTGAGATTAGAGATTAGTATGTGCTAGATGTGATATTGGGATTTTTTTTTTTTAAATATAGAGGCCTTGTCTGATATTGGTATGCTACAAAATGATTTATTTTTAATAGGAGAAAATAGAAATCTGGGTGTGATTACCAGGATAGCTTTTAGCAATGTCAAGTCCTAGATGACAGTGTCAGGCCAGCTCCTGGGTGGCCAAAGCTGCTTTTGTTTTTTGCACTAAAATTAATACATTATAGTCCAGTTTATTAAATACTGGTTTGGCTTGCTGATTTCCCTTAGGAGTTTTGCAACTATGCTCATGAATAACACTGACCTGTAGTTTTCAGAATGTCCTTGGCAAATTTGATATCATGTTTGTATTGATCTTTCAAAAATGAGTTTTTGGACTGTCTTTTGTCTATTTAAATTTATATTTTGGAAGAAATAAATATAAGAATTTATTGCATACCTTCTGGGTCCTTTTATTATATCAAAATATGTGATTCCCCGGTAAAAAGTGAAGTCAGATTTGTTTGTTTGTTTGTTTGTTTGTTTTTCAAAACTCAGAGTACAGTAAAAGGGGGAAAAGAAATGCCATAGAAAGCAGATTGGCAGTAATAAAATGTGAAAGACAAGAAAGTGATAGCAAGAAGAGAGAGTAGAAATTAGAAGAGCAAAACTAAACAGTCTTTACTATAAAGGCAAGCAGTCACCAAAAGATTAATGAGAACATCAAAAATTTCACAAATGGTAAAGTGATACATCATTGATCTTGGATCATTAAAAGTTTATGATTAACAACTATTTAAGACAACAGGTGAAATAGCCTGTTTTGTGTAATACTTGTAATAATGACAAAATAGTATAAAATATTTCCATGACTTTCTACTATTTTTTCATTGTGTGCATATTAAGCACCAGGAAGATTTATTTTGGGGGGGGGGGGTTATAACAATATTTTGAGGTAGACTATGCAGCTTTTTACTCATTTTGAGGGAAAAGAAATTTAGAGAAGACTTTCACAAGGTAACCCAACACAAAAGCAGAAAAACTGGAAATGAAATTACTTACAAATACACATGTAAGTAAAACTAAAAATTTAAAATACTTTAATTTTCCCTAAAGTGTAGTGCTTCTCTATTGCTTTGGGGTCTCACATTTGCTCGCTTGGGGTTTAGTATTAGTGCTTAAAGTTTAAAACTTTAGCTAAATAAAAAATTTCATTCCCATTATTTCCTATGATTATGGTTTTAGCTTTATAGTCAATTTATTTGGAAAGTAGGTCTCCATTCAACTGAACTTTGTGTGGTGAGAGAACCCTGCTGTAATAGTGTTTTAGAAAGAAATTACCCATATACGCAAGATTAATACTAGATTACTGAGGAACAACAACAACAGCCAAGAAAACTGGAACAATTCAGTTTGAGGGGTGTGTGAGTTCAAAATTCTGACAGTGCACAATCTCCAGTAGGTTTACCTTGTCTAGGCATATATACTCCATAAAGCCTAGCCAATGATCTGGGCTTTGCCTCAAACAGCTACATTGTGAGCTGTCTTTTAGAAAGTGAAACATCATCTCTGGTGAGGTGAGAGGGGGATTAGTTCTTGAAAAGCAAAGAGAAAAAGAGCAAAGCTTACATTCAGCCTTGAATGAATGTACCAAGAAAGAATGATAAAAACTGAAACATTTCCAGACTGTTAATGGCATTCCTGCTGAGAGTGTAAGTTCCTGGAGTGTGCAAAGGAACTCAGAAGAGTGGTCTCCCAGACAAGAAGATTGATTCTGTAATTCTCTATCAGCACTACAGGCTGTCAGCATGATTGCACTTGTTTCTCTAAAAGCATTAGCAAGACAATTACCGATTATTTCACCACAGCATTTACATGTTTGTGTCCATCTATCCCTGAAGCCCAGGAAATTGATAATGCATCACCCGACATTTTTGCTGTTCTATGTGGGGTATCAGGCAGCCAGAGTAAAATCTGATGGCATTTGGGAAAAACAAGTGCTGGTGAGTTTGTAAATTAGGTACACACAAGAGGAAAAGTTTATTAAGTATGCTTTGCAATGAAGAAATCAGAATGGGCTTTTCTTGCTTTAGAAAAAATATTATTTTGGTCAGTAGGGAACAGAAGAATGTGCAGTTTTATATTTTACTCTTGTTAATGGATTAAACATTATAATCACACATGCCTGTAATTTATCTTTTTTAAAATTTTTTTTAAAGATTTTATTTATTTATGAGTGAGAGACCATGTGAGAAGGGAGAGGTAGAGGGAGAAGGAGGAAGCATCTGAAGCAGACTCTGTCCTGAGTCTTGAGTTCTGACATGATGCTCAATCCAGACCATGAAATCATGACCTGAGCAGAAACCAAGAATCTGAGGCTTAACCAACTTGAGGCACCCAGGCACCCCAAATTATTATTTTGAAAAATTTAATTCGTTTCAGGTGCACAATGTAGTGATTCAACACTTCCGTACAAGACTCAGTGCTCATCATGATAAGTGTATTCTTAATCCCTTTCACCTGTCTCAACCAAACCACCTCCCCACTGGCACCCATCTGTTTGCTATGGTAATGGGTCTGGGTTTTTTGGTTTCTCTTTTTCCTTTGTTCATTGTTGTTTCTTAAATGCCACATAAGTGAAATCATAGGGTATTTTTCTTTCTCTGCTTATTTTGCTTAGCATTATATTCTCTAGGTCCATCCATTTATGTTACAAATGGCAAAATTTCATTCTTCTTATGGCTGATATTCCATTGTACACATATTTACCATCTCATCTTTATCCATTCATCTATTGATGGATACTTGGGCTCCTTCTGTAATTTGGCTATTGTAAATAATACCTCTATAAACATGGATATTTATCTATCTTTTTGAGCTAGTATTTTCCATTTTCTTTGGGTAAATTTCCAGTAGTAGAATTACTGGATCATAGGGTAGTTCTATTTTTAATTTTTTGAGGAACCCCCATACTGTTCCACAGTGGCTGCATCAGGTTGCATTCCCATCAATAGTACCTGAAGGTTTCTTTTTTCTACGTCTTTGCCAACTCTTGCTTTTTTTTGTCTTTTTGATTTTAGTCATTCTGAAAGGTGTGAGATGATATCTAAATTCTGGTTTTTGCATTTCTCTGATGATGAGGGATGTTGAGCATCTTTTCATGTATCTGTGTTTTCTTTGTTCATATCTTCTGCCCATTTTTAATTTGATTATTTGTTTTCTGACTTTGGAGTTGTATAAGTTCTTTAGATACTTTCGATATTAACACTTTATCAGATATGCTATTTACAAATAACTACCTTCTCTCCCTTTTGGTAGCTGGTCTTTCAGTTGAGTTGATATTTCTCTTGTTGTGCAGAGGCTTTTTATTTTCATTATAATCCCACATGTGCCTGTAAATTAGATTTTGTATGTAAAGTATTGAGTTAAAAAAATGGAGTTTTATATGTGCTATAATTTATTTGGCCATTTTCTTAAAAAAGATTTATTTATTTGACAGAATGAGAGAGAGAGATCACAAGTAGGCAGAGAGGCAGGCAGAGAGAGGGGGGAAGCAGGTTCCCTGCAGAACAGAGAGCCCAATGCGGGGCTCAGTTCCAAGAGCCTGAGCTCATGACCTGAGCCAAAGGCAGAGGCTCAACCCACTAGCCACCCAGGTGCCCCACTTGGCCATTTTCTTAATATTGGCTTTTTATCCTAAATCTTGACATCACTCTGATATAATTGGAATTAAAGTATTTGTAAATGATTTGCTTGCTTATCTTTATTTACTTAGGATTACTAGAACTGTTACATCAAAGTTATGGTATCTCTTATGTACTATGAGTCCCATTTGAGAAATGTTGGGCCATGGGGCACCTGGGTGGCTCAGTGGGTTAAGGCCTCTGCCTTCGGCTCAGGTCATGATCTCGAGGTTCTGGGATTGAGCTCCGCATTGGGCTTTCTGCTCCGCAAGCAGGGAGCCTGCTTCTCCATCTCTCTCTGCCTACTGATCTCTCTCTATCAAATGAATAAATAAAAAATCTTGAAAAAAAAAATGTTGGGCCAGTGTAACTTCTTAGTAATAAGGTGTGACCATGCTTAATGGACTACCTTTATTAAATTAATATAATGCTTTTCAGGATTTTCCATTACTACTAAATCGAGCACAGGTTTTACAAACCAACTTATTAATGAAATTTATTATCTCTTTTAAAAACCTAGATTCAAGGGAGATGTAACAATTGTAAAAATATACATAACCAACATCAGATTATTTAAGTACATTAAGCAAATGCTAACAAATGTGAAGAGAGTAGTAGAAAAATGTTCAATACCCTGTTGACGTCAATAGAGAGATCATTCAGACAGATTAACAAAAAAAACTTTAGAATTGAACCAAATTTAATACCAACTGACTTGACAAACACATAGAAGATGCCGGGGGGAGGGGGTTTGGGAGAAGGGGGTGGGATTATGGACATTGGGGAGGGTATGTGATTTGGTGAGTGCTGTGAAGTGTGTAAACCTGGTGATTCACAGACCTGTACCCCTGGGGATAAAAATATATGTTTATAAAAATAAAAAATTAAAAAAAAAAAAAAAATACAAAAAAAAAAAAAAAGATTCCATCCAACAGCAACAGAATACACATTTTTCTCAAGCACACATGGAATGCCCCAGCATACCAACCATAAAACTTGATATACGTTTATGAATTTTATAGTATATATATATATATATATATATATATATATATAGTATATATCAAATACTGTAGTTACCATTCCTACAAGAAATTTATATTGCAAGGAATTTCATTTGCCAGAGGTACCATTTCTGGATCCAGTGCTTGATCCTTTTTTTTGTGATTATTTAAAAAATGAACTATAAAAAATTACAAAATACAGGAAAATGCACATGAGTCATGAAACTATTTAAACCTAACTCTTAGAAATAACAGTCTCTAATATTTTGACATATGCACTTTCATTACATTGACCAAAATTACATCATGTCTACTTGTTCTCTTTTTATAGGTTTTCATGTTTTCCTGTCACTTTAAATGGTTTTTAAAATCAGGATTCTTAGAAGTTACCAATTATTTTGGTTTATTTGTCAAAAGGTTGTAAATTTAAATTTAAACATTTTAAATATTAATGTTCTCAATATTAAATGTGTTTTATGGTTTTGTAGAAAGCTCTTAAATAGTATTGTCAATTTCTTTATACTGGTCCAGTAGATTTTGCTAAATTTAAGTATGAGCAGCCATATATATATATATGTATTCCATATATATGTAGTATTTTAATATTTTATATATTTGTTCTTTTTATATTTGCAGTTTTCATTTTATGTTTAACCCTTCACTACATTTGAAATTAAGAAATTTAGCTTATAAGTAATATAATTTTTTAATATTTATTACCAATGTGTCCTGATACCATTTTCTAGGATGTCCGTTATTTCACTAATAATTTGTTTCCTTTACCCACAATCTCCCATTATTGTTGCTATTCACTTATGGTCAGGTACTCAATCCAAACAGTAAAGAAGCCCTTATGCCTACTTCTAGATAATTAGCAGCTAGGGAGGCAAGGATTCACTCTGATTGACTGGAAAATGGCCTACAAGAAACCAAATTTACTCTTCAAAGGAGAAAAATAAAATAAACACTCATTTCAAAAATTGAGTTCTACTATTATCTAAGCTGGACCATAAACATTCATTCCTACACAAGGTGTAGTGGATTTAGTTCCATTTGACCTGTGTGGACATTGAGATAGGACTGTGTGGTGGTCACATGTTGAAAAACAAGTACCCTGCAACCAACGTTGACCACTGGAATATGGTATGAGCAACTGTTTGTCTGGAAGCGACTGCCCAGTTTGAGAATATCACATGCCATATATTATTGCTGGGTAGGGCCTTCCTAGATTATATTTACTAGGTTGATGGTGCTATAAATACATAGAAATAAGCAGTTGAAATTAGAATTTTACTCATTTTCTTATATCTATTATTACTACTACCATTGTTACTAGGTGACTAAATATATTTTTAATCTGAAAAATCTGTTCAATTTTATCAAGTTTTTAGTCTGTTAGAATAATATTTTCTTGAGTAATAATAAATGCATTTTAAACTTTGCAACTAGGGTGACCAGTAGAACTTCTACACTCTGTCTTTTCTCTATACATACTTGAAACTTTCCCCCTGCCAAGGATCATTTCTCCCTCTTTATCATCTAATTTTCTCTTAATATTGTGGATAGAAACTCTAGTTAATAACACTTGTTATTTTTATACTAGGAAAATTGTGCTGTAATATCTCCTAGCTAAAACCAAAATACCTTCCTTTACCACTATGTCCTTTGAGCTTCATACTTGTCCTCTTTCATAATTAAGCTTTTTAAAAAGTGTCTGCAATAGTTTCCATTTTACCTTTTCTTTTTAAATATTTAAGCAATAATCAAGTCATAATAAATATAGGCTAAATTGTTGCATTTTACTGAAGACCTTAAACTGAGAGCATCTAACCCTTGGGCTTTACTACCTCTCAGGTCCCATTTTTCAGCGGCCACAATCTTACTCATTTTGGTTAGTGCTTATTATCTCCATAATTCTGTGTTTAAATAAATAACTGGTTTAATATGTTCCATATTTATAAATAAACTCAAGATAATTGCAAGAGCTATATGGAAAGGGTTGTCAAATCAAAAAGGAACTTCAGCTATCTCTAAGTTGATTAATACAGGTAAAATATCATTAATATAAATTTCTAACAGGAAGGATCAGAAGTTTCTGGAGCGCTATCAGTGCCTTCACTGTCATCATATGCCTTTGCCCTCAAGATAAATATTGATCAAATCCTCGTGAAATGTATCCCAAAAGATAATTTTACATTTTTCCACTTGATATTTTTATTATCATTAAGTCATGAAGTTGTATCATTAGCAGTTTTAATTTTTTCTCATGCATACCTCAAGTTTCTACAGAAAGAAAGGTATAGGCTAGACATTAAATCTTCAACAAGGTAATATTGTCATAGAGAGACTGTATCTGGTAGCTTTAACTATCAGGAATACAAGGGGTGCTTGGGAGGCTCAGTTGGTTAAGCACTTGCCTCTGGTTTTGGCTCAGGGCCAGTGAGGCTCTGAGGTCCTTAGGGAGTCTGCTTGAAGATTCTCTCCCTCTGCCTCTCACCCAGTTGGTGTGTACATGCTTGCTCGCTCGCTCTCTCTGATAAATAAATCTTTAAAAAGTATATTAATAGTACTAAGAAATAGATTGTTGGGTACAGGCTTTGGAGTTCTCAGAGTGCTAGTACTTGGACAAATTGCAGATTATACCACAGTACAGACTCAGAATTTTAAGGATTCTTATTAGTTTAAAAAGGGATAACAATGAAATCAGATTGCAAGCGGAATTTATTATGTAGGGTGGAAGGGACTGGTAGAATAATAAGGTATTAGTAACTGTTACTTGCTTTGGAATATTTTCACTATAATTTTAAATATTCTATTTTCCATGTATGGGGAGTTTTGTCATTGTTGCTCTATCTTTAGGCTTCAGTTTCTTCAATTTAATAGATCATGCTTATTCAAACTACCAAGGGACATCCTTTAAATTGTAAATTGTTCTGACCCCTTGAACTTTTGGAACAAATACTCTGAGTTCTTTTTACTTGTTAAAGCAATGTAATTTTTTTTTGTTTGTTTTGTTTTTCTTTTCTTTCTTTCTTTTTCTTTTCTTTTTTTTTTTTTCTGCATAGTTTCATTAAGAAACCATCCTTCTCCTTTAATTTGATATGTAGTTTGTACAACATATATATATATATACACACACATTTAAGTTTTAGAGTCTGATTTTATATGTATAATAAAACTTTGGATCAGTTTTACTTTAATTAAAAAAATATTTGATATCCATGCCTAAAATCTTTGTACAAAATGCATTTAAAAGTCTCTGGGCACCTGGGTGGCTCAGTGGGTTGAGACCTCTGCCTTCGGCTCAGGCCATGATCTCAGGGTCCTGGGATGGAGCCCCACATTGGACACTCTGCTCAGCAGGGAGCCTGCTTCCCCATCTCTCTCTCTGCCTGCCTCTCTACCTACTTGTGATCTCTATCTCTCTGTCAAACAAACAAAATCTTTAAAAAAATAAATAAAAAATATTTGAAAGGTATACATATATTCTCTTTCTTTGTGTGTGTGTTCATAGGTATATACATATACACATACACATTTTTAATTCTGATCTTTAATTCTGTTGATGTTGGTGAATGTGGTAAGAATGTATGATAGATTTTGCCAATATATGATGTGGTTAAAGAATATGCATATGTAAGAGATTATATGTATGTTTCTTACACATGAAAGAATCTCTTTCATTCTTCCCCAGCGAGCCATCTTTCCTAGAACACCTCTTCCTTCAGTTTAAATTGGTTTCTCTTGGGGCTGCTGCACAGTTATCATTGTGGTAGGAATTTTCTTTTCCTCTCACCATTAGTCCCCTTGTTTCCTAGATCCTATATACCCATTTTTCCTTGTGATAGAGCAAATCTAGTTAATCTTTCTGAGTTCCCTGAAAACAAGTGAATGGGAAATACTACTTCCTTGAGAAATTAATACAAAGCACCTATCTTGATAGTTTGGTTTAATATAGATCATAGTAATTTTTAACTGAAAATTTTAAATCACTGCCTTGATATTTCAGTTATGGTATCTAAAGCCTTATGGTTCTTGACTATGGGAAGTCAAATTATTTTTCTGTGAGCTTTTATGTTCTTTATCCATGGTGTGCTAAAACTCCATGATTTCTGTGCCTTGTGGTCTGTGTCTTTGTGTGTGAGTTAAGTTTGTGTGGCCTTTGAACAATTATGCAGGTAATTTCCTGGGAACAGTAACTGATACCTAATTATTATTTTTTAATATTTTGCTAAGCTGATTGCCTAGTTCTGTCTTTGTCACTGATCCTTGTTTTTTAGAATTTGATAAAAATCAGTTCACTAATCAGAGAAATATCATCTATTTTTGAGTTTTCCAGGTCTCTGGTATTCCTGATACTGAGCTAGATTTGAACAGATTTGAACACAAGTTGTTTATTGGGGAACAGTAGTAGGGGATTAGGGCAGTGAGAAGGAAAGCTAAGAAACTCACCAAAGAATATATTAGACACTGGATATTATCAACATCCACTGTGGTTATTGGGAACTTAATCCCTCTGTAGAAGTCTGTGAGCCTATCCCCAAGGCACCAATTCTGAACTATTTACAATCTGCCCTCTAAGCCAAAAGAGGGTCCCCAGGCAGAATCCTAGATGCTGACCTCAGAAGAAGGGCTGTATATTCTGTGCTGAGTGGGTGTTAGGGTACCTGCCCCTCCAATCCCCAATAATAGTATCTGTGGTTTAACATAATACTGCAGAACATTTCTGTTCTATAAATGCTGTCTTAGTGATTTATCAGCTGGGGTGACAGAGCATAAGGAAGGATTTGACCTATGCTTTAGCTTAAGTGGGTTCAAGTTGAACATTGGAAGGACACTTGAGGTAAAACTTCCCCATAAATAGGGAATGTTAGATCGCTCTTTTGAGCATAAGTCTTTTGAGCTTTAAGGGTACTAGTTTTGGGGTACCAGGGTGGCTCAGTGGGTTAAAGCCTCTGCCTTCGGCTCAGGTTATGATCTCAAGGTCCTGGAATGGAGCCCTGTGTAGAGCTCTCTGCTCAGCAGGGAGCCTGCTTCCCTTCCTCTCTCTTTACCTGCCTCTCTGCCTACTCATGATCTCTTCCAAATAAATAAATAAAATCTTTAAAAAGCAAAACAAAAAACAACAACAACATAAAAAACAAAGGATACTAGTTTTCCTGAATGTATCATTGGACTATAGGCACTAAGAAGTTACTTCTTTGTAGTCTAATCCTTGCATTCATTACACTTCAGACAATTTGATACTTACAAACTGCTACACTATTAGATGTCATTCTTCCAAATTCTTTATTGTAGTAGTACTATTTATAAGTGTGGCATATTTAGGACAATAATTGTTTTCAGAAAAGCAGATGGTAAGCTCATTCCAGGGCTATTAATGTTAACATTTATTCAAAAGATCAAATGAATGTGCATGTATTATTTTCTTGGTTTAGACGCCTCCGCAGTTTCTACTAGTTCTCACTCAAAGAAATGTTCCTTTAACATTTGTGTCATTTACACTACGCTGCTTTGAATACAAAGTGACAAAGAACATTTTATAGAAGTACTATTTCTAGGACAGCTTCAGTATTCTCCTTGAAGACCCTTTTAACTTTTCCCAGATTAGTGCCATGACTCTAGAAGAGCACCTCATATGTGATCCAAAATCATCTCATTTCAGGTCAATCTCTACATAGCATATATATGTATGCATGCATGTATGTATATATCTATATGTATGTGTGTCTGTGTGTGTATGTATTTATGTCCGTCCTCTGCAGTTCACTGGGTTATGTCTCTATCAACAATTCTAAAAGTGTAGGTTATGCTGTTAATGTCCATCAGAGTTTCCAGAACTTCACCTCTGCCTTGTCTGTTGTCTTGTAATGTTCCTCATTTCCTGTGCTGTGGGCTCGGCTATCTATAGCACTTCCTGTTGCTGGTACCAGTTACTACAGTTCTAAACCTACCTGTTTATGTACCTACCTAATACGGTAGTTACTGCCCAGCCACAAGTGAATATTGAGAATTTTAAATGGGGTTATTGTGACAAGTACAGGTTTTCTGAATTTTTTTTTTTTTTTTTTAGATTTTTATGTATTTATTTGACAGAGCGATAGAGAGCACAAGTAAGCAGAACAGCAGGCAGAGGGAAAGGGAGAAGCAGTCTTTCCGTTGAGCAGGAAGCCCGATGTGGGACTCAATACCAGAACACTGGGATCATGACCTGAGCTGAAGGCAGCCGCTTAACTGACTGAGCCACCCAGGTGCCCCAGGTTTTCTGAATTTTTAATTTAAAAAGTGATCGTTGAGTTATTGAAAACCCCTTAAGTATGTTTACAACAACTTGGTTATATGAATCTATTTTTTACTTGCACATTTAATTTTTTTAATAGGATTTATTTGTCAGAGAGAAAGAGAACACAAACAGGAAGAGGGGCAGGGAGAGCAGGCAGAAGGAGAAGCAAGTTCCCCGCTGAGCAAGGAGCCAGGCATGGGACTTGATCCCATGACCCTGGGATCATGACCTGAGCTGAAGGCAGATACCCAAAAAACTGAGTCACCCAAGTGTGACCTCACTTGTCACCTCACTTGCACTTTAATAAAAAATTGGGCACCTGGGTGGCTCAGTAGTTAAGCAACTCAGCTCAGGTCATGATCCCAGGGTCCTGGGATTGAGCCCCGCATCAGGCTTCCTGCTCAGCAGGAAGACTGCATCTCCCTCTCCTACTCTCCCTGCTTGTGTTCCCTCTCTTGCTGTGTCTCTCTCTGTCAAATAAATAAAATCTTCAAAAGAAAAAAAAAATCTTAATGTAGTCAGTTATTTTTTTTAATTAACATTAATTTGGGAAGTGCTGTAATTATAAAATACAGCCCAGATTTTGAACTTTTTCTTTATATTAATGTGCTAAACAAAAACTTAAAATTACATATGGACCTAGCATTATAATTCTATTGGACATTGCTATTTGTACTCTTAAGACATTTGAAGTACCTTTTAGCTTACTTTAATAATGTTCTGTTGGGAAAAGATAAATTACAACTAAATCTCTTACCAATCTCTCTGAAAATACAGAGGGTAAGGAAAGAATTTTTATTATTGAAGATAATGAAATCAGAACATGATGCACAGGGGCACCTGGTTATAAGTGTGTTAAGCCTCTGCCTTTGGCTCAGGTCATGATCTCAGGGTCCTGGGATCGAGCCCCACATCGGGCTCTCTGCTCAGCAGGAAGCCTGCTCCCCCCCCACCCCTCCCTGCCTTTCTGCCTACTTGTGATCTCTGTCAAATAAATAAAATCTTAGAAAAAAAATAAAAAGAATGTGAGGCACATGACAGGAAATCTGCTAAAGCGATTACAGGATAAAGTCTCCTTCTTTCATAAAGGGGAGTATATGCAACACATTTTATGAATGTTCTCTAATTGGTAACTAGTCTTCAAGTAGAGAACTGGATAGCACCTTTTGTCACATGTTGTTCATTTGCAATTCACTTGGTGATTGGGAGAGCCGCCTCTAATGGCGAATTGCCTTTATCGAAAAGAAAAATACATTTTTCATGTGTCACTCAACTAGACATGTTTGCCACTGTCAGCCCAGCAGAAGTTAGGCCTCTACTCTCCCAGGATACTGCTCCTGGGAGGTGATCTCTTCTTGGTTTTTTGGGATGAATTCTTCCTTCTTGGCATTTTGTCTACTTCTCTGTTTTTTTTGTGTGCTAGGAAAGCCTGAGCCTGGTCCTATTTCCAGTAGAGTTGAAGCTTTGCAGCACTGTGTAATCTGAAGACCTGGTGTGTGTGGAGCATTTGTGCTGTCCTTCCTACAAAAGCACCTGCTGTTCTGGTTTTCAAGCCAACCTGCCCTAGTAAAGGTGCACCTGTCCATGCTGATGGTTGTGGGAAAATGGCACCACCCTGCTCTCTTACCCCTTGAGAGGGGAGTTCACACCCACCACTATTTAGGAAGTCCTCACAGACTAGCGAACAGTCTCCTGTCTTGTATCCCAGGTTTCTGTAAGAACCCTGCCATATCCTCCATATCTGAGCTGTCTGCTTGCTCGGTGATGGTGCTGTATACTCCTGTGTTTTGTCTCAGGTGCACAAGTAGGTTTTGAAACTCCAAACTTTTAGGTCTGGGTATGGTGCAGATGCTCGAAGATCCTCTGGGGAAGGGTCTCACTGCCCTCTGCCTGGTACCGGTTTGTTCCAGAAAAGAAGTCACACAGCTGTGCATGGGCTTGGATTTCAAAGTAAAGCATAGCCAAGAAGCTGGTATCCAGGTTAGCTACCCTCAGCAGATGCCCCTGCTCCTATGCTAATGAACAGCAGCTCAGTGATGCCCACTGGCTCTTTTGGCCCCTGAGACGCACTGCTGCCTCTCCAAATGCACTCCATGTTTTCGAAGTCAATGCTTTTGGGAAAGTGTTTTTCTTTTTTCTTTTCTTTTTCTTTTTCTTTCTTTCTTTCTTTCTTTCTTTTTTTTT